>NC_135715.1:139194331-139519606 GCF_964656455.1 Halichoerus grypus | reverse complement strand
TTTATAATTTTCAAATATAATATTTGTTCTCAAGAAAACTAAAAGCTTCAAGTGCTATTTGATATAAAATGCAAGTATTTGCTTAAAGTAAATAAACTCTTTTGTAATTTGACAATATACTTTCAGGTGACTTCGGGACTAAGAAGAATGGCAGTCATTTGACTCTGAATCTTCCCCCCTCTCTACTTTCCCCCCAAAACATAAAAATCAACAAGAAACAGAAAAACACATATAATAATGAAACAAAACTTTCAATATTACTAGGAGACAAAAAAACACTCTGAACTTCACATTATCTGTTAAACAGAGATAAAACAAATTCCAAAAGACCTACTACAGCCTTCTACCTGCTGCTAGCTTGTAAGGGTAGAAAGTAAAGGGAGGCTTAAAAGATTTTATATGAAAAAATAGAGAGTATCAGAGGACTTGGAGGAAGCAAAGATAAAATCAACCACAGACAGCAAAAGTACAACAATAATACCAAAATCCTGTACAGGGAAATCCACAGCCCTGGCTATGGGGAGGGGTCTGAAAATGGGAAGAACTAGAAATGGCAGCCTTGGAGAAGCAAGGGGAGTATTTTCAGGGGAGCATCATATTCAGAGAAGTGTGGCACTCCTTGGAGACAAAGTAATGATGGGGAAGAATGAAGTAAGAGAGGGAAATTAAAGACCCTATAGAAATAAAAGAGAAAGAAGACATGCCAAGCCTTCTTCTACCAAAAATACCACCATCCACAAAACAAGTAGCACAAGAGAGGGTAGGAGTGACAGAAAAGGACATTCCCAAACTAGGAAACACTTTCTAAGTAATAAATAGCAATAGAAAAAAGCAGACCCACAAATCCACAAAAACTATTGGAAAAAGACAAAATATAAATAAAAGCTTTTCTGCTGATGAAAAGTCTCTCCCCTAAACCAACCAATATGCTGGAAAAAAACAGTAATAAACATCTCAAACTGAATTAAATACTGTCAAGCAAGCATTTAGGGATATTAAAAAAAAATACCTGAGTCAGAAATACAAACATTAAAAGTGGACAAAACACAAGAAGAAATGAAATAAGAGATGACTAATTTCAGGAAAGAAAAAGAACAGCAGCAACAACAATAAAAAAAAAAAAAAAAAACCATATAAAAACTGAAGGCTAAGTTATAAGGTACCCAAGGAGAACAGAGAATAGATTCAAATGATGACTCAATAAAGGGCATTGAAGAAAAGCAGGAAAATAACCAAGAGAATGTAAATGAAATAAACAAAAAAGGTGGGGAATAAAAAGGGTCAGAGAAATAGTGGTTGAAATGCCAAACAAGCAAACATAATCAGACATAGTATAATTGGTGTCCCTGAAGAAGAAAAATCAAAACAATGGGGGGAAAACCCCTAATATTTAACACTAGATACAAAAAAAACTTTCCAGAAAGAATAAAAGACGTAAATATAAACATAGAAAGGGTCCACTGGGCACCACGCAAAACAACCTAGGACAATCAACTCTGAGTTATAAAAGTTGTAGACTTCAATAATAAAGAAAAAAATCCTCAGGACACTCAGGTGAAAAAGGGAAACAAGCTATAAAGGCAAAATAACTAGCATTAGATTTCTTTAAAACAACATATAAAACAGGGCAACACTGGGACAGTAGTTTCAAGAAACAAGGAAAGAAAGTGCAACCCATGGATATTATAATAACTACTCAAGCTGTCCTACAAGTGTCAAGGTCATACAAAAGGTAAAAATACACAAAGGACTGATAATAAGCATTTCACTTATTTCAACATAGAGCAAAGGCGAAAACAAGGGTGGGTCATGGGTTAAAAAAATAAAAATGTAGCTTTTAACCATTTTTCAAATAAAAGAGCAAATTCTTTTGAATTACTAGTAAATTCCATACGTAAGAATGCAAAGCATTTCAGAGGCTTTAACTATTTATTATAATTTTCATTATATTGATCATGTTATAGCATCTAAAATGGAAGGAAGCTGCTAATTGAAAAAAATCATTATGAAAAACTCGTAACACAAAACAAGACAAAAACATTAAATTTAACATGGTTAGTCACATGAAGAACTTAGTAGGATCAGGAAAATACATTTTTTTAATGATAATCCTTTCAAGGTTGTCATCAGATGATTTAACTATAGCAAAAAAGTATTTTTAAAACTTGAGGAAAAGTTTATGATTCACATTTAAGGCAGGAGGTTATTATTTAGATTGGCTCAAGATAGCAGATAAAAATACATATTATAAAAGAATATGAACTTGTTGTGATGAGTACCAGGTGATATACAGAAGTGTTGAATCACTATATTGTACTCCTGAAGCTAATATTATACTGTATGCTAACTAGAATTTAAATAAAAACTTTAAAAAAATAAAATTCAAAAGTAAAAAATAAAATAAAAAAGAATATGATTTCACATAAATTAACTTTCTCAATCATGCTGTCTCCTGGCCTACATTAAGATGACTCTATATCCACATACAGAGATGGAGATTAAGGACTATAAATACACTTGTAAAGATCACTGATACCAAAATAATAAACAGCAACAACAATAGCAATAAATTTAACATTTGTTGAATACTTACTAAATGCTTATAGACTGCTTATCATAATCTCATTTAATCCTCACAAAAGCTTATTAAGATGGATTTTTTTATTATCCCCATTTTATAGCTGAGGACACTGGCATAGAGAATTACCTAATTTACACAAAGTCACAGAAATTTAAGTGGTGGAACCAGGATTGAAATCCAGATCTGAAAGATTTCATCATTCTTGCTCCTAAATCACTATAGCATTTTACACGTATGTTTATAGTAAGATCTCATTTAAATACAGTAATTTGCCCTAGTACATACATTTAACAAATCATATTTCTTTGCTTACTTTATTATTATGAGTTTACCTTCCTTAAATTCAGAGAATAATTTACTATTGAGGGAGGTAGTCTAGTCATTTAGATACAGTTTAAACTATTTTAAAAGGCATAAAAGACCAAATTATCTCTCCAGTTACCCTGTAACCCTTACCACTCTATTCCTAGACCTGCTGCCTACTCCACCCTACAGTTAAATCTTATGTTCCAGTTACACTGGAAACCTGGCCGCTTCACCAGGCAGACGTGGCTCTTCTCACTTCTAAGTCTGCCCACCTGCAGTTCTCTCTGCAGGGCAACTCCCTCCCCACCTTATTCCCTCAACTCCTTATCAACCTTCAAGGACCACTTTAGGCATGACCCCTCTGAAAAGGTCTTCTTAAGCACCCATCAATGCAAACTTTGTCTGTATTTCTCCTGCATTTACTTCTATCATATAATTTATTGTACTGTATTATAAGGGTCAATTGTTACCTGTGTCCTTCATTGTGCCAGCACAGTACCTAGCACCAAAAATTTTAAAATACTAAGCGATGGGAGAAAAAAAAGGTCTGATACGGTTACTTAAAAAGATCATTTATATTTAGAGTTGACTCCAACTATGTACGCACAAATAGTAATAGTGTAATTAATGACTATCAGTTTTAATACCTATTTGTTACTCAGTTTGACACCTGGTGGCAAAAGGTTATATATTTTAGTTAACTTTTGGATGATGTGTTAGTATAAGAAGTTGCAGAATATTTACCAAAGAATGATATTATTTTAAGAGAATTTAACATTTTTTTCTCATTAAAAATGTAGTTCTATTTTTCCATAGAAGAGTATACTGATCAGAAAAAGAGTAAGAGGGTAAACTGGTAAGACATCTTGACAAAGGTTTATCATTGATTATCATGAAAAAATACCTAAGCTATATCATTGGTCATCAAATCACTAGTTGACCTCTAGCCTGTCACTGAGACATAGTTTGTTATTTTTTCCCTCCCTGATGTTACTATCAAAAGATAGAATTTATGTCCTATCATCCTAGTTTATTGTAATTGCTCAGCTAAATGTTTTGAAAATCTATCTCTTTTTTAGCTTGTACCACATCTTCTAAACTAGTAATGAGTTCCTCCACTCATTTAGAGACACTTATTTTATCTTATTTCTCTGGATTTAAGGGATATCCCTCTCTACCATTTTAAGAATTGACAAACACGACTATGTTCATCTTATCCATAAAATTCACCACATAAAAGTTAGTTTGCAAAATAGAAGGTCAGTTTTTTCCTGATCAGTACAGCAATTAAATGTTTTGTATGAGATGAAGAACTATATTCTAATCCATCCCAGCATTAAGTAACCAAGCAAAAGAATAGTAGTTAAATAGTAAAAAAAAAAAGTCCAACATGTTTTAAAAGATATGTAAATCAACAGGATTTTAAATTCCACTTCTTCAAAGAATCAAATAGCAAGTAACAAAAGGTAAAATTATAGAAAGACAAGACACTAAGACAGTACTTTCTCAGCCCTTTCCCCGAGAAGTCAGACAAGATTAGAGAATACTATAAAATTTTAAAGCAAACCATTTTAAATCTTAAAAACTACTCTTCCTAAAATCATTGATTAAAAACTCTAAAACAAAAATAAAATACCAAAGAGGCTAACTTATCTCTAAAACTATAAAAACCAAAACGTAAAAGGGATGTTTAATAAGATGTTCTCATAATAAAAACTTTATGAAGTACTAAATTAAAATAATAAAACTTAAAAAAAATCACCATTCTTTAAATATATAAAACATGTCTTTCTTTCAAAGATCTTATATCACAATATCACAGATTTTCAGAAAACTGAGTCACTAACCTGTATTTCTTTATAATAAATTTAGTTATATTTACCTTCAGATCCCATGATGAAGTGATGGATATCAGGGCCTGTTGACATACGAGGTCCTTGACAGCTTTTTTCTATTATACCTCTAGGTGTTACCATTTTTATATGAACCACCTGTTTAATACAATGCACGATGTAAATTCTACATATTTGTCAGTGAATGTTGTGTGTGTGTGTACACACATCCATCTATATTTATTAAAAACTCTACTTTTAAAGATATTGGATTAAGTGATAAATGGTGATACCCTTCAGAATTCTAATATCTTGTAATAATTCTTAGACTAAAAATAAATTTTATATAACTTTAAAAGAAGAAAAAAATGATTCTAAGATTGTTATCGATTTGGGTATATTCATTCATCATCTTAAAAAAATGAAAAGCACTTTTCTTTAAACCAAATTTAGTCTAGGATTATCCATGTGGCAAAGAACTAAAGGACAAAAGAAATAATCAATGATCATATTTTAATAGGTTCATTCTTTCACTTATTTAACAGTACTGATGAATCACTATTATTCACATCAAGCTGCTTCAAATGCTTAGAATTCTAAGAGAACACTTATTCTTGCCTTATTCCCACCCTCAATTTACCTACTTTGCCCACTTAGTAGAAAAGAATGAAAAGAATGAAGTATTAATTATAATCAGGTCAAAAATGGGATGAAGAGGGAGATGTAGTGATTGAATTAAAGAGAAGAAAAGAGAGATGCATGTGATACAAGTCTCACACCAGTGAGAAAGTAAGTATATTGGAGGTAGAGAGTCACTCAAAAATAGTTCCTGAAACCCAAATCAGGAAATGGTTAGGTGAAAATCCAACACATTTTTACAATAGCTTTTTGACAGATAAACAAAAATAGTCTATTTATTATTTAAGGAAATGAGCAGAGGACATCAATAAACAATTCACAAAACAAAAACTAAAAATCACCAATGAGGACATTTTAAAAGTATACATTCACTAGCAATTAAAGAAATAAAAAAATTAAAAAGACAAAAATATAAATAAAAGGTCCAATAAAACAAAGATTCTCATAGTGCTAGTGGGAATGCCAAATGGCACAAATTTCTATGAAGCATTTTGGCGATAAAGATTCAAAGACTTAAAAAACATATATAAACATCTTGATTCAACAATTCAAGCTCTCTAGGAACTTGCCCAAAGAAAGTGATTAAAGATGTATGCTGAAGAAATTACTAAAGAAGATATTTTCCCCTTTGTTTCCTACAATTTTGAAATCAAGGATAATTTAAATATTCACTAATAGGGAATTACTTTAATAAACCATGAATTATCAATAAAAGAGAATTATATGCACTCTAAAAATGATAGTGTACATTTACATTTGTCTTTGTTCATTTACAAGTTAATATACTGACAATATAGTTTAAGGAGATTAAACACAGCGTGATCCTTTTTTATATTAAAAGCTAGATATACACATGCAAATAAGCACGTTAGGATATATGCTTATAATCTGTGGTCCTTAAGGCTCTCCAAAAAAGGAATAAAATAAATTACATGCTTTAGCAGTACTAAATGTAGCAGTCTATCACATGTTTGCTTAACTATGATAAAGTTTTTAATAATCCATAGTAAAAGGATTAAATTCTCTCCTCTGAAATTGAATTTGTTTTATTTGTAAAAAGAAAAATGTGATTTCTAAAATATCCTCAATTTAAAAAAAAACAGGATAATGTAAACATTTTAAGTGTTTATAATATACACTTATAATAATTCCATGCAGTGAGTATCATTAGTTTACTTTACTGAAGAGGAAACAAGTTTAGAAAGGTGAACCAATTTGCACAAGGTCACACAACTAATCACTGGAAAAGCTACACATGGAACAAATGATATCTAATCCCTAGCCAGAATGCCCACAGTTACACTATTACCACACTAGCTCCCAGAACACTGGCACCAGATCAGCTAAAATAAAATGGTGTGCACATAAACCATTACAGGTCATACTGCCACCTACTAGAACATTTTCAATCAGGCTCTTTAATTCTATATAGAAAAAAATTTTTAAGAAAAATAAGTATAAACTCTCCTAAGGCAAAAAAGTGGCAATGATGATGAGATCACTTAAATAAATGGACTAAAACCTTGGGAGAGTTGAAGACTGAGGCTCCAAGAAGCTTATAAAATAATGTTTATATATAAGTAAGATACTATAAAGCATCTATAAACCTTAAATATCAGTCACTTGAAAAGGAGCAACTGTAAATAATGACCACAGTTGTCTTTAAACTGCTTCCACTATACATAGTCAACTTTACTATAATCAAAAGGGGTATACTTTTGGGAAGACCCTACCATCCAACTCTAAAAAAGGCTTTAATCACTTCACAGTAATAGACTAATCAATTATGACATAGTAACCAGAAAAAAATTTACCAGGTCCTCAATATTGCCATAGATATTCTTCTTCATGCCCGATGCCCGAGTAGATACCCATCCTCCCACAGTGCTGAATTCCAGGGAATCTGGCTCATGACCTGTACAATAACCACTTTCTTTAAGCTGAAAAACAAAAAATGTAGTATTTTACTAGTGAAAATGGGACCATTTCACATAGCATTCAACACATTAACTCTTCACACTTTAAAATTTCCGTATGTCACTGGTATTTGGACTCATTAAAACCTATATAGAAAAAGAAATACTTTTATCATGCTCATCCAAAACAATTTTTAAGCTTTTGCCCAGTGGAAAACTTTACAAAACTGAAAAATGTGGACCAAAAGACAGGTTCGCTAGCCAATCTTACTCCTTACATCCTTTTAAAATAAAATCAACTACTGTCCCTCCTTTTTTTTTTTTTATCACAAAGAGACAATTTAAATACTTATGGGGATCAGATTATGGTTAAATAACTGCCAACTTCACCTAAACACTTTCAATAAATAAAGCACTTAATCTCTTGTTCTCCCTACCCTAATATAATATGCAGCAGGCCTGCAGAAAATCTAAGCAAATTGCCTGTACTTAATTCTCTCAAGGAGTCATGTGTTTTAATGTACAGCCATCTGGCTAGGTTTCCTGAATGTAATACCATCATTTATTTGTGATGCAGATCATGCATTCCTGTACATTAAATAGTCACTTGTTTCTCATTTTTCTATATTAGCTTGGCTTTGCCATCTGCACAGCACCTGAAGTTGAATGGATGCCCTTTACTGCAATACCACCAAAGCCATTCCACTGAAATCATTTTAAAGACTCAGCCATCTCATGTCAAATGGTACAGGCACCACCATCTGCACGCTCACTGTCTACTGCACTCAAGCCCATCAATCTGTATTGACCATTTTGATAGTCATCCAGTTAAGCAACTGCTTCGATTTTTCAAGTAAGCCATGCAGAGATGCAGAATGTGTCAACTATGTTTGTATCTGTAAGTATGGTATAAAAGTTGTGATCCAAACTGAAAGAACCTAATAGGTTAAACATAATTTCTTAGCTTTTGCACATAAGCATTGCAAATTATTTATCTTTTCTAATATTTTTGCTAGGAAGACAACATTTAAAAAGACATCAATTATTAATAATAAATTATTTTCACTAAATATTGAAGGTGTTTACTTAATTTTAAGAAGTTATTAACTACTCACAAAGAAGTAGCTTAAATATATGAATGGACAATTTAAAATGATTATCGGATTGTTATTTTATAGTTCTTCCCTAACTCCCAATCTATATTCATATTATTTACTCTCAAAAAAAGACTACTGTTAACTCAATTTTTCTGAAATTAGCAGAAAAAGAAAAAACATTCATAGGGCACTTAGATATCCTAAGCACTAAACAGGGCGTTTTCACATACTCTCATGACAAAATCTCCACATAACCTACACCAAAGCAAATTAAATCTAAACTACTTCTATAAGTACATTCAATGTTAAATATACTTATAATTTGCCTCTTATGTCTAGTAGGCTACTTCATTACCTTCCTCAATTATTAATTGGTGACCACGAGCCAGGAATTATGTAAAGCAATGAAAATGAGGATATAAAAACAATGAAAAAACAAAACAAAACAGAAAGACAGTCTCTATGCTCAAGGACCTTGACCTAGCACACCACTTTAAATCTACTACTTTGTTAAAATCTGACTAATTTCCTACTAGGTAAGTGAAGTGTAATGGCTAAGAACCTGAACTTGAAACTTGTCATTTATGCCTCCTAGAAAATCTGCCTGCTACAGTACACTAATAAGAAACAATTTTTGGCATATGGTTAGGTGCTTAATAAATGGTACCTATGACCATATACAATCAGTCACTTTTTCTTCTAAAAGTCTATGTCTTTGCTGTGTCTTTGCTTTTGTTTTAAAGTTTTTATTTATTTATTAGAGAGTGAGAGAGAGCACAAGAGCGGGGTGAGGGGCAGAGGGAGAAGCAGACTCCCCGCTGAGCAGGGAGCCCGATGCAGGGCTCAATCCTGGGTGTCCTGGATCATGACCTGAGCCGAAGGCAGACACTTAACCAACTGAGCCACCCAGGCACCCCTTGCTGTGTCTTTGTTAATGCCATTAGCTGCTAGAAAAATCTGAAGAAAGGTTTACAGATTTAACTCACACAGTTAATCAAACATCCTTTTTTATTTTTAATTTTTTTTTTAAGATTTTATTTATTTATTTGACAGAAAGAAAGAGAGAGAGAGAACACAAGCAGGGGGAGTGTGAGAGGGAGAAGGAGGCTTCCTGCTGAGCAGGGAACCTGATACAGGGCTCAATCCCAGGACCCTGGGATCATGACCTGAGCTGAAGGCAGATGCTTAACGACTGAGCCACTCAGGCGTCCCGTCAAACATCCTTTTTTAACAAAATAACCTCTCCTCTCCATCTGTATGCCATAAAACAGAATAAGGATTTTATCTTAGGGGCACCTGGGTGGCTCAGTCGTTAAACGTCTGCCTTTGGCTCATGATCCCAGAGTCCTCGGATTGAGCCCCGCATCGGGCTCCCTGCTCAATGGGAGGCCTGCTTCTCCCTCTCCCACTCCCCCTGCTTGTGTTCCCTCTCTCTCTGTATCTCTCTCTGTCAAATAAATAAATAAAATCTTTAAAAAAAAAAAAAATTTTATCTTACTTCTGTACTCCCATTCAATATTAAAACAACAAATATTTACTATGTTCTAAGCATCAGACACATCACTAAGAGCAAATCCTAAATGGCAGAGCTTGTTACTACTATGGAACTCAAATTAACAAGAAACATAATTAAATACAGAACATTTAGAAGTGTAATGGAAAAAATTAAAAGTGCAGCAGGACGTTCATCCAAGTTCAAGTAAAAGGAACTAGATTTACCCTCTCACATGAAAAAAAAAAAAAAACCTGAAAAAACATAAGAAACAAAAGTCTTTAAACACTGGACATGAGGTAACAAAAGACTGTGATCCCTTGAGAAAGCAAACAAAGGAAGTGAATACTATGAATGCCCCTTGCTTATACCCCAGACCGTGATGCAGGGAAAGAGAATCCAGGCACAACTCTGGCAAACACTGTGTGTGAGGTAAGGAGACTGAGTTCGAAGCTGTGGGAAACCAAAGCATCTAGAATTCACAAGAGAAAGTACTGAAGAGAAGAGAGCAGCACAGAGAGAGGACCCTGGAGATTGGCAGAGGGTCCCCCTCAAGTAGTCAGCAGAGTAATGAAAAGCACATACAAGTGAGGAAACTACCCAGGATGAGAGTTAAAAGTAATCCAAGAGGATTAGAGAAAAGTACCAGCACTCATACAGGCCAGAAATCTGTTCCCACCAGCCTGACTTGGATAATTTTTCCTTCATAAAGCATGAGATGGAACACCCAAGATGGTCGTTCCTCAGTAATGAGAAATGATTAGCCTCTGATTGAGCACTGCTCTTGAACCCACCTAAAAGATCACAGAAGTGAGAACTAAAGGATCAAACTATTTCCAAATATCTACATCCCAGAAAAAAAGCTCAAGAATATTTATAGAATTGAAAAACATCCAAGACCTAACAAGATAATATTTACAATGTCTGGTACTTAATAAAAAATTACCAAGCATACAAGGAAGCAGGAAAACACAACCCATAATGAGGAAAATAATCATTATGAGGTGAATAATCAAAACCAACCTAGAACTAACACAGATGTTAGAATTAGCTGACCAGGACATTAAAACCTTTATTTAACTGTATTCCATATGTTCAGAGTAGAGACATAGAAAATATGGAAAGAACCAAATTAAATATCTAGAAAAGTAAGAAATACAATGCTTGAGATAAAAAAAAATACACTTGATGGGGTTACCAGCAGAATATACTCAGCAAATAAAAGATTAGTGAACTCCAAGACATAGCAAAAAAAAAAAAAAAAAAAACTAAAGACAAAAAAAAAAAGAGCATCAGTAAGCTGTGGAACTTCAAACAGCCTAATATATGAGTAAACAAGAGTCCCTAAAAGTCAGGTGGGGGAGAGAGGGTCAAATATTTGAAGAAATAATAGCCCAAAATTTTCCAAGCGTGATGAAAACTATAAACCCACAAATAAAAGCAGCTCAACAAAGCCCCTGTGTAAGAAACACACACACACAAAAACTACACCAAGGTCTATCACAATCACATAACTCAAACCAGTTATAAAAAAATCTTAAAAGTAAACAGAGAAAAAAAAAACCCCACAGAATGTACATAGGGACAAAAATAAGATTTCTTGCCAGAAACAGTAAAGTGAGACCACAGTGAAGCAATATATTTATATTACTGAAAGAAAAACACTATCAACTTATCATTCTACACTCAGTTAAAATATCTCTGAAAAAAACAGAAAGGTAACCTTGAACTAATAAGGAATTAAAGCAAGACTGCAGGATACATGATTAATATACAAAAATCAATTGCTTTCCAATATACCAACAAGGAACAAGTGAAATTTAAAAATGAAAACATAATGCCATTTACATTAGCCCCCCCCCAATGAAATACTTAGGTATAAATCTAACAGATATGTTACAAGATCTATACGGAAAAATCAAAGTTTTAAATAAATGGAGAGATATTCCATATTCATGGAAGACTCAATATTATCAAGATGTCAGTCCTTCCCAGATTGATCTACAGATTCAGTGTAACAAACCCAATCAAGGGGCGCCTGGGTGGCTCAGTCGTTAAGCATCTGCCTTTGGCTCAGGTCATGATCCCAGGGTCCTGGGATCGAGCCCTGCATCGGCTCCCTGCTCCGCAGGAAGCCTGCTTCTCCCTCGCCCACTCCCCCTGCTTGTGTTCCCTCTCTTGCTGTGTCTCTTGCTGTCAAATAAATAAATATTAAAAATCTTAAAAAAAAAAAAGAACCCAATCAAAATCTCAACAAGTTATTTATAGATATTAACAAACTGATTCTAAAGTCTATATGGAGGGGCGCCTGGGTGGCTCAGATGGTTAAGCGTCTGCCTTCAGCTCAGGTCATGATCTCAGGGTCCTGGGATTGGGCCCTGCATCGGGCTCCCTGCTTGGCGGGGAGCCTGCTTCTCCCTCTCCCTCTACTGTTCCCCCTGCTTGTGCTCTCTCGCTCTCTCTGTCAAATAAATAAATAAAATCTTTAAAAAAATAAATAAATAAAGTCTATATGGAGAGGCAAAAAGACCCAGAATAGCCAACACAATTTGAAGGGTAGTCTTTTCAAACAAATGGTGCTGAAATAACTGGATAACCATATGAAAAAAATGAACTTCAATCCATCCTTTGCACCATACATAAACATTAACTCAAAAATCTTCAAAACTCATTAGAGACTTGAATGTAAACTAAAAACTATGAAACTTAAATGGGAGAAAATCTTTGTAACCTCAGGTAAAGCAAAGATTTCTGGATATGACAGCAGAACTATGAAATATAAAGTAAAAAATTAAATACATTGTGGAATTCACCAAAATTAAACACATCTATTCGTCAAAAGACTCTATTAAGAGATTTAAAAGACAAGCCACAGACTGGGAGAAAATATTTGTAAAGCATAGATCTGCAAAAGGACTTAATATCCAGAGTATGTAAAGAATTCTCAAAACTCAATAAGAAAACAACCCAATTTAAAAATTAGACAAACAACTTGAACAGACACTTCACCAAAGAAGATACATGGATGACAAATAACACTTGAAAAGATGTTCAACATCACTAGTCACTAGAGAAATACAAATTAAAACCACAATGAGATACTGTAACACATCTACCAGAATGACTAAAACTTAAAAGACTAACATTAACAAGTATGGAGAATATGTAGAGAAATTGGAACTCTCACACAGTACTAGTGGGAATATAAAATAATGCCCTCTGGGAAAATGTTTGGTAGTTTTTCAAAAAGGTGAATATATACCTACCACTTCATTTCTAGATATTTACCCAAGAGAAATGAAAGTATATGTCCATTCAAGGATTTGCACATGAATGTTCATAGAAGCTTTACTTGTAATAGCCCCAAATTGGAAATAATCTAAGTGTTCAACAAGTGAATGGATAAATAAACAGTGGTATATCTATACAATATAATACTACTGAGCAATAAAAAGGAATAAACTAACTGATACATGCAACAATATGCATGAATCTCAAACTAATTACGCCTAGTGAAAGAAGCCATACCCTCAATCCCCAACCTCAAAAAGAGTACATGATTAGATTTTAGTAAAATTGTAGGACAATTAAACAAATCTACAGTGATAGAAAGCAGATCAGCCTCCAGAACTGTGAGACAATATACTTCTGTTAAAAAAACAAACAAAAAACAGATCAATGACTGTCAGGGGTGGAGGGTAAGGGTAGGGTAGAGAGAATCATAAAGAAGCAAGAGGAAATCTTTGGGTATGGTACAAGTGTTCATTATTGTGATTGTGGTGATGGTTTTATGACTGTACTCATGTACCAAAACATAACAAATTGTACCTTTTAAATAAGTGCAATTTACTGTATGACACTTAGACCTCAATGAAGTTACTATACAACAAATCCATAATTGACATGTTAGTGACCTCCCTTAAATTGTACACATAATAAAATCAATATAATTTACAAACTAAAGAGATTAAAATGTGCTACCCAACTACTATCTTTGTGTCGTTTTAGAATTTCTAGGAGGAAAAAGCAGGATGTTTTAAGCTGGTTACCTCAGCTGATTAAGAAACTGAAGAGTACAGAAGTTTAATGAGAAAGAACTTGAAGTGGGATCAAAACAGCTGTAGAAACTACATTACAGTTTACTGGAGGCAAAAAAGAAAGTTCTATGTTGGCATTTAGGGAAATGAACTAGTAGGTAAAATATCAGAAGTTCCTAGTCTAGGAAAATGTCATTTAAATTTCAAGGAAATATGTTCCTTGAATTTTAATTCTAACCTTTCAAAAAAAAAAGAAAACTTGGAAAGGTTAAAATACTCCATCAAATGCTGTAATAAAAGATATAAAATTAGAGACATGAAAGGCCACTCTTTGTTATTAAAAAATTGCTGTGTTGATAGTGCCTCATTTAGATATAATGGAAAACTAATATGGGATTTTTACAGGTTTTTTCATTAAATACTATTATTCTGCCCACTTAAGTTCATTATAAACTATAATAATTAACAAATCTAATTACTTGGACTTATATAAAACCTTGGCTTACTAAAGATCTTTAACACTGCCTCAACTAATATGTTCAATTTCATTCCAGTTCTATCTTAGTGCATTAAATCAAAAATAAAGATAATAGTTTAATAATTTTTTTCAAAGCTTTTCATCCAGGATTGGTCAGTGGCATACCCATTTCATTCAACTTTACCAAGAAATAAGGAAAAAGACAGTAAAAATAAGATGGACAAGCATGTCTCATCTCTCTCTGTCCCATCCAAAGGTAGGAGGGAGGAGTCTCTGTAACTCAGGTTGAACAAAGTGGTCAATATATCACCAACAAATTAAACTTCCTAATTTTTGTTTACAAAAGCTGAGTTATAGTCATCTTGACCATGTCTGCGAAAGTTGGAAACACATTTTAATAATTACCTCCTTAGAATTCATGAAAGGAACCTAAAGTTTTCCAAGAATTCTTCAGGATCCTAAAAAAGTGCTACAAGGTCTCCAAGAGTTTGACTAATTCTTGAGATGAGCGGTTTTCAATGAAATTAGGCATTGGGGCACTTGGGTGGCTCAGTTAAGCGTCTGACTCTTGATTTCGGATCAGGTCATGATCTCAGGGTCATGAGATCAAGCCCTACGTCGGGCTCCATGCCCAGCGCAATGTGCTTGAGATTCATTCCTCTTCCCTCTCCCTCTGCTCTCCCACGCAACCCCCCACCCTGCTCTCTCTAAAACAAATAAAATCTTAAAGAAAAAGAAATTAGGCATTGAAAAGTTCAATTAATAGCAAATACCAACATCTACCCAGCTGATCCAATTTGTCATCAACTTCTGAGAATTCAATGTCCAATATGTTCCACTTCGCTCCATTCTTACTCCTTCATTATAGGTCACTATCAGCTCTTGTCTGAATTATGCCAGTAGCCTCTTAACCACCCTTATGTGCCCCCCATCCATCCTCCAACAGGAGCTAGCCAGAACTACCTGAATACAGAGGTAAAGTTCAAACTTCTAAAAGGGACTTTATAAGGCCCCTTTAAAATATGATCTCTTTGTGTTTCCCGGCTTCATCCTTTACCACCACTATACGTATTCCCACCCAACATATAAACACCAAGACTGTGTATTCTCCCATAAACACACACTAGACCTCAGCCACACCCAGCTGTCTGCAGGCCGCCCAAAAGCAAGAGCTGCCCTAAAAGCCTCTGCACTTGCTGCTTCCTCTGACTGGATTGTTCTCTCCACTCCCATTTCCCTTTTTGCTGACTTTCACTCATCCTTAAGTCTCATTTTAAATGCTGTGTTCTCCATGAAAAAGTGCTCAACATCACTCGGCATCAGGGAAACCCAAATCAAAACCTCAATGAGATACCACCTCACACCAGTCAGAATGGCTAAAATTAACAAGTCAGGAAATGACAGATGTTGGCGAGGATGCAAAGAAAGGGGAACCCTCCTACACTGTTGGTGGGAATGCAAGCTGGTACAGCCACTCTGAAAAACAGTATGGAGGTTCCTCAAAAAGTTGAAAATAGAGCTACCCTATGATCCAGCAATTGCACTACTGGGTATTTACCCCAAAGATACAAACGCAGTGATCCGAAGGGGTGTGTGCATCCCAATGCTTATAGCAGTAATGTCCACGATAGCCAAACCATGGAAAGAGCCAAGATGTCCATCAACAGATGAATGGATAAAGAAGATGTGGTATATATATACAATGGAATATTATGCAGCCATAAAAAAATGAAATCTTGCCCTTTGCAACGACATGGTTGGAACTAGAGGGTATTATGCTAAGCGAAATATGTCAATCAGAGAAAGACAAGTATCATATGATCTCACTGATATGAGGAATTTGGGAAACAAGACAGAGGATCATAGGGGAAAGGAGGGAAAAAATGAAACAAGACAAAACCAGAGAGGGAGACAAACCATAAGAGACTCTTAACCTCAGGAAACAAACTGAGGGTTGCTGGAGTGGAGGGGGGTGGGAGGGATGGGGTGGCTGGGTGATGGACATTGGGGAGGGTATGTGCTATGGTGAGCACTGTGAATTGTGTAAGACTGATGAATCACAGACCTGTACCCCTGAAACAAATAATACATTATATGTTAATAAAAGAAACAAAAAATAAATTCCCTAGAAAATAAAATAAATAAATGTGTTCTCTGTGATACCTTCTTTGTCTAATTCCTTCCCTGCTAACCCTATCTGATGAGCCATAACACCCTGCATTCAGCATTCACCTTGCAATTCTCACTCTGAATCATAACTGTCTATTTACCTAACTTTCTGTTATAATATAAGCTTTCCAAGGGTAGGGAATGGTGTCTTATTCACTACTGTGTCCTCAGTATCTAGCTCAATGCCTGACCCACAATGGAAACTGAGCAAATCTGTTCAGAGAATGTGCTGTGACAGGTACTCCATTCATAAAGAGGACACACAGAGGGGTGCCTGGGTGGCTCAGTTGGCTAAGCGCCCGACTCTTGGTTTTGGCTCAGGTCATGATCTCTGGGTCATGAGATCAAGCCCTGAGTCCAGCTCCATGCTCAGCAGGGTCTCTGCTTGAGATTCTCTCTCTCTGCCCCTCCCCCTGCTTGCTCTCTAACTAAATAAATCTTAAAAAAATAAAGAGGACACATAGCAATTTTGAAAATCTTAATTAAAGGTAATAACGTACCTGTCTCTCCAACTCCTGTCCTGTGATACCAGCCTCCACATGAGCTGTCAGATTGTTCTCATCAACCCAGAGGATTCGATTCTGTTGCAAAGGAAGAAAAAAGTCTCATCTCCAAGAACTACTGACATTTTCTGAGGAAATATAACTTCCTAATTCAAAACAGCAAGTGATAAGACAGAAAACTAGCAAATAGGGTTACCCACACTACTATACTACCCCTGTATCCCAGACTATACAACATGACAGATACAGTAACATAAGCAGTATAGTGCACAGGAGTTGGGTTTAAAACACAGACTCTGTCTTTATTCAGGGATTAGTTTGAATTAAACTCTACCTCTTACCTTAAGCAAATTATTTAACTAAGTCTAGTGTTTCCTCATTTGTAAAGTATGAATAATAATACTACTCATAAGGTTGGTGTAGGGATTAAATGAGATACTGCACATAAAAAGTTTAGCATACAGGGGTGCCTGGCTGGCTCATTCGGTGGAGCATGCAGCTCTTGATCTCGGGTTGTGGGTTTGAGCCCCACGTTGGGTGAAGAGATTACTTAAAAATAAAATCTTAAACAAAACAAAAAAACCCTTAGCATACAAAGTTCCTGGCATTCTGCAAACACTCTCTGCACTACTATTAATAGTTAACGATCATATATAACTTAAGAGTATCAGAAGATGCCCATTGTGACACTAGAAAAAGACACCTGCAAAGAAAGACATCTGAATATACTAAATGGCATTCCCGCTTTATTTTTAATCCAAAATAGGACGAGAGGCCCTGGACAGAAACCAAAGCACACCCCTGCCTCCTGTTTAAAAAGAAGGAACTGAGTATCAACTGGCTCAACTTACCAAATGTATGACTGCCCAAAAAATGTTTTTAACATTCTTGGTTGACCTAATTTTTCTATATATGAATCTTCATGAATTATTTTCTATTAAAAACAGACTTCTTTCCCCTTCTATTTGGCTGAACAATCAGGTTAACATATACACTCTTCTTTTGGATCCCAGGGAAGCTTTCTTTGCACTTTGATATGTTCGGTTTCATGGCAATAACTAATACAGATAAGTCTAGCTAGTAATGAAAAGGAAAGAATACAACAGACAATACGAAAATTGCTTCCCTATATTTGAAATTTGAATACATACAAATAATTGCACTGCTTAATTCACAGGATTATGATAAACATTAAATAAGATGATATATGTGAATGTACTTTTTGTTTTATGTTATATAAAACTCTCATTTTAATTATACTCTCACAATAACAGTAATTTCAATATAACTCTCACAATAAGACAACAGTAATTCTGTCTTTTGGTCCTACAGCCACTAAACAAAAGGAAATATTAAACTAAAGTAAAAAGACAGAATTCAGTAATCTGTTGGTACCTTATAATAACTTACACACATCTTCTCTAGTAGGCTGGCTCTTTTTTTTTTTTTTTTTAAGATTTTATTTATTTGACAGAGAGAGACAGAGAGAGAGAGGGAATACAAGCAGGGGCAGTGGGAGAGGGAGAAGCAGGCCTCCCGCGGAGCAGGAAGCCCGATGCGGGGCTCAATCCCAGAACCCTGAGATCATGACCAAGCCGAAGGCAGATGCTAAACAACTGAGCCACCCAGGCACCCCATAGTAGGCTGGCTCTTGAAGTGACTACATACTTGTGCTAATTATATACCTTGTATCTACCAGGGGCCCAAACATATTTTTGGTAGGAAAAAAAAATTGAAGGAGGCAGAGAAAAAAAAATACCTTTATGGGTACTCACAGAAAAACTAAAGAAAATATATAGGATACCCTATTATATCCAGTATACCCTACCCTAGACAAGTTAACAATAAGACAAAAACTTTGAGACCAATATCTTAGTCTTAGTATTATTGTACATATTTAAGAAATACAAAAATAGAAAGCTGGCGTACCTATCATATTTTGTACATACTGTATCAGAAGTATTCTGTGCAAAATCATGCATAGACATAGCTTATCAACTCCAAAGCAAATCACAATTTTAAGCACCACCCATCTACTACAATATTTAAGAGAGTTCAACATTAAAGGCAGTGAAGGTACAAGGTTTTTCTACAAAATAAATAGTGAAAAACCTGGCATTTAAAATTTTGGCACAGAATTTTAAGCATCTACTCAGTCTAAAGACTTTTATATTTTCTCATTTAATCTTCACAACTACCTTCTGCATTATTACGGTCTCTATTTCACAAATTCAGTAACAGATTTAGTGGTAAATTTGTACACCGTAAAATATATAGAAATTCAAACACATCCATAGCCTATTCCAGAATAGGCTACTCTTAAGCGATCTCCTAAGGAAACTGCCTTTTCTTAAACTCTGGGATAAGGACAAAGGTTAATGGGGAACCTTAAGAAGAATAATGAGGTTGTCACCACCTGAACGTCCTGATTAATTTTAGCAACACTTAAAGTGGACACCCAGATATTACGTGCCTCCTGATGTGATGTGACGTGAGATAGAAAAACACAACACCCATCACATCACATCATCTACAAGATATCCTTGCTTAAAAAAAAATTTAAAAGCTATGCCTGAATCTAATTAGACTTTATATCTAACTTTGAGTTTAGAGGACATACAAAGCCTAGAGGAAGAGTTAAATGACAGCAAGATGAAGTGACACGGAAATTCAAAATATGACACATTTTATACTGCAAATAACCTACATTCTCCAAAAGTCAGTAACATTCAAAAAAGGAGAAAAGGGAGTTTCAGATAAAATGAGATAGGGAAACAATGAAAAGCTAACATGGGCCTTGTCTGAATCCCCATATGAACAAATGAAGTATAAAAGACAATTTTGAAACCACTATAAAATTTGAATGTGAACTCGGTATTAAATGATATAAAGAATTTTTAATTTTGCCAGGAGAAATAATAATATAATGAGAAAATGTCCTTTTAAAATCAGATACATAAGAAATATTTAGTTTTAAGTAGCATAATATCAGGATTTACTTTTAAAATAGTCAAGAGGAGACCGTCTAACATGATGGAGTTTCATCTCATCCCAGGAATTCAGCTAGAGAGCTATCAAATCATTCTTAAACACCTGTGAACTCAACCGGAAAACTAAAAGAATAGCTGCAACTCTACAAATAGAAAACTGACCACTTTCTGCAAAGTAGGAGGTGCAGAGAAGTGAATCCAAGGTGATACATGGGAAGATAAACCGCAGGGGGAGGGAGAGGGAGCCTCCGTCAGGTGGCACTGGAGAGTGATAGAGCGGAAGAGCATGAAATCACAACTTTTAGAAGTCTGCTCCAGTGAGGGATGTCCCGGCCTGAAAGGGGCTCAGGTGGCAAAGCAGGGTGGAATCCTAGGTGGGACAGTGTGGTCTCAGGATCCCTGGGATCACAGGAAGACCAGGGGTGCCTAAGTGTGGCAGAGATCCCCAGCATCAGAGCAGGGAAGCCAGCTGCAATCAGCAAGCCCAGGAGTGGGCTCTCAGCTCAGGGTTGCCATATGCCACCAACCGTGGCACAGCTGGGCAACTGCTCTTCGGAGCAGGGGCCCAGAGAGCAGCAGAACCGGCGAGCCCTCCCTCCCTCCCCCAGGAGGAGTGGCACAGATGCACACCACAAGAGTCTACAGGGTTTGCAGACTTGAAATGGAGTTGCATGCCTGAGGTAGAAACGTTCGGTCACAGGACGGAGACCAGGGAGACAGGAGTGATTGACTGCTTTTCCCTGAGTGTGCTGAGGATTGGGGCCCCGAGCTTTCAGCTCCAGGGCAGGAGACTGGGAGGCTGCCATTTTCATTCTCATCCTCTAAAGTGGCAGGAAAAGCCTTCAGAGAACAAAAAAGCCACATAGAGCAATCTGGAGCCGCTTACTTAGCCTGGCCTCCTGGCAAGAGTGGTGAAATTCTGCTGGGGCAAAGACACTTGAGAATCAATGCAACAGGCCCCTCCCCCAGAAGATCCGCAAGAACAACCAGCCAAGACCAAGTTTACCAATCATACAGAATTGCAAAATTCCAGCACTAGGGGAAAATAGTATCTAGAGTTCATGATTTTTTCCCCACGATTCTCCAGTCTTTCAATTTTCATTTTTTTCTCTTTCCTTTTTCAACCAATTTCTTATTTTATCAACTCTTTCTTTTAAATCTTTTTTAATTTTCATTTTTACAGTTACATTCTATCCTTTCATTGTATTTAATTTTATTTCCGTATATATATGTTTTTCTTTTTTACAATTTTGAGATGTAGTTTCCTCTAACAAACCGACCAAAATACACTCAGGATATAGTGTATTGCTCTGTTCTGTTCACCTGTATGTTTATATTCCTTCCTTTTTTTTTTTGTCTTTTATTTGTCTTTTAAATTTCATTTTTTTTTTTTTTTTTTAAAGATTTTATTTATTTATTTGACAGAGAGACATAGCGAGAGCAGGAACACAAGCAGGGGGAGTGGGAGAGGGAGAAGCAGGCTTCCCTCGGAGCAGGGAGCCCGATGCAGGGTTCGATCCCAGGACCCTGGGATCATGACCTGAGCCGAAGGCAGACGCTTAACGACTGAGCCACCCAGGCGCCCTTAAATTTCATTTTTACACTTACATTCTATCATTGTATTTAATTTTATTTTCGTACAAGTTTTTCTTTCTTTACAATTTTGGGATCTACTTTTCTAACAAAGAGACCAAAACATACTCATGATCCAGTGTATTGCTCTGGTCTGTTCATCTGTCTGATTATATTCTTTCTTTTTTTTTTTCTGGCTTCAAGTCTCTTCTAATTTGTTTAGTGTATATTTCTCTGGGGTCGTTGTTGCCATTTTAGTATTTTGTTCTCTTGTTCATCTATTCTTCTCTGGGGAATGACAAGATGGAAAAACTCACCTCAAAAAAGAGAACAGGAGGCAGTACTGACTGCCAGGGACCTTATCAGTATGGATATAAATAAGATGTTGGAACCAGAGTTCAGAATAACGATTATAAAGATACTAGCAGGGCTTAAAAAAAGCATAGAAGACACTAAAGAATCCATTTCTGGAGAAATAAAAGAACTAAAATCTAATCAAGTCAAAATCAAAAGGGGTATTAATGAGATACAATTAAAAATGGAGGCTCTAACTGCTAGGATAAATGAAGCAGAAGAGAAAATCAGTGATATAGAAGACAAAATGATGGAGAATAAAGAAGCTGAGAAAAAGAGAGATAAACAACTACTGGATCATGAGGGGAGAATTCGAGAGATAAGTGATACCATAAAGCAAAACAATATTAGAATAATTGGGATCCCAGAAGAGGAAAGAGAAAGGGGGGCAGAAGGTATATTGGAGCAAAGTATAGTGGAGAACTTCCCTAACCCAGGGAAGAAAACAGGCATCCAAGTCCAAGAGGCACAGACAACCCCCCTCAAAATCAATAAAAATAGGTCAACACCCTGACATATAGTGAAACTTGTGAATCTCAGAAATAAAGAGAAAATCCTGAAAGCAGCTTGGGACAAGAGGTCCATAATCTACAAGGGTAGAAACATTAGACAGGCAGCAGACCTATCCACAGAGACCTGGCAGGCCAGAAGGGCTGGCATGATATATTCAGGGTGCTAAATGAGAAAAATATGCAGCCAAGAATACTTTATCCAGCTAGGATATCATTTAAAATAGAAGGAGAGATAAAAAGCTTCCAGGACAAGGGCGCCAGGGTGGCTCAGTCAGTTAAGCATCTGCCTTCTGCTCAGGTCATGATCCCAGGGTCCTGGGATCGAGCCCCGCATTGGGCTCCCTGCTCAGTGGGGAGCCTCTTTCTCCCTCTGCCCCTCCACCTGCTCCTGCTCTCTCTCTCTTTCTCTCAAATAAATAAAATCTTTAAAAAAAAAAAAAAGAAAAGCTTGTAGGACAAACAGAAACTAAAAATTGTGATCACTAAACCAGCCCTGCAAGAAATATTAAAAGGAATCCTTTAAGCGGAGAAAGAGCCTAAAAGGAACATAGACCAGAAAGGAACAAAAACAATATACAGAAACAGTGACTTTACAGGTAATACAGTGGCACTAAATTTGTATCTTTCACAATTATCATATGATCTCACTGATATGAGGAATTTGAGAAACAAGACAGAGGATCATAGGGGAAGGGAGGGAAAAATGAAACAAGACGAAACCAGAGAGGGAGACAAACCATAGGAGACTCTTAATCTCAGGAAACAAACCGAGGGTTGCTGGAGTGGAGGGGGGGTGGGAGGGATGGGGTGGCTGGGTGATGGACACTGGGGAAGGTATATGCTATGGTGAGCGCTGTGAATTGTGTTAGACTGATGAATCACAGACCTGTACCCCTGAAACAAATAATACATTATGTGTTAATAAAAAATAAATAAATAAATAAATAAAAATCCGTATCTTTCAACAGTTACTCTGAATGTAAATGGGCTTAACACCCCAATCAAAAGACACGGGTTTCAGATTGGATAAAAAAGTAAGATCCATAGATATGCAAGAGACTCTTTCTGCAAGAGACTCATTTTAGACCCAAAGACACCTCTACATTTAAAGTGAGGGGTGGAAAACCATTTATCATGCTAATGGACATCAAAAGAAAGCTGGGGTGGCAATCCTTATCTCAGGCAAATTAGATTTTAAATCAAAGACTGTAATAAGAGATGAGGAAGGACACTATACCAGAATTAAAGGGTTTATCCAACAAGAAGATCTAACAATTGCAAATATTTATGCCCCTAACATGGGAGCAGCCAATTATATAAACCAATTAATAACAAAATTAAAGAAACACATCGATAATAATACAATAATAGTATCGCACTCACTGCAATGGACAGATCATCTAAGCAGAAGATCAAATAGGAAACAAGGGCGTTGAATGACACATTGGACCAGATGGACTTCACAGATATATTCAGAACATTCCATCCTAAAGCAACAGAATATACATTCTTCTTGAGTGCACATGGAACATTCTCCAGAATAAATCACATACTGGGTCACAAATCAGGTCTCAACTGGTACCAAAAGATTGGGATCATTCCCTGCATATTTTCGGACCACAGTGCTTTGAAAGTTGAACTCAATCACAAGAGGAAATTTAGAAAGAACTCAAATACATGGAGGCTAAAGAGCATCCTACTAAACAATGAATGGGTCAACCAGGAAATTAAAGAAAAAAATTCATGGAAATAAAAGAAAATGAAAACATAACTATTCAAAACCTTTGGGATGTAGCAAAGGTGGTCCTAAGAGGGAAGCTTATAGCAGTACAAGCCTTTCTCAAGAAACAAGAAAGATCTCAAATACACAATCTAACCCTACACCTAAAGAGCTGGAGAAAGAACAGCAAATAAAGCCTAAACCCAGCAGGAAAAGAGAAATAATAAAGATCAGAGTAGAAATCACGAAAACAGAAACCCAAAGAAAAGTAGAATAGATCAACGAAATTAGGAGCTGGTTCTTTGAAAGAATTAATAAAATCGATAAACCCCAGGCCAGACTTATCAAAAAGAAAAGAGGAAGGACCCAAATAAATAAAATCATGAATGAAAGAGGAGACATCACAACCAACACTGAAGAAATACAAACAATTATAAGAACGTATTCTGAGCAACTATATGCCAACAAATTAGGCAATCTGGAAGAAATGGATACATTCCTAGAGATGTATAAACTATCAAAACTGAAACAGGAAGAAATAGAAAACCTGAATAGACCCATAACCAGCAAGGAAATGGAAACAGTAATCAAAAATCTCCCAACAAACAAGAGTCCAGAGCCAGATGGCTTCCCAGGGGAATTCTACCAAACATTTAAAGAATTAATAGGTATTCTTCTGAAGTGTTTCAAAAAATAGAAATGAAAGGAAAACTTCCAAACTCGTTCTATGAGGCCGGCATTACCTTGATCCCAAAACTGGACAAAGACCCCATCAAAAAGGAGAATTACAGACTAATATCCCTGATGAACATGGATGTAAAAATTCTCACCAAGATGCTAGCCAATAGGATCCAACAGTTATTAAAAGGATTATTCACCACAACCAAGTGCGATTTATTCCTGGAATGCAACGCTGGTTCAACAACTGCAAATCAATCAGTGTGATACACTACATTGATAAAAGAAAGAACAAGAACCATATGATCCTCAATAGATGCAGAAAAAGCATTTGACAAAGTACAGCATCCTTTCTTGATTAAAACTCTTCACAGTGTAGGGATAGAGGGAACATATCTCAGTATCATAAAAGCCATACACAAAAAGCCCACAGTGAATATCATTCTCAGTGGGGAAAAACTGAGAGCTTTCCTGACCGGCAAGGACGTCCACTATCACATTGTTGTTCAACATAGTACTAGAAGTCCTAGCTTCAGCAATCAGACAACAAAAAGAAATAAAAGGCATCCGAATTGGCAAAGAAGAAGTCAAACTCTCACTCTTCACAGATGCCATGATACTCTATGTGGAAAACCCAAAAGACTCCACCCCAAAATTGATCGAACTCATACAGCAATTCAGCAACATGGCAGGATATAAAATCAATGCACAGAAGAAATCAGCTGCATTTCTATACACTAACAATGAGACAGAAGAAAGAGATATTAAGGAGTCAATCCATTTACAATTGCACCCAAAACTGTAAGATACCAAGGAATAAATCTAACCAAAGAGGCAAAGGATCTGTACTCAGAAAACTATAGAACACTCATGAAAGAAATTGAAGAAGACAGAAAGAAATGGAAAAATGTTCCATGCTCATGGATTGGAAGAACAAATATTGTTAAAATGTCTATGCTACATGGAGCAATCTATACATTCAATGTAATCCCTATCAAAATACCATCAACTTTTTTCACAGAGCTGCAACAAATAATCCCCAAATTTGTATGGAACCAGAAAGACCCTGAGTGGCCAAAGGAATGCTGAAGAACACCAAAGCTGGTGGCATCACAATGCCGGACTTCAAGCTCTATTACAAAGCTGTAATCATCAAGACAGTATTGTACTGGCACAAAAACAGACACATAGATCAATGGAACAGAATAGAGAACCCAGAAATGAATCCTCAACTCTATGGTCAACTAATCTTTGACAAAGCAGGAAAGACTGTCCAATGGAAAAAAGACAGTCTCTTCAACAAATGGTGTTGGGAAAACTGGACAAGCCATATGCAGAAGAATGAAACAGAACTATTTCCTTACACCATACACAAAAATAGATTCAAAATGGAGGAGAGACCTAAATGTGAGACAGGAATCCATCAAAATCCTAGAGGAGGGGCTCCCGGATGGCTCAGTCATTAAGCGTCTGCCTTCAGCTCAGGTCATGATCCCAGAGTTCTGGGATCGAGCCCCGCATCGGGTAACCTGCTCGGCGGGAAGCCTGCTTCTCCCTTTCCCACTCCCCCTGCTTCTGTTCCCTCTCTTGCTGTGTCTCTGTCAAATAAATAAATAAAATCTTAAAAAAAAAAAAATCCTAGAGGAGAACACAAGCAGCAACCTCTGTGACCTCGGCTGCAGCAACTTCTTGCTAGACATGTCCTCAAAAGTAAGGGAAACAAAGGCAAAAATGAACTACTGAGACTTCATCAAGATAAAAAACTTTTGCACAGCAAAGGAAACAGTCCACAAAACCAAAAGACAACTGACAGAATGGGAGAAGATATTTGCAAATGTCTCATCAGATAAAGGGCTAGTATCCAAAATCTATAATGAACTTATCAAACTCAACATCCAAAAAACAAATAATCCAATCAAGAAATGGGCAGAACACATGAACAGACATTTTTCCAAAGAAGACATCCAAATGGCCAACAGAAACATTAAAGAATGCTCAACATCGCTCAGCATCAGGGAAATACAAATCAAAACCACAATGAGATACCACCTCACACCAGTCAGAATGGCTAAAATTAACAAGTCAGGGAACAAGAGTTATGTTGGTGAGGATGAGGAGAAAGGGGAACCCTCCTACACTGTTGGTGGGAATGCAAGCTGGTGCAGTGACTCTGGAAAACAGTATAGAGGTTCCTTGAAAAGCTGAAAATAGAACTACCCTAGGACCCAGCAATTGCACTACTAGGTATTTACCCCAAAAGTACAAATGTAGGGATCCAAAGGGGCACATGCACCCCAATGTTTATAGCAGTAATGTCTACAATAGCCAAACTATGGAAAGAGCCCAGATGTCCATTGACAGATGAATGGATAAAGAAGATGTCGAATATATATACAATGGAATACTACTCAGCTATCAAAAAAATGAAATCTTGCCATTTGCAACAACGTGAATGGAACTAGAGGGTATTATGCTAAGCCAAATAAATCAATCCGAGAAAGACAATTATCATAATATCTCACTCATATGTGGAATTTAAGAAATGAAACAGAGGCTCATAGAGGAAGAGAGGAAAAAGAAAATAGAGAGGGAGACAAACCATAAGAGACTCTTTAATCATAGGACACAAACTGAGGATTCCTGGAGGAGAGGGGGTCAGGGGGATGGGGTAACTGGGTGATAGACATTAAGGAGGGGATGTGATGTAAGGAGCACTGGGTATTACATAAGACTGATGAATCACTGACCTCTACCTCTGAAATTCATAATACATTATATGTTAATTAATTAAATTTAAATAAAAATTTAAAAATAAAAATAGTCAAGAGACAAAGAAAGATAAAGCCAATATGATAAAATATCAATAATTACTTAATCTAGAAAATGGATATACTCTTCTCTCTACTTTGGTGTTTGAAAAATTTCAAATTAATAAATAATAAATAAATCTTAAACTTTTTATAGTAATGAAGGAATATACAACCACAAATATTATTGATTATATAAAGATTAAGTTCATACTCAAATCAAAGCTTTAACATGGTACGATGTCCAACTCTTGGACCACAGTGAGCCAAAAGGTCACAAAATAATCCTATGATTAAAATTAGTTTGCTCTCCATTCTTCCACAAGCAAAAATGTTAACAGCATTGAAAATTTGGGGGACAAGTCTTGGTGTTTCAAATCAACCTTAATTAATAATATTTGTTTTGCTTTTAACAATACAAATCAGGTCATCTATTGTATCAATATTCCAACCCACGCTTCTCAAATTATCAATTTCTCAGGCCAATTTGGTAGAAACTACCAAGATATGTACCTGAGTGTGAGTAAACTTAGCTTTTTGAGACCTGAAGACAATGGTAAAATATAATGATAAAATAAATTTAAAACAAAATGGAAAATATACCTTTTTAATGACAACTAAGACTGAGCCGTAAAGTTTTTTTAAACACTATCTTCAAATATGTCTAAAATTATCATATACCATTTGTGAAGTGTCCAAAGAAATAATTGTTCTTGTCTCATCTGCAGGACACGTTAGGCCATATGATACACTTGTTCCTCCTGCCAAAATAGGAAACAATTTTAATATTTTATTTTTTAGCTACATTTCTAGGGCAAATCCCTAATACAAAGTATACAAACAGGCCCACTAGAACAGTAATACCTATTTCTACTTTGCAAAATGTAATTTGCAAATGCTAACACACTAAAAGCAAACTCACCTTTATTTTATGCTGCATGCCAAAATGAAGAAATATTATGGAGATGAAAGCAATGGGATATGGCTCCATCCCCTGGGCACACTCAAGTGACGCCCTAGCAATTTGTGAAACTCCAAAAACATGATTAGAAAAATTCTAAGCTAATGATTATTCTGGAGATATTGCTTAAAAGAAAAAATACCCTTCCTAATTCAACTAAAGACACCTTACCTTAATTATGAGATTCATTTATCATTTGAAATAATATATTGTCATACAAAAAGACTTTAATAAATTAGAATATAAACAAGTTAAAATTGCCCAGATTATATAATATTTGAACAAATTTATATGCTAATGATGAAAAGGTGATTTTAATATAGAATAAACAATATATACAAGTATATAAACAATGTACTCCTGTTTCCATTAACATTTGTTATCAAAGGAAAAATGTTTTCTTGATACCAACGTAAAATAATACCATGTTTAGTCCTTAACCATCTTATTACCATATATCAGAATAAATTCTTAATTGGTATTTCCATTTGTCTTGGATAGAAAACTCTTGATACAAGTAAGAATTACAAGAGGTGCTGATCTAAATATTCAGTTTACTTTTACAAGATGAGACCATGAACTGTCAATTAAGAAATGCTTGTAATCAGTAAACACTATTTGCTTGTCATAGTCATTTGAAATCAGAAAAATATTTCGCTAAAAGTGGCACTGTAGTGCCTTTTTTTTTTTTTTTTTCATGAATTCAACTGAAAGTATCAGCTGAAGAAGGAATCTGGAGCTCCTGATTTGTCTGGGGTCCCACTTCTGTTCCATCAATGCTAATTGAATCAGTGAAGGCAATTTCCTTTGGCTTGGGTAGGTTATTAAAAGAATGTGGTTGATAAAAGATCAAAAGATCAAATTTGTCTTAAAATGCAAAGCAATGTTAGTTTTCAACATTAAAATGTATTACTGATCTGGTCATCATTGTCCTAGTTGATCTTTCACACTCCACAGTGTTCCTTCTCAAAAGTATATATTGGGTATATTTAGCCTCTGAAAAATAACATTCTCTCCATAAAGATAAAAGTTATAAAGTAATTACTAAAGTGGGAACATTTTCTTATTTAAGCATTAAGTCACAGCATCAACTAGGATCTATATGGGAAAGAACCCATGAACTACATGTTTCAAACAGTTCAGGTAGATAGATCTACTCAAAAATGAGCAGCATAAATGAATTTTTCAGAATAACCCTATCATAATTACAAGAATGTTTACTTTCAATGGGATGGCACAAATATTTAGAATACAAATAATTTAAATAAAAATAAAAATAAAAAATAAAAAACACATATACATATCAAAATTTAAAAGGCACAATACCTACCACCAATTGGTATGATACAAAGGTTATATTTGCACGCTAGATTCACAATCTTAACTACATCATCATGACATGCTGTTGAAAAAAAAGGGAAAATAAATTAATCACAGGGATATGAATAAACCTGGGTAATCCTGCAAAATAAGGGTCCATGAAGTTCTTTAGTGTCTAAACATTTTCATTTATTCACTCATTAACACACATTAAACAGCTATATTAAAACAAAATGTATATTATTTATCTTTTTAACTTTTCATTTTGAAATGATTTAATACTTACCAAAAGATTGCAAAAAAGGTACAAAGAATTTTTCATCCAGCAGACATAAATATTAACATCTTACACTTACAATGATCAAAACCAAGCAATTTACGATTACACAATACTATTAACTAATCTACAGACCTTATTCAAATTTTGCCAATTGTTCCACTAATGTCCCCTCTTTTGGACCAGCCAATCACACACTGTATTTAGTTGTCATGTCTCCTTACTCTTCTTTTTTTTTTTTTAAAGATTTCATTTATTTGACAGAGAGAGAGCACAAGCAGGGGGAGCGACAGGCAGAGGGAGAGGGAGAAGCAGGCTCCCCGCTGAGCAGGGAGCCTGATGCAGGGCTCAATCCCAGGACTCTGGGATCATGACCTGAGCTGAAGGCAGACGCTTAACTGACTGAGCCACCCAGGCACCCCTCCTTACTCTTCTTTAATCTGAGAGAGCTCCTCAGTCTATTTTTTATTTTTATTTATGGCGCTGACACTTTTGAAAAGCCCTGGTCAGTTATTTCATAGAGTATCTCTCAATTTGGGTTTCTGCCTCCTCATTATTAAATCCAGGTTACACATTTAGGCAGGAATTCCACAGAAGTGATGGTGTGCCTTTCTTAATGAGTTACATATGGAGGGACATGATGTAGACAGGTCTCATTTCTGGTAATGTTAACTTTCATCATTTGGTTATAAAGTATCTGCTAGGTTTTTCCACTATAAGAATACTATAATTAATAAGGGGAGAGAGAATTAATAATGGGGAGAGAGTTACTCTATATAAATACATTTCTCATCATACTTTCACCCACTAATTTTTGCAGTCATTGATGATTCTTTATTCTGTTTTTTAAACAAATTTTAAAATGCTATACATAATGTACGACAGATATTCCTTCCTATTGCATACAACTAAAGAGTACTCTTTATCAGAGTAAAAGCTATATGAGTAACAAAAACCTGACAACAGAAGATTTTAAATACAAGACACACAAGATGCTAAACCTCAATCTGAGTAGCAATAGAGCATTAAGCCAGGGACCAACATGGCAAAGAAACTATTTGAGAAAGATAAATCTCCTGATAATATGGAATGGCAAAGAAGAGAAAAAGACTTGAGGCAAGGAAACTATGCAAAAATCCAGTATTACCGGGGCACCTGGGTGGCTCAGTTGGTTAAGCGACTGCCTTTGGCTCAGGTCATGATCCTGGAGTCCCAGGATCAAGTCCTGCAGGGCTTCCTGCTCAGCAGGGAGTCTGCTTCTCCCTCTGACCCTCCCCCCTTTCATGTGCTCTCTCTCTCTCAAATGAATAAATAAAATCTTAAAAAAAAAAACAAAAAACCCGGTATTACCTGCTAAGGGAATGAAAGGGAAATTTAAGGATGTAAAACATACAAGTGAATATCCATTTATGAAAGTAAAAATATTGTTCCGTAAGAGTTATCATTTCTCAGGTTTGTTTAAAACTAGGAATATGTCATTTATATCATTCCAATTTTTAATGAAAATCCATTTTAAGCTTTCCGATTAAGCTTATAAAAACTACTACCTGTGGTAAAATTTTTTACTAAGTGGAATACTAGTTGATTAATAATTAATAAAATAACCAAACATGACTGTCAAAAATCCTTTAACAGGGCAAAACTACTTCTTCGATTGTCACCTAATCAGAAGCTTTCTTTGACCATGTTATCTGACACAGCACTCCCTCATTCCACTGCTCACCTATACAGCTCTCTATTTTCTTACTGTGCCTTTTCTTTACAGCACTTATCACCGCTCAATACATTATATATTTATTTGCTCTTTTTTCTGCCTCCTTCTTCACTAAATTGTATGGCACCTGAGAACAGATTTTTGTTTTGTTCACAGCTCATCCTCAATACCTGGAAGAGTACCTAGCACATATTTTCACAGGCCTAAAGTTTTGGTATTTAGACCACTAAAAATAATGCATAAATATTAAATTTAATAAATGAAATGATTTAAAAATATGTAATTGTTAAAGGAGACTTTATTTTTATAACCATACTTACCACAGACAACATATATGAGTGACTAACTACTTTTCCAAACTAAATGAAAAGCAGAGATATTCACACTGTGTTAAGGGTCACAATGGTGACAAATCCTGGTTTAAGGAGAACTCCAAATCATAAAAATTACATATATGACAAATTCTTATGCTAAGACAAGCCCTAGACATCCTATTAAAGCAAATATAAAATTCAGATTCAAATTATAGACATCCACAAGGATAGATCTCCTATATACATGTATATATATGGGGTGTGTGCGTGTGTGTGTGTGTGTGTGTGTGTGTGTATTCAAACTGCAAGATGAGACGGCCACCTCCACTCTATGGAATACCACATTGTCTTAAATTGCCATATTGCCTCAAAACTTGCCCTCATGCAAAGAAAAAACCTAAATTTTATCACCAACAGAAAATTTACATTAAAGTTAAATAAAGGCCTCAAAGATGTGATAACCTGTTGGGGGAAAAAAAAAACTATTTCCAAGAAGTCATTATACTGGAAGATTCAACAGAATAAAATTATAAACTTGATTCAGGCACCTATACACTATTCATATAGATTCCTGAGGTATGGAACATGATGGTAAAGGGAATATTTTAGAAAAAATAACCTCTCGGGGCGCCTGGGTGGCTCAGTCGTTAAGCGTCTGCCTTCGGCTCAGGTCATGATCCCAGGGTCCTAGGATCGAGTCCCACATCGGGCTCCCTGCTCGGCAGGAAGCCTGCTTCTCCCTCTCCCATTCCCCCTGCTTGTGTTCCTGCTCTCGCTATCTCTCTCTCTGTCAAATAAATAAATAAAATCTTTAAAAAAAAAAAAAGAAAAAATAACCTCTCAAGAGTATATGAGAGGCTTGGAGGAATAAGAAACTTGAAGCACGAGAGAGAACCTTATAGGCTATTAACAAAAATCCAGCTATGCATTGATAAGGGCCTGATTTGAAAACTGATATGGAAAAAAAAAAAAAAGGACAAAGTTTTGAGGGAACTGCCAAATGGGATGGATTTTACAAAACAAAGAAAACTTCTGTGCAACAACAGACTAATTATGCATGTTTCCTAAACCTGGATTTTCAGAAATATTTGTATTTCCTAAAGCAAGACCTACATTTTCATTATGGTAATTTCTCAGTATTTTAATAGTCAAACACATGAAGAAAATACCTAGAAGGCACGCTTGAAAGTTCTACTCAAGATATATCAAAAGATGGTGTATTAAGGTTTCCTATGGGAAATGAAAACTGATAAATTTTGCTTTCATTTTTTCCAGTAAAAAAATGGAATGAATCTTCCCCAAATCCTGGTGAAGAAGTAGCCTAAAGCTATTAAAAGAATACTGGGAGAATATACACCACAAGTATCAGGAAAGTAATTTAATCTCAGCTACATATACTCTTGGATTTTCCTCCTATGTATGTCACCTCCCTCCTACCTCTATATTAAAGTCTGATTTTCTCCTTCAGATACTCCCTGTAAAGTAAAAGGATCATATCTAAAAACAGATGAGCCAATTTTTGAAAAATAAAATACTCCATCTACTTCTTTAACAGAATCTGAAGAGGAAAAAGGACCAGATCATTGCAACTTATTTTAAATGGTAATTATGGACAGTAAGGTACAATATACCAATTCTGCTTTAAATTTTCTACTAAAAGAGATAGCTATAAAAATCATATATATAAATAGGGCGCCTGGGTGGCTCAGATGGTTAAGCATCTGCCTTCGGCTCAGGTCACGATCCCAGGATCCTGGGATTGAGTCCCGCATCGGGCTCCCTGCTCCTTGGAAGCCTGCTTCTCCCTCTGCTTCTCTCTCTCTCTCTCTGTCTCTCATGAATAAATAAATAAAATCTTTAAAAAAAAAAAAATCATATATATAAATATACTGACTGCCTAATCAGCAAGAGCAAAATAACAACACAAAGCTCATCTATCCTCTACCTCAAGCCCAAATCATGAATATTAATTTTTCAGAATTTAATTATTTATATCAAAGACAATGGGTATCTTAAACAACTTGTTTCATCATTTGGACATAATGCTTTTTAGGCTACAAGCTGATATCAACAAAGTACTACAACAAATTTGCAGGAATCAGTAGTTAAAGAGTTTCTCTACCTGTGAACAGATCATTGATCGATACTAATTTCATGAAGCTTTCAAACTAACCAGAAATACATTTTTTTACCTGACCTCCCAATATGTTTTTAACATTTAAAATGAAGAGTTAATCATCAACAGCAAAATCAATCATGAAAACCAACAGTTCAGGATGATCAGATCAAGAAAGAATTATATGACTTTTGGTAAACTTTAAAAATATAGCTACCTGTACTTTGTACAACTCCTATGTTTAAAAGTACATATTTCCAATACTAAATTTATTTAAGATTCTACAATACTAAATTAATGATACAAAGGAAAAAAAAGAACTTACTTGGCCATAAAACTATATCAGGAATTCGCTGAAACATTCCTTCCCTGAGCAAAAATATCTCATGAAGACAATGACCTGTTTTGCAGTTTAAAAAAGAACATGTAAAAACATCTTAAATTATAGGAAATTTTAAAATTAAAATCAAATACTGTTTATATAAAGCTGCTTACCATGAGCTCTAAATACTCGATCATCTGCTTCTTGTGAATACGAAATATTAGTTTCTTTAAGGTCATGAAGAAAATCTTCATTTACAATAGAAGGAGGTGTATCACTAGGATTTAGGGATGCCTAGAAAATAAAATTGGTTTCTTTGACTCCAAATTGAGACAAAAGCATGGGAAAATACCAAGTAACACATACGGAAACCAACTCTGTGACAGTAACAAATTATAAATAGTCTGGTTAATCACGTTCTGTAACATAAGTTATAAAAGCCGTATGTTTCCTCTTTTGCATCTATGGCCCACTTTTTCATTGTTTCTGAAGATTGAAATCAAGAACAAAGAAGATGGCAAAGTCTCAAATCTTTCATTTTAGATCAAGGAAACTGGGGGAAAGCTACTTACCTTTTTTCATCATCTACGTTTTCACCTGTAGATAAAATTTACCATTTCTTATACTTCAATTACTATTTTAAAATGATCAACAAGAAACCTCATAATAATAGGTCCATTTTCACAGAACTGCTTTAAAACTCATAACATAATTATACCTTGATACTTAATTTCAACTACTAGGTAAGCTGGAAAAAAAAAGTCTTTAAAGCTAGGCAACACTGGGGAAGTCACCCAACTTCTCTGGGCCTTGGCTTCTTCATCTGTTAAATGAGATTATCACCACTAAATTTATACAGCTACTAAGGAAAAAAGGTTAAATGTCATAATTTTTGTGAAAAGCACCAAAAACCTGCCTACCATATAAGAAAAGACTGGCCAAATCAAATCTGCTATTAAAAAAAAAGCTATGATATAGTATTTGGAAAAAAGAAAGTATAAGCATGTATAAAATATATATATATGATATTTATATAGTGTTAGTATCTTATTAAAGGGTCTGTATTTAATATTCAATTATATGAGAAATGTTTATTAAGTGTGTGTTATATGCTAGGCACTGTTCTAGGCCTTGGGGATATAGCAGTGAGATAATCAGGGAAAAAAAATTTGACCTCAAGGAATTTATGCTATAGTGAAAAGAAATGACCATAAGAACCCCAACAAAACATACATATTACTATTTTGTTATTAAAAACAGAAAAGGGCTCAAACTCAGAAAAAAAGTGCATGTAAAACTGGTGAAATTTCTGAATATGGTATACAGATTGCATCAATGTAAAAAAAAAAAGTAACTACAAATAGTCAAAAGAAAGAATTAAGGAAATAGATCTTTTAAGAAAAGTTGAAAGAATTTGGTTTAGGAGGGGTAAGAATTAGTTGTTAACATAATTTACTTAGTAGAATAAAATGTAACTGTGGAATTAGGAATAAATCAAATAAGTACTTGCTGAATACTTACAGTCCCGAATAACGTGTTGGATACAGTAGAGAATATAGTATAAGACACGGGCTCTGAACTTATGGAACTTATAGCCAATTTAGAGGGACATGCAGAATACCATGGCATAGCAAATAAATAATAATAAACATAATAACATAAAGAAATGCTATTTTGTTAGTTTGATATGAATACAGTTTAAAGTTTTTTAACCCTAGCTTAAGAAAAGTGAAACTACATGAACTAAAATTATCACTCATATCTTTATCAAATTTTTACCTTTTTGTAAGTCTTCTAACCTTCTAAATGCTTTGATATTAAATGTAACATTATATTTTTATTTCAAATTATTCCATATTAATCCTGGATTACTGTCAGTCCATTAAATATCCTAAAATTAATAGCAATTTATAATATTTTTCTAAGAGTCCACCCACAGAAATAGTTCATTTGCACTTCACTACCACCCTAAAAAGGTAGAACAGACAGTTATTGCTCTCATTTCTCAAATCAGGAATAATTGAGGCTCAGAGAAGATAAATAGTTTACCAGACAAATTTCAGATAAATTCTGAGATTAGGATCTAGATCTGTGATGCTGAAAAGTCATCCCTAGAAAACCTAGCAAGGCCAATAAAACTAGTAAAGTTCTTAACAAAAAAATCACAACAAATGCATTAAAGCAATTATAACAAATTACAAAGATAAATCTAACTGATTTGGGATTAAACACATGTCCATTCACACACAGACACACCCACACAGACTTAAGCATATTAGTAATCATTCTTATTTGCTTACTTTAGAGGTAGTTTTATGCTCCAGACTTACTCCAAGGGTATTTTGAATCCAGTCTTTAAAAGTTGGTAAAATCATACCACTAAGAGGATACCTAAAATTACAAAGAAGATAAAACATTAGAGTAAGGGATCTTCTTTTAAATTTAAATTTTAGCTTTGGCTTCTAGTAATGGTCAAGTAGTTCCTATCAAAACAACACCCCCCCCCCCAACATATAACTATAATCTCTGGAGAAAAACAAAACACTCTGAAGGCAGTACGGACAGATAAAAGCAGGCAATAACAGGGGGAAGGAGATGTGATACACTTAGAAAAAGGAAACAGCATTACACGAGTTTCCAGGGTCTTTTTATTTTTATTTTTATTTTTTTTTAAAGATTTTATTTATTTATTTGACAGAGGGAGATACAGCGAGAAGAGGAACACAAGCAGGGGGAGTGGGAGAGAGAGAAACAGGCTTCCCGCCGAGCAGGGAGCCCGATACGGGGCTCGATCCCAGGACCCTGGGACCATGACCTGAGCTGAAGGCAGACGCTTAATGACTGAGCCACCCAGGCGCCCTAGGGTCTTTTTATTTTTAAAACAGGTTTTAGACTGAGGGACAGCCCAGCTGGTACCATGAAAGGAAACAAAAATACAGAAAATCTATTGTCTTCCTGCCTTGAAAAACCAGAAGGCAGTGTTTGCAGTGAACACAACAGCTGGGAAGAGTACAGAGAAATCACAGAAAAGGAGAGAGTCAGAGAGTGATGTATGTATAAACTCTGTCCAAATGCCTAGCTGACCTTGAATTACATGTGTATGGAGCAGACTTGAAGCAGCCCAACTAAGCTTAAAAGAACTCAGTTGCTCACCACCACAGAGAGAAATAGGAATTTGAGAATAGTCAAGTTAACTACTTGATGTTAAAAAAATAAGTAAAGCCCTTTCAGAAGAACATAATAGAATACAGAGTTTCTACAATAGCCATTAACACTGTCCACGATGTACTCCAAAATTACTAGACACAAACAAGAAACTGTAATCCATAATCAAGAGAAAGGGTAATAAATAGGGACTGACTCTAAGAAGAGCTAAGACTGACCCTAAGAAGATCTAAGATCTACTAAGACCCTAAGTAGCACACAACCATTTTAAAACAGCTATAACTATGTTAAAGGACAAAAGGGAAACTATGTTCCCAGTAAGAAAGAAAAAAAATCTCAGCAGAGAAACAGAAACTATAAAAAGAAAAAAATAGGAATTCTATAATTAAAACTCTTAAAAATTCATTGAAAGAACAGAAGGACAGACTGGAGATGTCAGTGAATGTACAGGTAAAGCAATAAAACATATACAATCTGCAGAGCAGAGAAAAAGATTGAAAAAATAAACATAGCAAAAAATAGCAAAAGACTAACATATATATAATATACATAACATACATATAGAGTCCCAAGAAAAAGGAAAAAAAAAAAAAGGAGGGAAATGGAGTAAAACGGTATTTGAAGAAATAATGGCAAAAAGTTTCCAAATTTGATGAAAGACATACATTTACAAATTCAAGAAGGCCAAGAAGACACTAAGATGATAAATGCAAAGAAACTCACACTACACACATCATAGTCAAATTGCAATTTAGTATATGTGCTGCCAAAGCGAGCACAGTCAAACTGCAATTTCAAAGAAAGAGAAAAAGAGGGAGGAAGGAAATGTTAAAAGCATCTGGAGAAAAATGACACATTACATACAATGTAATAACAATAAAAATTATGACCAGCTTCTCATCAGAAACAGTGAAGCCCAGGAAAAAACTGAACAACATTTTTAAAGTGCTGGAAGAAAAAGAATGTCAACCTAGAATTCTGTATCTGGTGAAAATATACTTCAAAACTAAAAGTTAACTAAGACATTTTCAGATGAAAACTGAGAGAACCTGGTGCCAGCAGACCTACACTACAAGAAATGCTAAAGTGATTTCTATAGGCTGAAGGGAAATACAACACTTAATATAAACTGAAATCTTCAAGCAGAATAAATAATAACAGAAAGAGTAAATATGTGGGTAAATATAAATGACTATTTTTTCTTAATTTCTTTCCAATATTTATGACTTTTAAAAATTCTATCATGGAACTAGAGGGTATTATGCTAAGCGAAACAAGTCAATCAGAGAAAGACAATTATATGATCTCATTCATATGTGGAATTTAAGAAATAAAACAGAGGACCATAGGGGAAGAGAGGAAAAAATAAAACAAAATGAAACCAGAGAAGGAGATAAACCATAAGAGACTCAATCATAGGAAATAAACTGAGGTTTGTTGAGGGGGGGGGAGGGCAGAGGGAGGGGTAACTGGGTGATGGACATTAAGAAGGGCATGTGATGTAATGAGCACTGGGTATTATATATATAAGACTGATGAATCACAGACCTGTACCTCTGAAACCAATAATACATTATATGTTAATTAATTGAATTAAAATAACAAATATAAAAAATAGCAAAAAAACAAAAACAAAATTCTATCACTGTGTCACAGAGTTTATGATATGACAACTATAAAAAGAACACGGGGGGCGCCTGGGTGGCTCGGTCGTTAAGCGTCTGCCTTCGGCTCAGGTCATGATCCCAGGGTCCTGGGATCGAGCCCCGCATCGGGCTCCCTGCTCCGCGGGAAGCCTGCTTCTCCCTCTCCCACTTCCCCTGCTTGTGTTCCCTCTCTCGCTGTGTCTCTCTCTGTCAAATAAATAAATAAAATCTTTAAAAAAAAAAAAAAAAAAGAACACGGAATAGTAAATAAACCTATAGATTTGCAAGGTACTTAGATTTTACACGAAGTTGTACAAGAAATTTAAAACACACAAAAGAGCTCTATAGAATAGGAAGAGTACGGAAAAAACTAGATTTGCTACTCTGATTATGTTTCCTATATTTTCCATCCCAATCCTTGAATAGTTTATATGAAATATGAACATTATTTTATATACACAAGAAATCCTAAATTTTATTCATTTATTTTATTTATTTATATAAACATATATGTGTGTGTGCATGTGTGTGTGTATATATATATGAGAAGACTGATGCAGAAAACTCAAGTACTTAGAAATCCAGCTTTTCAGTTTTGGAAATACTTGCCAGAGGTGGCAAAATATTAAATAGCAATAAGTGCTAAAAATAAAGAGATAAAATAAGTATCTTATAGTGAAGAAGGCTGATATGCAAACAATAATGATCCAATGTGTTATAACAGCACTAATATAATAGCTCTCTGAAAAGACCAAAACAACATTTTAAAATGTGTATTTTAAAACAGTACTTTAAACTTTTCACTTAAATAAACACATATAGCATTTTCATGTGCCAGGCATTGTTCTAAGTGTTTTATGTATATTAACTTAAAATAATGTTATGAGGTTGGTGCTATTATCCCTATTTTATAGATGAGGAAGGTAAAGCACAGAAATTAACTTAAGATGTTAAGTAAGTTAAGTAACTTAATCAAGGTCACATAGCTAGTAAGTTACAAAACAGGATCTGAACCAGGTCATAAATAAGGCTTCAGTCTCTGTTTTTAACCACTATACGATGCTGCCCTTAGTCTGATTCTTCCCGTACCACCATTCCAAGTGAGATCATTATTCTAAAATTCTTTATGAATGATTATTTATAAAATCATTGTACCTATATTCAGTAAATTTTTTCACTATAATGTTCTTGCAACTTCTCTACTCCCCCAACAAAATGATGATGGGACAGCCAAATAAAACTATATTATAGTTGCTTTATTTTTATTTGATTTTATAAATATTTTACTTATAAAATATTGAAGTACGATATACATTAAAAAATATAGACAAGTTTAGAGCTGAATTTTTACAAAGTAAACCTCCCACGTAATCAGCATTCAGATCCAGAAATAGAATACTTACCACTACCCAAGAAACACTCCCCTCCATGCCCTTTCCAGGCATACCACGTTCCCTCACACCAAAAGAACCACTATCCTGTTAACATTACAGAGTAATTCTGACTGTTTTTGAGCTTTATATAAATGAAATCATATGAACTGTACTCTTTTGTGTTAGCCCTCTTTTGCTCAAATATTATATTTGTGAGATTCATCTATGTTGATACATGTTGTTAACATTCATTCATTTCAATGGCTTAATTCCACTGTGTGAGTATAGCACAGTTTCTTTATCCACTGTACTGTTGATAGACAATAGTGTTATTTAGTTTTTGGTGCATGCAGGGACATTCTTGAACTTGTTTTCTGAAGAATGTATCACATTTTTCTGACAGGTATATAACTAGAGTGGAATTTCCAGGCCATCGTCTATGCATATGTTCAACTTTAGTAGGTATTGGTAGATAAGTTTTCCAATATGTTTACCACTAACAATGATATATGGACTTAATTCCACATCCTTCCCACACTTGGTGCTATAGTTCTTTTTAATGCGAAACATTCTACTGGTAATCTCTTAACCATTTTAATTTGAATTTCATTGGTTACGTATGGGTTTGAGTTTCTATTCATGTATCTATTGTCCATTCGGATATTCTGTTTTCACTGCCAGTTCATCTTTTGCTCATTTTCCTATTGGGTTACTATTGTTTTCTCATCGATGTATAAGAATTATTTATATATTCTGAAATCAAGGATGTACGTATTAAATATTTTCTCTTGCTTTATGACTTGTCTTTCATTCTCTTAAGGGAGTCTTTTGATGAAAAGGAGTTGTATATTTTAATATTATCTGATTCATTTTCTTCCTTTATAAAAGTTAACACATTTTGTTCTCTGCTTTTTGACAACCTCAAATTCAGAAAGACATTCTGTATATTCTCCCAGCAATTTTACAGTTTTAGCTTATACATTTAGGTCTACAATCTATCTGGAATTGATCTCTGTATCTGATATGAAGTAACATCAAAATTAATTTTTTCCAAGATGATAGTTTAAATGGCCCTATAGCAATCTTTATTTCCTGTGTGTGTGTGTGTGCGTGTGTGTGTGTGTTTAAATGGAGAAAAGAAGAAGTACTCTAGTAGTCACTATCCATTCCAGATCAAAAAACAATTTAAAAAATAATAATAATTAAACTAATACTGACAACAAATCAGAATAAACAATAAATTGGTCTTAACATCTATGTGAGGCAAGTTATTTAAAAAGTTCAAAGTATAGGGGCGCCTGGGTGGCTCAGTCGTTAAGCGTCTGCCTTCAGCTCAGGTCGTGATCCCGGGGTCCTGGGATCGAGCCCCGCATCGGGCTCCCTGCTCCGCGGGAAGCCTGCTTCTCCCTCTCCCACTCCCCCTGCTTGTGTTCCCTCTCTCACTGTGTCTCTCTCTGTCAAATAAATAAATAAAATCTTTAAAAAAAAAAAAAAAAAAGTTCAAAGTATAATGTTTGCTCAAGGTTATTTCCCACTCATTTCATCAGAGCTTGAGAACTGGCAAAGCAAAACTAGCCTGAAAAGATTACTTTGATTTCACAAAGATAGAAATTTTATTTTTATTTTTATTTTTTTTAAAGATTTTATTTATTTATTTGAGAGAGAGAGAGAATGAGAGAGAGCACATGAGAGGGGGGAGGGTCAGAGGGAGAAGCAGACTCCCTGCCGAGCAGGGAGCCCGATGCGGGACTCGATCCAGGGACTCCAGGATCATGACCTGAGCCGAAGGCAGTCGCTTAACCAACTGAGCCACCCAGGCGCCCCAACAAAGATAGAAATTTTAAAAAGCCAGGGGGTAATATATAAACTCTTTACCAAAATTAAATATATGTTTATAATAATGCAGAATTCAGTATTTAAAAAGCTGGTATTAAGCCCCATCTAAAGGAATGTTTAATTGGAAGTGACAAAAAGCACTCATTTTATCATGTAATTTTAACAGTTACACAGCAAGGGTTGAGTGGGTGTCACTCCTCATGTTAACTTCAAATTATACAACAAAAATCCTATCTAAAGTTGTCAAATCAGTCTTTACATAAACATTAACAAAACAAAAATGACAGTGGAAAGGAAAAAAACATGAAGAACGCATGTTTTAATCAAACAAGTTTCTTCATGTTAAAAAATCACAAGTGCTAAAAATCAAACTGAAATGGTATGTTTGAAGTACTATATTATAATACCTTTTTCATAAATCTAAAAAAATTGAAATGAAACAGTATGGGACTCATAGCTAAAACAACTACAGATAGTCATTCAGCATATAAAATCTTCTTCATTTCAACTGAGGTAAAAGTACAAATTCTGGAATTTACTAACAGATATGCAATTGTGTGTTAGTAATGTCCTACAAAAAGACCAATTTGGAACTATTAGGTTTTATTTATTTATTTATTTATTTTAATTTTATTATGTTATGTTAGTCACCATACAATACATCATTAGTTTTTGATGTAGTGATCCACGATCCATTGTTTTCGTATAACACCCAGTGCTCCATGCAGTACGTGCCCTCCTTAATACCCATCACCGGGCTAACCAACCCCCCCACCCCCTCCCCTCTAAAACCCTGTTTGGAACTATTAGGTTTTAATACTGGGTCTTTATACGTTAAGTGTACAATTAATCTGGGTCTCCATAAAATATATTAGACCTTTGATATTCATGACAGAATCATACTCAGACCTTTGTGAATCCCTTAATTCACAAATAACTTTATCCATAAAATAAAAAAGTGACCACTTTCAAGATACTTGAATTAATAGATACAGAGTTGGTGTTTCTGCCATGTGTAAAATTTAAAATTACATTCTACCATTAAGACAAACACAATACATTTTCATATCTGAATGCACAGTATTTCAGACTCTGAAGAAGTATCTTGTGTGCAGAATATTTGATTTAAGACTTTGCTCCCTGATTGGGGTGCCTGGGTGGCTCACTTGTTAAGCGTCTGCCTTCAGCTCAGGTCATGATCTCGGGGTCCTGGGATTGAGCCCTGAGTCAGGCTCCCTGCTCAGCAGGGAGCCTGCTTCTCCCTCTCCCTCTGCCCCACCCCCAAAGGTGTGTGCGCACTAGCGTGCTCTCTCTAATAAATAAAATCTTTAAGAAGAAAAAAGAAAAACTATGTTTCTTTAAAAAAAAAAAAGACTGTGCTCCATTATCTATAATTCCTGCACAAAACATACAGTTCAAAAAATCATGTCAGAATGTAAACCTTCCAACTGTACTTTTTCTTGCATCTAATGCCTTGGGATTTGAAAAACAGTAAAGGAAGCCTGACTTAATAATCATAAAGCCTAGCATACTGCCAAGGGTTCTAAAAATCTCACAAAATATCATGAAGTGAAAATGAAAACTTTGAAGTCAAAGAAGTAAATTGACTGAAAAGAAACATTATAAGAAAAGTTAAAGGAATTAGAGGTTTTTAATTTAAGAAAGAGCCATGTAATAACTTGATTATTACATTACACTAAAATAATTTAGGTTTACATTCAAAACTATAAACAAGCATTTAACACTCATGAGACTGCACTGAGTATTGCAGGACACGAAGAATTGGTATTATAACTGTTAAGAAACAACCTGAAAGAGAGAGAGAGAGGGAGGGAGGGAGGGAGGAAGGAAGGAAGGAAGGAAGGAAAATTAATTTACAACCTAGTTTAGTCAAAGCTACAAAGACACTTGATTGGTAGGATGAATATATGGGCAAGAAACATGCAACTTTTGCCAGAAATGTGGTAAGAGGAAAGCCAGGTACCTATATCAATTATTGAAACAGAAATGGATCTTTAATCACAATTGAAGATGAGTTTGAGAATTTGAGAATTAAGAAATGGTTCACATGTAAAATATAAGGTGAGATCAACTTATCACATTCCCTCAGAACAGAATTAAACTATATTGTAGAAGATATAGAAATAGGGGAAGCACTCAAAACCAAAGAAATCACTGTGTGGAAAGAAATTTCTGTGAATATAAATATATAAGAAAGAAGTGCACATCAGTATGAACTGTGACTAAAGACAAAGTACTCTCACTCTGCAGCAGTGCACAGTGGCAGCAAAACCATCTATAGATACAACAATCTATCCTCAGAGTGAGTTCCATAATAATTGCTAAGCAATTTAAAAATCTTTTTATAATCAGATAAAACTTTAATGAAAAATTTGCCACTGAAAATATAAAGTACAACAAACCAAAACAAATTCTCTCCATTTAAACACTAACTTGTGCTTTGTAAGCACCAATTAATGTTTAATACCTTTAAAGTCAATGAATAATGACACTTTTCTAAAATTTTAGTTTGTAGAAATGTGTAGCATTAGCTCTGAAGTATTGCCTTTTGCTGTTTAAACCCAGGAGGACTCAATTCATCTATTATCTAGAAGGAGTAAGAATGGCAAGATAATAAACCTAAGGATTTATAACCTGACAAACTGTAAATATGTTCAGAAGACTGTGTTCAGGAAAAAGCTTCAGATTTTTCCCAAAGATCTCTAACAGTTTATAATAATTGCTTCTAATTTAATGGCTGGAGTGCTTGCTTCGGCAGCACATATACTAATTTAGTGGCTGGGTTTGAAATGTCAATGTTACCCTCCCAAAAATATACACAATCAAACACATTTGCTTATAAAAATTTCTTACCTTTTCAATGTCTTTGGATCAGAAATAAGGGAACCCCTATAAATTTTCATTGAAACTCACCCTTGGTTGCTGGCACCTAAGAACTCCCCTTTCTTCCCAGCTCTGTTTTATATCTTTCTTAGGATATCTTACTCATGTTTTCTATGCAGTTATAGAGAACAAAAGATATGTAATTTGTTCAGTCCACTACAATGCCAGAATAAAAAGTCTTTACAAAGAATTTCAAAAACTGTCCTCACAGTCTAATATTATTAATACAAAAGGGTGAATTAATGGGGCGCCTGGGTGGCTCAGTTGTTAAGCATCTGCCTTCGGCTCAGGTCATGATCCCAGAGTCCTGGGATCGAGCCCCGTATTGGGCTCCCTGCTCGACGGGAGGCCTGCTTCTCCCTCTCCCCCTGCTCATATTCCCTCTCTCATTGTCTCTCTCTCTTATAAATAAATAAATAAAATCTTTAAAAAAAATGGGGGGGTGAATTAGTACTGTTCAGCCTAATCAGTGTATTCTTGTAACTCATCCTTTCTAGTCATAAATTCCATTTTCTCTTTTAAGAATATCACAACCTAGGGGCGCCTGGGTGGCTCAGATGGTTGGGTGTCTGCCTTCAGCTCAGGTCGTGGTCCCAGGGTCCTGGGATCGAGCCCCACATCGGGCTCCTGGCTCAGCGGGGGGCCTGCTTCTCCCTCTCCCTCTGCCTCTCCGCCCGCTCACGCTCTCTATCTCTCTATCTCTGTGTCTCAAATGAATAAATAAAATCTTTAAAAAAAATTTTAAAAAAAGAATATCACAACCTTCTTTTGCTTTCGCACTGTGCCTTTCACTGGAAAAACAGGAATTTCTGTCACAGGGTAATTTTTTACAATTTTTCTACCGTGCTAGTGTATAGCAGGTAGAAGGCTACTATAAAGTGCTCTCAGAGTCTGGAGAGAAAACAGATCAATACAATAGATGAATATGGTTATCTGCAGAAGAACAGTACAATAGAAACAGCACAAGAACAAAGCTTAAAAACACTTGGGTTTTAATCCCAATTTCCTGCTGAGCAAGTGACCTCAAATAAGCTATTTAACCTCTCTCACCCTCAATCTCTTAATTCTTTTTAAGAAAATACCACTACCCATCTTAGGGTTATTTTAAGATAATTCAGTAGGCACTCAATTAAATAATAGGTATTATTATCTTAAAGAATGTTTAAATGTTTTCTGATAAAAACCAGAGAAACCTACTAATTCAACCATTATCCCTAGGAGGCTAGACTAAATTTACAGAAAGCTATGATCCAATTCAATCCAGTTTATTATCCTGTCTATAACAAGGTAATGGTACTTCTGGAAGCACTAAAATGGGAACTGAATATTACTTAATTATTGGTTTTAGTTATTAAATAGTTTATGTAGTATATATTTAATCCTAGAGCATTTAAGTTCCATTTCTGTATTTGGAGAATTGCCCTCTAGATGAGTCTTAGTGAGAAGCCAAGGCTACCTTCCACTAAAGCAAACGTGCCCAACATCGCTTTACAGGTCTCCCTTGTAGGCTCTGCCAGTCAGATGCACCCCATGCTCTTCCCTTTTCTCCCACTGGACCTGATTCAGGGGTTAATGCAAAGAAATGAAGGCTTTAAGGAACTAATTCTGGTTAGAGTGGCAGCAGCAGCAATCTTCCAAAGTCAGAAGCCAAACAAATACATTCTTTGGTTCTATTACAACCTAGATAAAAGTCTCTCTTAAGACCACTGAATCCCCTTTACTCTGAACCTATGCTCTCCGAACAATATATTTTATATTTTATATTCTATATATCTTAATATCATGAAGGGCATTAACAAGTGCTCTATCCACGGAAAAAGGAATAATCTAAACATAAATGAATATACCGGGGTTCTAATGTTTTTCATGAGTATATCATGAGTGTGGTACATGTGTCAGAACTCTACAGCCTGATCCTCTGTGAAAAATGACAAATCAAGTGCCAGAACACCTCAAATAGGAACCAGATTCCGAACCCATGGCACGAGTAAAATATAATTACTTGTGATATTTTCTGTGACAGATCATTCATTTCGCACACATAGACTTCCAACACAAACTACTAAATAGCCGACAGTGCTCTACACAAGTCAGTAGGTGTCTAATACTTTCAGTGGCACTGTGCACAAGTGACAATTTGCCCCCCTCCCATAAAATAAAGATGCCATACTTTCAAGGTCCGAAGAGAGAAAGAAATGAAGAGCGTCTGAGAGGAGAGGAAGTTGATTTTCTAAGTTCAGAAGATTTACTTTTTTCCCCCAGGAGAGTTTGCAAAGCCAGTTTTTACATACATAAGTTTCTACCATATTAGACATTATTCCATTTAAAACACAAAACACTCAACATTTAGAACACTGGTAAATTTAATTTTAACCAGAAATCCCTTCTACCTGAATTACACAATTTCTCAACTAAGCCTCCACCAACATGCTGCCCAGTCACACTTAAAAATGGTAATAAGAATACAGATATTTGTTTTTCCTATTAAAAAGCAAGTGTCAAATGTACATTTCATACCTTTATTAAAATTAGTTTCTAATTACTACTCCTGAGGTTTTGTTTCAGGTACAAAGTATGTTTAAATCAGAAAACTGGAATGATTATGTTGCAAAGAGAATTTCTCCAAAGGAATAAAACTTTTCTCGCTGATATTTCAATATAATCACATACCAAAAATATTAACCTAAGCATATTAATGCCCAATAGATATTAAGTCAAAGCACAATACCGGAACAGATTCGAAATATATCTGATCCAATTTTTCTTTTTTTTTTTTAAGATTTTATTTATTTATTTGACAGAGAGACAACGAGAGAGGGAACACAAGCAGGGGGAGTGGGAGAGGGAGCAGCAGGCCTCCCGCGGAGCAGGGAGCCCGACGCAGGGCTCGATCGCAGGACCCTGGGATCATGACCTGAGCCGAAGGCAGACGCTTAATGACTGAGCCACTCAGGCGCCCCAATATATCTGATCCAATTTTTTACCTACTCTCAATTTTTAATTTATAGACCCAGCATTCAAATCTTATGTGTTTGTACTCACTGTCCTTTCAAAAGTTGTATCAAAATTCAATACACAGGGGCGCCTGGGTGGCTCAGTCGTTAAGCGTCTGCCTTCGGCTCAGGTCATGATCCCAGGGTCCTGAGATCGAGCCCCGCATCGGGCTCCCTGCTCCGCGGGAAGCCTGCTTCTCCCTCTCCCACTCCCCCTGCTTGTGTTCCCTCTCTCGCTCTCTCTCTCTGTCAAATAAATAAATAAAATCTTTAAAAAAAAAAAAAAATTCAATACACAAACCACCCAAAACACCAACTTTGGTAGGGTCCGTACTTTTTTTTTAAGATTTTATTTATTTATTTGACAGAGAGAGAGACAGCACAAGCAGGGGGAGAGGGAGAGGGAGAAGCAGGCCTCCCGTCGAGCAGGGAGCCCAATACGGGGCTCGATCCCAGGACCCTGGGATCATGACCTGAGCCGAAGGCAGATGCTTAACAACTGAGCCACCCAGGCACCCCAGTAGGGTCAGTTCTTAAAATCAACTAAGAACTTACTTTACAATTCTGTCTGCATCTGGAATAGTAACAATACAAATATTCTTTAGAATTCTTATCCACACGTTACCAAAAATATTTCAGAAATTTGAAAGTTACCACACAAATGATTGTTCTTTCTTCATCACTTCTTCCCTAATGTATCTCAGAAAACTAATTTTAAAAATACCATTCATGGGGCGCCTGGGTGGCTCAATCAGTTAAGGGTCTGCCTTAGGCCCAAGTCATGATCGCAGGGGCATGGGATCAAGCCCTGGGCTCCCTGCTCAGCAGGGAGCCTGCTTCTCCCTCTCACTCTACCACCCACCCAACCCCCCTGCTTGTGCTCTCTGGCTCTCTCTTTCTCTGTCAAATAAATAAATAAAATCTTTTTAAAAATTAAAATACTATTTATATTCACAAAGACCTAAAATTGCTCACTTTCCATAATAACCCACACCCAAAAGTAAATTCCCAGTCCTAAAAATGGAGCTACTTTGAACAAGTCAATGGCATGGAGACTAGGTAGTGGGATGACTATAGGCCTTTTTGGATCCTGATTCAAACAAACTACCTATAAAATGGCATTTTTTAGATATCAGGGGAAATGTGGACTGGATAATCAGATATAAAATTTCTCTTACTTTGAGGAGTATGATAATAGTATTATTATGATTAGCTAATATTAGGTCCTTATATTTTTAAAGGAGACATATGTAAATGTAAGTTTAGAAGTGACATGACAATGCCAGAATTTAAAATACCAGACAAAAGAAGGAGCAATTATGTCAAAATGTTGATAACTTTAAATCAAGGGAGGAGTCATTATATTACCCTCTCTATTTTTATGTATGTCTATTATTTAACATAATAATGTTATTTATGTTTAAAATTTTTTATAGAAAGAAAGTGGGGGAAAAAGGAACAAAAGAATAAACCAACCAGTTACCTTTTCCCAGTCAACTCAACTTGGCCTTTCTTATTGAAGAAGAACTTGGAATCATTATATCCCCATCCATTCCATTTCATAACTTCTTGCCTAGTAATAATAAAAAAATATGTTAGACCTATGCTAAAATCTCATAACTGAAGAGTATATCATTGATATTAACTTTTACAAGCATTTAAAAGACCTTATCCCATTAATATTACATTAGTTTAAATAATATATTAAAATGTCTATGTATTAATCTTTTTAAATACAGAATCACTCTGATGAGCAGCACCTGCTTCACAAAGGGCAACAACTAAATTTAATGCATTCAAAGAAAAAAAAGGAACGAGAGAAAAATATAGAGTATGCATCAATTTGTATATGTTACTAGTTTACATTATAGGATGGCCTAAAAAATTTTGCAATTAAAATAAAATTTGAGTAAGATGCAAATTTTTGCATATATTAGAAAAATCACAATTATTTATCTGCTATGATGAAAAAGACCAATTTACAGAGTAAGTTCTCTAGTAATGACACTCCTAGTAGCAGACACTTAATAAAATAGATAAAAAATCTGAGAGCTGGGTTTACAAACATTCTAAATCCTCCAACTTCCATGTAACTACCAATTTCTATCTTGACCTACATATTAACATAACAGTTAATGACTACACTAGTTTTTAGTATTCCAAAACAATATGGTATTTTGAATTTCTAAAATGCTAATATTTCATTGTCTTAGAAATCACTTTCATTAGAATCAGGGACTCAATGGGATGCCTGGGTGGCTCAGTAGGTTAAACATCTGCCTTCAGCTCAGGTCATGATCCCAGGGTCCTGGGACTGAATCCCACATCAGGCTCCCTGCTCAGCAGGGGGCCTGCTTCTCCCTCTGACTGCAGCTCCCCCAGCTTGTGCTCTCTCTCTGTCTTGCTCTCTCTGACAAATAAGTAAATAAAATCTTAAAAAAAAAAGACTCTTTAATTTTGAATATTACATAAGAATAGATAGGTCTAGGCCTGTGCAGAACACAATAAGCAACCACACTGAAGTATTCTACCAACATTTATTACATGTTTTAGCATGGTCCCCTAGTATATCTGGGCAATAAATTTTATTGCAAATTCAATTATGCAATCTATGATGAAAATACTTGAGGAAAACTTCTTCTCTATACAGAAACTCATTTGCTGCATAAAAATTTCAAAATATATCACAAGAAAAAAATTTGTAAATATTTGTGGTGATGGATGTTAACTAAACTAGACTTACTGTGGTGATCTTTTCACAATATATACAAATCTTGAATCATTATATTGTACACCTAAAATTAATTACATGTCAAGTATATCTCAATTTTTAAAAATGTCAAAATAAACAAAGATGCACTCATTAGAAAGCATTCTAATTCTCCATAATTCCCAAGGAAGAACAATATGTCAACTGACAAGCAAATTTTTTATTACAATCATAATTCTTCATCCAAATCAAAGACTTTTCAAACAAGTAGAACACTAACACAGCACAACTGAACCAAGTATAGGTTGTTAACTGGTCATTACCTATACATAAAACTGAGAAAAAGAAACTAGGCATGCTCTCTTTAAAACTAGTTTGCTATCAATAAAAACTCTAGTCCCTAAACAAAAACAAACTGTTCAAAAATATCTCAAGAGTATCAATCCAGAGATTGGATTTGTAAATGAGACTGTTATGAACTATCACCCAATGTTTTCTTCTGATTTCACATTCCTACCTCATTGTAGAGGGAGATTCTGGAAGAGAGCTTTTGGAAAAATCTCTACAGAAAAACCTCATGGCTAATGTCACCACTGACTTCCCATTTTCTTAAGATTACATTTTCTAAAAACCAATTAACTTATCATCTGCTTCACTTTTTTCATAATTAATTCTCTTCACTTTTATGAAGTATAATTTACTTAATATTTTGTATTTCCATAATTTACATGAGGATGATATGTACATTTTAATTAACATTTTACTTAATGTTTTATAATATGGCATAAATTATTTGTGAAATGCATTTTATTAGTGGATTTAAACATTTGTCATGAAGTCTGTACTCTATAAAACAAAGTTTGGTGTCACACAAAATAAATGCAAAAATACCAACATAGTCATTTTGCTTTGGTATTACAATCACTAGGCACTGGGAAATTATTTCAGTACAGATGTTGAATTTGGTATGTTTACATAGCTTAACAATGAGAATCATTTTCCTTAATATGTTTAGAATTAAAAAAAAAATTATTCCCATATGGCCTCAAAGTAAAAAGTGAAACCTGATTATATGTGTTCACTCTTAGCACTGCACAAGAAAAATAAATCAAGGGAAGCGGGAAATATCTGCTGCTGTGCACTCAAAAATGAAGAAATTTACATTCTGAAGAATCACTAGCCTTAAATTTTCAGTTGGGTAACAGTCTAAAGAATTCCCAAGTTTTCAACTATAGGCTAAAGGTACTTTTTCTCTCTTTTCATCTCAACTAGAAAATTCTGCCTATGATATTTAAACCATTACTGTTTATATACCATTACCATATTTATACCAACTTATGGAGCCTTCCCAGAAGTTGAAATGTAGACATTTGTAATCCATTTGTGCCCCGCCAACAGTATTATGTTGCTGAAAATAGTATATATTTAAAATCTAGGTTACCCCAAAATCAATCTTCTGATATCTTCAAGTACCCCACATATTATATAAAAAGTAGGCAAATTTCCTAGGTTTCTGGTATTAAACTTTGTACAAAGGTATAACCCTCAAATTACTAATATATTTCCTGACAGTTAAACACAACTATGTGATTAAACTTTCAAAATAACTTCTTATACAGAAGAATATAATGAGTAACCTGAAGGGCATTATAGCATTAACATTTTAAAAGTTAATAATAAAACTTTACAGTCATAGAATTCTAAAGCTAAAAAGATCCTTAGAAATCACCCAGTTCAACTGCTCATTTTTCAGATGAAGAAACTTATGCCCAGAGAAGCACTCATGATTACACAGCTAAGCTAGTTGTGAGCATCAGAAAGTGAACCCCCAGGGGCGCCTGGGTGGCTCAGTCGTTAAGCGTCTGCCTTCGGCTCAGGTCGTGGTCCCGGGGTCCTGGGATCGAGCCCCGCATCGGGCTCTCCGCTCCGCGGGAAGCCTGCTTCTCCCTTCCCCACTCCCCCTGCTTGTGTTTCCTCTCTCACTGTGTCTCTCTCTCTCTGTCAAATAAATAAATAAAATCTTTAAAAAAAAAAAAAAAAGAAAGTGAACCCCCAGTCTTGGGAGAGGTAATATCCAAAACCCACTAAGTCATGCCCTCAAGTAATCAAAATGATTTAAAAGAACCCTTCTTTCATCACAGCAATATTTTTCAAAGCATTATTCCATTTATTATTATAGTCCTTCTTCTGCACTTGACATTTAAAAATCAAGGACTATGGTTGTGTCAGTAAGCCCAATGCCCTTACTTTCTTTATCTACAGTATAATGAATTCCGGCATTCAGAATAATTATCCCAAAGCATGGCAAGCACTAAAATGAAGAATGATCAAAGAATCATCAACATTCCATAAGATTCAAATAAAATGATTCAATTTTCTACTAACCCCAGAGATCAATTAACCAGACTGATCCCTCAGACTTTCCAATTCTTAGAGCTAACTACACCAAATTTAATGTCTTCAAAATACAAGACCCCTCCTCCTGCCAAGAAAAAATAAAACTGGATTGATTTTGCTACATGAAAAGTGAAAAAAATAAAACAAATGTTTTACACATTTACTTATCTAACCATAGTATCAAATGGTAAAGAAGCACTTTGTATTAGCTGGCGTAACAAAAGAAAACGGAGACATAACATAGCATCATGTATACACAAGGTGGCAGTATTCTCCCATGATATACATATTCAGTACTCTGCATTTTTCCCCGAGCTGTTGTTTGCACAATCTTTAACTGAAATATTTAGATCTAACATTATTATTATGAAACCCAGAGACCCTTTCTTAAAAATGGGAGATACTCACTTTTAAGTCTCTGCATAGACATAGACTACTACTCCTCTAAAAATGGTAATAAATTGCAAGCATCCTGATATAAACGCATAGTTTCTACCATTACTATTTCAATCATATTTTTTCATTAGAAAATATGGAAAAGGAAAATATGCTTTAACCTAATTTTATTTTGGCTTAGCAATAAAAAATTCAACTAAGTGATAACAAAAATTCTTTTCCAATATAATTCCAATAATCAAAATTCTAATAAAAGATACTTCACTACTTAGTTCAGATGAAAACCAAATTTTTATCTATCTTTTCCAGTTTAAACAATAAGAAAAAGATACTATGATCTCAGAGATTTTAGAAAATAAAAACTGAAGTATGAAACAAGCCTCAATGCTAGATTTTTTTTTTTTAAGATTTATTTATTTGAGAGAGAGAGCTCAAGTACACATGTGGGGGGAGGGGCAGAGGGCAGGGGGTTGAGAGAATCTCCAGCAGACTCCCCACCCAGCATGGAGTCTACTGCAGGGCTTGATCTCACAACCCTGAGATCATGATGTGAGCCAAAACCAAGTTCAATGCTGGATTCTAACTAACCAGGCTCGGTATCAGATAAATTCAAATTAATCCCATACGTAGTACAATATATATAAATAAAAAATCCTTATTATCAGGTTGTGTGCTTAATTACCTCAAGACCCAGAAAACCTAAAGGAAATCATGAAAGTGAAGTAAAAAAGTGTTGAGAAAGATACCAAGATTTTATCAATAAACAAATATATCCCTAAAAAGATCTGCTACAAAAAAATTCCTATAATTGAAATAATAATCCTACTAACTTCTTTTATTAAAAAAAAAAATTGAAGCTGAGTTACCATGAGAAATATAAGGGGCTAATGAGGGGAGAAAACTATAGAATACTAATTCTAAACTTAATTTAAAATGTATACATTTTAAAATAAATTTAATATCATATCTAGTCTACAGGTCCTACAAAATTATTTTTTTTTAAAGATTTTATTTATTCTGTCAGAGAGAGAGAGAGTGCAGGCGCGAGCACAAGCAGGTGGAGTGGCAGGCAGAGGGAGAAGCAGACTCCCCGCTGAGCAAGGAGCCCAACATGGGACTCAATCCCAGGACTGTGGGATCATGACCTGCGCCAAACGCAGACGCTTAACCGACTGAGCCACCCAGGCGTCCCTACAAAATTACTTCTAAAAACTCAATAGAAAAACTGTATGAAACTATTTACAATGCTTACTTCCTCAACCTAACAGTGCAACTAATTTCCTTTTGTTAACCTAAGCAGCTTAATTATAAGTACAATAATTTATGTATACTATAAGAGAAAGCCCCTTTACAAAAAAAGAATAGAAAAAATTTTTTTAAAAAAGATATGGAGGCAACTCAGTGGTTCAGTTGGTTAAGCTTCTGACTCTAGATCTCAGCTCAGGTCTTGATCTCAGGGTGAGTTCAAGCCCCACATTGGGCTCCACCCTAGGCTCCTCACTGGGCCTGGAGCCTACTTAAATAAAGAAACAAATAAAAGACATGGATAAATTATCATCACTTAACACTGCTACAAATATCAGGGTGCCAAGACTGTTAAAACACTTGACTTAGAATAGATAGATGTCATCGGCCTTTGATGGCTTGATATCATCAAACATCTGAATCACAGAATACTTCCTCTTGCCCGGATATAAAACTTACCAAGAACTCTTCTAATTACACTTTATTTTCCCCCAAGAAAAAGTAGCCAATTGAAATGACCAGGAGGTTTGATAATTGTGTTTTTTCACCAAGAATTAGTCCACTGACATACTAATTAACTTTGGTCACTAATGAGAATAGTTTACACAAGTTAGACTACCTAAATATGATGGACTCCAGGGCCCTGACAAGATCAGGTTGCTGGACAATTCAATAAGATAATATCCCTGCCCTCTAAACTGTGTACCTTCTCCTTGCAAAACCTGTACAGGATCATGCAACACTTTAAACTTCAACACGAATTTCAATCTTCCCTCAAAATCCCCATTATAAGTTTTAAATCCCTAGTTGCCATAATAAAAATTTGGCCCTTCCATGTAATAAATTATTAATCAACTTTCTAATTTCTTCCAGTGTGATAATGTAAAATGGATTAAATATAAGATTTATGACAGAGAAAGTTGTTAGCAAGAACATGGAGAAGAGGAATCCAAATGCATTACTGGTAAACTACTCCACAGAGCAATTATGTGCTAAGTTTTCATAGGTAATGCCATTTCTATGACCCAGCTATACAACTCCCCGGCATATATTCAGGAGGAATTCACACACAGTTCCATAAGGGACTATTCCCTGGAGCATTATTCGTAAGAGTAGCTAGAGGCATCACTAGAGGAATGGATAAGTGTTAAGCAAATTCGGTGAAATAATATGCAGCAACCAAAAGCAGTGAGGAAGACAGATATATATACAGAAACATGAAAAGATTTTTTAAACAGTGGCGAACATAAAAGGAGAAAACAGTAAGATCTGTAGCATAATACTATTTTTTTTTTTTTTAGTTCATGGCATTTGTCTATGAACAAATGTGAGGCCTCTCTTATTTTTTATTTTTATTTTCCTCCATCTCTGATTCCTAATCCTATCTGGCCCCTTCCATGGACATTCATTAATGTTCTTGAACATATGTGCATGTGTTTAAAGTAAAATATGTTACTTTCTGGGTGTATTTTTAATTTGACTAAATAGTATTATGCCATTTTATTAGTGTTTTATTAATATTATATTATGCAAATGCAATGAATTAAAAAATTATGATTACCACAACTCTGCACCTGAAGCAAATATGCTGCTCAGCCCTTGAATCTCAGTGCAGTTTCTCTCTGTTCCAAAAAAACAATTCTTTCTTTCACATATACATAGATATTCCATGATGGTTTGTTATAAAACCCACTGTTGGATTTCTTAGCAATCCCCACAAATTTTTTTTAAATAATAGAAATCCATTCATAATGAATCAGCTTCAAATAGTCAGCAAGTCAAATATATATTTAATTTCCTAGATTCAACTTTTTAGGTTACAAGAAACTGGCACTTCACTGAAGAAACTTTTTAAAACCTGAATTCAAGGGTCAAAAATTGTGTCCCCAAAGTCGAAATCCTATTATACTTGCTATGAATCAATGAATGAAAGGAAAAAGAATAGATAGCTATGGGGGAAAAAATCTTATAGACAGAGGCACAAAGAAGCAGTGAAAGAAGGGGAGACTGGGGAAAATAAGGCAAGGCCAGCTTTACCCCTTGGCAGAATAATTTGGTACTAACTACTCCCTGCAGGTTCCTAGGATGTCTTCCCTTACCCGCCAAACTTTTCTTACACACACCAAATTCTACCAACTGGAAAGTCATTATTGTTTGAATAATCTCTTTGAAAATAGAAATACAGACCATTAGTCATTCATACGAGTAGCAGTATATATTCCAAATATTTTGTGCTAGGGCAGGCATGTTATATAAGCATGTACTCACACAAGCCTGGTATCTGCCATTCCAAAGGCCTGGAAAGACACAACTATCCTGTCCTTTACCTTCATATCTGGGTCTATGTAGTGAGGAAACAGTCCTAATCAGTATCTGGGAGTTGTCTTGGCAAAAGACAAAGAGAAAGGATATACCCTTCCCTTGACCATGTGAGCTCCCTAATCTATACTTTAAATTTCATGTTTTATTCCCTCCACTGTCCACTTGTAATCTAACCAATATGGCAATTTAGGCAGCGAATTCCAGACTTTGTCTACCACCAGCTGGGAAAATGCTAATTCACTTTAATTGCTCCCTCTCTGCTTGCTAGTAATTGAAATAAGAAAAATAACGCAAGCTTATTATACTGACCAATCTGTAAGTGACCAAAAACATTTCTGGTACAGTCTTACATTTCTGCAAACAACAAAGAAAATATGAATGTCTCCAAAGTCCGTATGCCATTTTATAACAGAAACCAAGCCTTTGAGTTCCCTTTCTCAGCTGTCTTCCAGGGTACAACCCAATAATCTTGACAAGACCCTAAAAAAGCCAAGACTAAAATCCATACCTGCTTGATATCCATAGTATTCTTGCTTGTAACAAGTGGGGTTTTTCTATTTACTAAAATAGTAAGCAGCAGCCCCTTCTACTTTAAAAGACAGGTAGCTGGAATTGTTACCTTTGCTTCTGGCAAACCCACAGAAAAAAAATGAACCCCACAAAGTTTGGAGGGAGAAAAAAAGAAATATTACAATCATGACCCAATCACAATCACAATAGAGGTTCCCAAACATCCTGGGGTATAAAAATCACTGGGTACTCATTTTAAAAGCAGAATTCTGGATGTCACTCTAGACCTAGCCAATAATTAGAATCTCTGAAAGTGGGGTCTCAGAATATAAACATTTTAAACAAACACTGCCAGAAAATTCTGATGCTAGCCATCCATAGACCATAATTGTGTAAGCACTGCCTTAAGGAATGAGGAAAAGTTGAGAGCAGAAGCCTCAACTGTTGAATAACCACAAAGGAATACAAAGCCTTAATGTAAATGGTTTATCAAGTTAACTCTTACCCAAACTCTATCAAAATCAGAAGGGAGTGTGACCAGTGGGGGAGAAGGGAACAACTTTAAATTCACTGCACTACAGGAGAGGACAGACCTGAGGAGAATTCTGCAACAAAACAAGAGGGCAGCAAGAGGGCAAAGTGAGGGCACTCACCAAGTGAAAGACAGGGGAAAGGCAGTAACAGGAAATGGAGATTCGGTTATGTGATCGAGGAGGCAGACAGGTCTATACCCCAATTTTACAAAGGATTACCCTGTAAGGGGGAATGAAAGCTATACAGAGATAATACTTTCTGACCCAAATTTCAGGAAAGTCAACCTGTTTATTAATGGAAATTTTCCTAGTTTATACATGTTAAAAGGGTTATAAAAATTAAGGCAATGGTTTATCAAATAACTTGCCTTTAGCAATTTCAAATTTCAAAGTTCCAGTTTATGTGTTCACCAAGGCCACACACCAAGTAGAGGCAGTAGTGGGCCACAACTCCTAAGAGCCACAAAGAAGAGTTGCAAACGACAAGAAGCACAATGGTGACCACTGTGTGCATCATACTGACAATCAGCACACCATGCAGTACAAGAAATTGCTAATTCTCTTTCCTCTTTGGGTTCTTCCTTTTCTTCCTAACACATAAGGTGGTATTCATTAGAAATCTGTTCTTGATATTAAAACGCCACGGTTGCCACTACCTATGCTTTCATCTTCAAACATTATTTCAGCACCAGATTCTTCTTACTCTTTCTATACAGTATACTGCAATAGTAGTAATAGTGCATAATACTGTAAAGCTATGGGTTATATAATCATTACCTCATTTCTTTTTCATATTAATGTATGTGAGATTAATGATAAAGATTTTACTATTCCTATTTAAAACATAAGAAAGGGGGCACCTGGGTGGTTCAGTCAGTTAAGTGTCTGCCTTCAGCTCAGGTCATGATCCTGGGGTCCTGGGATCAAGCCCTGCATCGGGCTCCCTGCTCAGCAGGGAGTCTGCTTCTCCCTCTCCCTCTGCCCTTCCTCCCTGCTCATGCTCTTTCTCTTGCTTGTGCACTCTCTCAAGTAAATAAAATCTTCAAAAAATAAAAAAATAAAACATAAGAAAGGTTTAGAAAGAGTCAGTAGCTTGTCCAGAGTCACACAAACAGTACATGACACAACTAGGATTTAAATCTTGGTCTTCTGGCTGCAACACTTCTTAATTACCAAACTATGATTTCAATGTACTCATTGATTCAAAAGCTCAGAGAATATAGCATTCATTTAGCTGAGAGGAGAAGGCTTCACTTCCAGTTGCTTTGGAAAATTCAATAATCAAGCAGAGGCAAAAAAGCACAAGGACTTTCCCATGCTAGTAAATAGCCCAAATTGGCTGAAGCATAGAGCATATGCAAGAAAGTCATGGAGAATAGCAGAACTTTGAATGCCAAATTAAGGGATTAAGCTTTATTACTTCAATAATTAATAGGGAGCAATAGGATCAAAACAGTATTTTCTATGTTTCACACTGCCACCAAAAGTAAAAATCTAACAGTATCTGCTTTAAAATTTTGCTACTCTCCAATGTGGATGAAATTCCAATTCTTTAACATAGCATACAATGGCTCCAAGCTACATTTTTACCTTCCTTAACAACTATTCTTCCAGCCACACTGAAAGTTATCACATTTCCTTATACACACCATGACCTTTTGTCTGCCTGTTCTTGTACTTACATACATATATATATACATCCCTCGTCTGAAATGCCCTTCTCCCTCTAGAAAACTCCTTTGTATCCATCAAGAACCAGTCCAAAAGTTACTTTTCCTATAAAGCCTTTCCTATCTTCCTCAGGAAGAATTTATGGCTCCCTCTGTATTACACTGATTATAGCATTTACTATGTCATATCTTCTACATATCTGTCTATATATCTCTACTGGGTTGTTAATAAATTTTGCAATGTTAGAATGTAGCACAGCACTAGCAGGTAACAATTACTCACACTTTCTCTGAACAAAGATTGGTCTGGTAATGGAATGGAGAATCATTTGAAGGGGAAAAATAAAGGAAGATCCAGAGTAGATGTGAGACAATTAAGATTGCATCTAGGTTGGTGTCAATGGGAGAAAAACAAAAGTGTCTTGACAATCACAACTAATAGATAGAATCTATCTGATCTATCAACAGCCTGGATAAGAGAGAGGAAATGGAGCTCAGCAAGGCCTTATAACCGAGACACTGGCCTTGAAAGGCGTCTAAATAACAGGAGAAATAAATAGAAATAGTGGAGTACTAGGATTGAAAGCTAAAATAACGACCTTACACATGCATACTAGATTGGAGAATTCAGCAAGACAGTCAGATAGAAATGTACAATAATTAAAAATGTGAAAATGGAACCTGACAGTTAGAAATATTAACTTAAAGTTCCTCCTAATAGTGGTAAAAGCTAATACAGTCCAAGTAGATGAGGTTATTAAGAAAGAAAATGTTTAAAAAAAAAAGGACTAAAAAATTAATCTCAAGGAAATCCTTAGGAAGCAGAAGGAAGAAAAGTCAGCAAAATCATGGCCAGAAGGGTAGGAAGAAAACCAAGACAGTGTAGCAACATGGGAGCTAAGGAAAGAGATATTAGGTACCAGGTATTGGGAACTGGTCAGGAAAATGACTAAGGATTTTATAATTAGGTTACTGATGGCTTTTAAAAGGGCTGCTTCAAAAGAGTGATATAGGCTGAAAACAATCTCAATAAATTATCTGAGTGTGCTTTTAAGAAACAGGAAAAATCAACAAAGAAAAAAAGACTGCTGAGGTTCTGGGAAAATGGCTAAGTAGGAGGATCCTGAGCTCACCTTGTCCCAAAGACACACTAAGGTAACAGCTACACAAGTGCAGCTAACTCTGAAAACCACCCAAAGACTGTCAGAACAGATTTTCCACATCAAAAAGGGTAGGAGAGTCAGAGACATAACTGGGAACCAAACTCTGCTCCCTACACCCACCCCTCCTGCTCACCCCTCCCTCCCAACCCACCAACCCCCTCTCAAGAGACTAACCACAAACAGAAGGGACACCACAAGCACAGAGAAGTGGAAAGATCACACCCACCCTAAACACTCCAGGCTTGGAGGCCCTTGGAAGACAAATCCCCATAACATTTGGCTTTGAAAACCAGTGGGGCTTAACTTAGGGAGTTTTTGCAATAAGCAGGACTTAACTCTAGGTACTTTAAAAAAAAAAAAAAAACAGTCGGCATAGCTCTGGGAGACACCCAGAGAGAGATTAAAAAATAGTCCCCACCCTTAAAGGGCCAGCATAACAAATAATCTAGCAAGATACAGCATAGAAGCAGCAGTTTGAAAAGCGCCGGGATATACTGAAGGTTTATTCACTAATCTCAGAAGTGCACTGGAGAGATCCTTAGGAGACCTCTCCAACAACAAAAATGCTGGCGGGCACCATTTCTCTCCCCCTACCCAGCCTAGATAGACTGACACTTGCAGGAACCAGCAAGAACACTCTCTACCTATCTTCTTAGTACCAGGCACCCTGTAAATGTTCTCCTTTGGATCCACCCCACCCAACCCAACCCACTCAGCAGGTGTGCCTCCAAAGCATCTCCTGCCCTGACTCTCCCTGCAAGCAACCCCAACAAGGACCAGTGCCACTTCAAAGTGACTCCTGCCCTAGCAAGAGGGCAATATAACCACACACCAGTGTGCCTGCAGTCCCAGCAGCGAACCTTATAGCTGGCAGTGCAGAGAACGTGCCCTTCTGATTAGTCCTAGACTAGGAGAAGGCATCTGGTCTGACGGCCCGCCCTGCCCACAAATGAAAGCCTTTCAGGCGACAGTGTGGGGAGAGCACCCTGCAGGTCAGTGTGAATACAGCCCCAGCAGACAGGCTGAGGGCAGGCACCTGGTCTGACTGCTGACACTACCCAACCACAAGCAGTGGCCCCCACACTGGTCCCTTAACAACACAAGGACCAAACCCTGCCCAGTGTACCCACAACAGGCAAAGTGGGCCACTGCAGCCACTGGACTGAAGGCAAATGTGGCTCAGCCACAACAACAGGGCACACAGAACCCACATAGGAGAAACCCCTGAAGCGCCTGGTTCTGACGAAAAAGGACCATTGAGCTGCAGGGTACCACAGGATCTCTTCTTCATAAGGCCACTACTTTCTGGATCAATTGATGTAGCTGACTTTCCTAATACATAGAAACAAACACAGAGAATTAGACAAAATGAGACAGGAGACTGTGTCCCAAATGAAAGAACAGGACAAAGCCACAACAAAAAAGCTAAATGAAATGGAGATAAGTTAGGGGTGCCTGGGTGGCTCAGTTAATTAAGTGGCCGACTCTTGATCTCAGCACAGGTCTTGATGTCAGGGTTGTGAGTTCAAGCCCCACATTGGGCTCCACGCCCACAAAAAAAAAAAAAAAAAAAAAAAAATGGAGATAAGTTATATGCCTGATGAAGAATTCAAAGATGAAGAACTAAATAAGTGAAATTAAAAATACACAAAGGGAGGGCGCCTGGGTGGCTCAGTCGTTAAGCATCTGCCTTCGGCTCAGGTCATGATCCCAGGGTCCTGGGATCGAGCCCCACATCGGGTCCCTGCTCCGCGGGAAGCCTGCTTCTCCCTCTCCCACTCCCTCTGCTTGTGTTCCTGCTCTCACTATCTCTCTGTCAAATAAATAAAATCTTAAAAAAAACACACACAAAGGGAATCAACAGCAGATTAGAGGAGGCAGAAGAACAGATCAGCAATCTGGAACACAGGGTAATGGAAAGCCACTAAGCAGAACAGCAAAAAGGAAGAAAAAGAATAACAAAAACTGAGACTAGGTTAAGAGAACTCAGCCACATCATCAAGTGTAATAACATTTGCATTATAGGGATCTCAGGAGAGGAGAGAGAGAAGGGGGCAGAAAACTTATTTGAAGGAAAAATTCCCTAATCTGGGTTAGAAAACAGACGTCCAGATCCAGGAAGCACAGAGGGAGAGAGTGCACCCAAGCCTGGGCACGGGGGAGGGGCAGAGGAAGAGGGAGAGAGAGAATTCCTAGCTGTCTCCATGCTCAGCAGTCCGGAGCCCAACATGGGGCTCAATCCCACAACCCTAAGATCATGACCTGAGCCGAAATCAAGAGTCGGACACCTAACCAACTGTGTCACCCAGGCACCGCAAGAAAGGAATTCAAACATAACACTAAAGAAAGCCATCAAACCGCAAGGGAAGAGTAAAAGAAGAAAGGAACAGAGAAGAACTGCAAAAACGACCATAAAACAACTAACAAAATGGCAATAAGTACATACCTATTAATAATTACTTTAAATGTAAATAAGCTAAAGGCTCCAGTCAAAAGACATAGGGTGAATTATACTGGAATTTTAAAAAATTTTTAAATTAAAAAAAAAAGACACAGGGTGACTGAAAAAAAAAGACACAGGATTAAAAAAAAAAGCAAGACTCATCTTGCTACCTATAAGAGACTCACTTCAGAACTAAACACACATGCAGATTAAAAGTGAAGGGATGGAAAAAACATTCACCATGCAAATGGGAGCAAATGAAAGCTGAGGTAGCAATATTAATATCAGACAAAATAGACTTTAAAACAAAGACTGTACCAAGAGACAAAGAACACTACATAACAATAAAGAAAAGAATCCATCAAGGGAATATAACAATTATAAATATCTATGTACCCAACATGGAAGCACCTAAATACATAAAGCAACTATTAACAGACACAAAGGAAGAAACTGACAGTAATAAGATAATAGTAAGGGACTTTAACACCCCACTTACATCAATGGAGAGATCATCCAAACAGAAAATCAAGAAAATGCTTTAAATAACACATTAGACCAGATGGACCTAACAGATATATTCAGAACATTCCATTCAAAAACAGAATATACATTCTTTTCAAGTGCACATGAAACATTCTCCAGAACACATCACGTTAGGCCACAAAACAAGTCTTGATAAATTTTAAAAGACTGAAATCATATCATGCATCTTTTCCAACCACAACGGTATGAAACTAGAAACCAATCACAAGAAAAAATATGGAAAGAATACAAATACATGGAGGCTAAACCACACTACTAAACAATGAATGGGTCAACCAAGAAATCAAAGAGGAAATCAAACATACACAGAGACAATGAAAATGAAAACACAACAGTCCAAAGTCTTTGGGATACAGCAAAAGGTGTTCTAAGAGGGAAGATTAGAGGGTTACAGGCCTACCTCAAGAAACAAGAAAAATCTCAAATAAATAAGCTAACCTTACACCTAAAGGAGGTAGAAAAAGAACAAAGCCCAAAGCAAATAGAAAAAAGGAAATAATAAAGATTAGAATAGAAATAAATGAAATCGATATTTTAAAAGCAATAGAATAGATCAAAGAAACCAGGATCTGGTTCTTTGAAAAGATAAACAAAATTGATAAATCTTCAGCCAGGCTCATTAAAAGAGAGAGAGAGAGAGCGCTCAAATAAAATCAGAACTGAAGAATAACAACCAACACCACAGAAATACAAAGCATTATAAGAGAATATTATAAAAAATTATATGCCAACAAATTGGATAACCCAGAAGATATGAATAAATTCCTAGAAACATATAATCTTCCAAAACTGAATTAGAAAGAAATAGGCTCTCTTCCTCGGCGCTGCCTGCAGAGGCGGCAGCCATCTGTTACTGGGCATCATAGCCGTCCTCAGACCTCTGGTGAAGCCCAAGATTGTTAAAAAGAGGACCAAGAAGTTCATCTGGCACCAGTCAGACTGCTATGTCAAAATTAAGTGCAACTGGGGGCGCCTGGGTGGCTCAGTTGGTTAAGCGACTGCCTTCGGCTCAGGTCATGATCCTGGAGTCCCAGGATCGAGTCCCGCATCGGGCTCCCTGCTCGGCAGGGAGTCTGCGTCTCCCTTTGACCCTCCCCCGTCTCATGCTCTCTCTCTCTATCTCATTCTCTCTCTCAAATAAATAAATAAAATCTTAAAAAAAAAAAAAATTAAGCGCAACTGGCGGAAACCCTGAGGCATTGACAATAGGGTGCACAGAAGATTCAAGGGCCAGATCTTGATGCCCAACATTGGTTATGGGAGCAACAAGAAAACAAAACACACGTTGTCCAGTGGCTTCCAGAAGTTCCTAGTCCACAACATCAAGGAGCTTGAAGTGCTGCTGATGTGCAACAAATCTTACTGTGCAGAGATTGCTCACAATGTCTCCTCCAAGAACCACAAAGCTATTGTGGAAAGAGCAGCCCAGCTGGCAATCAGAGTCACCAATCCCAACGCCAGGTTGCGCAGCGAAGAAAATGAATAGACAGCTTATTGTGCACATCATATTTGTGTTAATAAAACCATAAAACTACAAAAAAAAAGAAATAGAAATTTTGAAGAGAATGATTACTAGCAATGAAATTGAATGCATAATCAAAAAACTTGCAACAAACAAAATCCCAAAACCAGATGGCTTCACAGGTGAATTCTACCAAAAATTTAAATAAGACATAATACCTATTCTTCTCAAACTATTCAAAAAAAAAAAAAAAAAAACAGAAAAAGAGGGGGCCCTGGGTGTCCCAGCTGGTTAAGCATCCAACTCTTGATTTAGTCAGGTCATGATCTCTGGGTCGTGAGATCGAGCCCCACGTTGGGCTCTGTGCTCAGCGGGGAGTCTGCTTGAGATTCTCTCTCTTGCCCCTCCCCCATTCACGTGCACTCTCTAAAATAAATAAATCTTAAAAAAAAAAAGAAAAGAAAAAGGAAACCTTCCAAATTTATTTTATAAGGCCAGCATTACCCTAAAACCAGAGAAAGACACTACCAAAAAAGAAAACAAGAGGCCAATATCTCTGATGAACACAAATGCAAAAATACTCAGCAAAATATTAGCAAATCAAATCCAACAATACATTTTAAAAATCATTCACCATGATCAAGTGAGATTTATTCCACGGATGCAAGGGTGGTCCAATATTTGCAAATCAATTAACATGATATATCACATTAACAAGAGAAAGGATAAAAATCATATGATCATCTCAATAGATGCGGAAAAAGTAACTGACAAAATACAACATCCAGTCATGATAAACACTCTCAATAAACAAGATTTAGAGGGAATATACCTCAACATTATAAAGGCCATATATGGAAAAACCCACAACTAACATCATCCTCAATGGTAAAAACCTGAGAGCTTTTCCTTTAAGATCAGGAACAATTAGTCCACTCTTACCACTTTTATTCAACATAGTACTGGAAATCCCAGCCAGAGCAATGACACAACAAAAAGAAATAAAAAGCATCTACACTGGTAAGGAAGAAGTAAAACTTCCAGTGTTTGTAGATGACATTCTACTATATATAGAAAACCCTCAAGATTCCACCAAAAAACTATTAGAACTAATAAATGAATTCAGTCAAGTCGCAGAATACAAAATTAATACACAGAAATCTGTTGCATTTCTTTTTTTTTTTTTTAAGATTTTATTTATTTGAGAGAGAGCGTAAGCAGGGGGAGCAGCAGAGGGAGGGAGAAGCAGGCTCCCTGCTGAGCACGGAGCCCAATGCGGGGCTCGATCCCAGGACCCCAGGATCATGACCTGAGCCAAAGGCAGAAGCTTAACCAACTGAGCCACCCAGGCACCCCTGCTGCATTTCTACACACTAATAATGAAGTAGCAAAAAAAGAAATTAGGAAAATAATCCCATTTACAATTACATCAAAAGGAATAAAATACCCAGGAATAAACATAACCAAATAAGCCCATTTACAATTACACCAAAAGGAACAAAATACCTAGGAATAAACTTAACCCTCCTAAAACCATAAAACACTGATGAAAAAAACTGAAGATGATGCAAACAAATGAAAAGATATTCCATGCTCACGCACTGGAAGATCCAATATTTTTTAAATGTCCATGTTACCCGAAGCAATCTACAGATTCAATGCAATCCCTATTAAAATACCAACATTTTTCAAAGAACTAGAATAAATAATACTAAAATCTGTATGGAACCACAAAAGACTCCAAATAGCCAAAGCAATCCTGAGAAAGAAGAACAAAACTTGAGGGTGTGACAATCCCAGACTGCAAAATATACTACAAGCTGTAGTAATCAAAACACTATGGTACTGGCACAAAAACAGACACATAGATCAATAGAATAGAATAAAGATCCCAGAAATAAACCCACGCATATATGGTTAATTAATCTATGACAAAGGAGGCAAGAATACACAATGGAGAAAAGACAGTCTCTTCAACCAATGGTGCAGAGAAAACCGAACAGCTACCTGCAAAAGAATGAATGTGGACCACTTTATTACACCACACACAAAAAATAAATGCAAAATAGATTAAAGACCGAAATGTCTGACCTGAAACCATAAAACTCCTAGAAGAAAACACAGGCAGTAATTTCGTTGACATTGGCTGTCAAATCATTTTTCTAGGTATGTCTCTTTGAGGCAAAGGACACAAAAGCAAAATTAAACTATATTGGGACTACACCAAAGTAAAAAGCTTTTGCACAGCAAAGGAAACTATCAAGAAAACAAAAAGGCAACCTACTGAATGGAAGAAGATATTTGCAAATGATATATCCAACAAGGGATTAATATCCAAAATATATAAAGAACTTACACAACTCAACACCCCCCCCAAATAATCCAATTAAAAGATGGCCAGTGGACCTGAATAGACATTTTTCCAACGAAGACACAGAGATGGCCAACAGACACATGAAAAGTTGTTCCACATCACTAATCGTCAGGGAAATGCAAATCAAAACCACAATGAGATACCACCTTACACCTGACAGAATGACTAAAATCAAACCCAAGGAATAATAAGTGTTGATGAGGATGTAGAGGAAAAGGAACACTCGTACACTGTTGGTGGGAATGCAAATTGGTGCAGCACACACTTTGAAAAACAGTATAGCGTTCCTCAAAAGATTAAAAATATAATTTCGATATGATCCAGTAATTCCACTACTGGGTACTAACCCAAAGAAAACAAAAACACTAATTCTAAAAGATATATGCACCTTTGTTTACTGAAGTATTATTTACAATAGTCAAGATATGAAAGTAACCTAAGTGTCCATCCATAGATGAATGCATAAGGAAGATGTGTGATATTATTACAATGGACTATTACTCGGCCATAAAAAGGAATGAGATCTTGCCATTTGCAGCAACACAGATGGACCTAGAAGGTATAAGGCTAAGTGAAATAAATCAGTCAAGAAAGACAAATACCATATGATTTTGCTCATGTGTAGAATTTAAGAAACAAATGAACAAAGAAAAAAAGAGACGAAAAAAACAGACTCTTAAATACAAAGGACTAACTGGTGGATGCAGAGGGGAGGTGGGCAGAGGGATGGATGAAATAAATAATGGGGATTAAGAGTATACTTATCTTGATGCACACTTGAGTAATATATAGAATTGGATCATTATATTGTATACCTAAAACTGTATGTTAATTATAATTTAATTTTTAAAAAATCATCATCAACTAGGAAAAAAAGATTGATAACCCAAGAGGAAAACAAAAGGATAACTCATGGAGCAAGATTCTGGGGAAGGAATCATCAAAAAAGATGAGCAGATGATCTGGCTGTGACATATTTCTAAGTAGGATAACCAGAGTAAGTTCAGTTCATTTAGCTGCCTGGGCAGCTATTTTTGTACTAAGATCACCACACTCTTTTCTAGGCAATAGCTGATTAGAACAATGTAGACATGTGACCCAGCTATTGGAAACAAGATGGTTCAATTACTTGCTGCTACTGGCTGAACATCTGGGAGGAGAGGGGTTACCATATTTTACCATTCGGACAGAAGAGCCGAAAAAGCTATCTGCTTAGCGAAACATGTAGCAGATACTAGCAAGAAGTGATGCTAGCAAGAAACCTGATGGCTTTCTGGGTTTTAGTTCTGATTCCATCCTGAGGCCAAGCTCCATTCCTGCCCTTGGGTTCTTTGGTGCCCCTGTACTCTTACAATAAATTCCCCTTTTCTTTTTTCACTTAGCTCAAATTAATTAATACTTCTAAACAAAAGTTCTAATTAACACACATGCTAACAATAAGAATTCGTTCTTAAAAACGGTTGCCACTTGTATGAAATCTGAAGACAGGCATAGCAAACTAGAATGTACTTTCTGCAAATAATGGCAGATGGCAGGAAAGAACTTGGAAATAAAGCCAAAATCAAACTAGAGATCTAATAATTATGGTGTGAAGCTACAAATATTTTACAAAGACAAAGCAGACAAAATACTATCGAAATCAAGATCAATATAAAAGAACAAAAGTAGAACGTTCTACTTCAAAAAACAGATTTTTAAAATTTTATTTCAAAAAGGGATTACCACTATGTCAAAACACCAAGACATTCTCAGATAAAAATGTCCAATAATTGAAAATGTGAAAATGGAGATTGAAGAGTTAGAGATATTAACTTAAAAGTTCCCTCAATAGTAGTGAAAGCTAATACAGGAGATTTCACTTCAAAATGAAGCTACTAATTTTCTTTTTTTTTTTTTTAAGATTTTATTTATTTATTTGAGAGAGAGAGTGAGAGAGCACAAGCGGGGGAGAGGGAGAAGCAGGCTTCCCGCTGAGCAAGGAGCCTGATGCAGGGCTCGATCCCAGGACCCTGTGATCATGACCTGAGCCAAAGGCAGACGCTCAACCGACTGAGCCACCCAGGTGCCCCAAAGCTACTAATTTTCTTTAAAATTCATCAAAAATAGGGGCGCCTGGGTGGCTCAGTTGTTAAGCGTCTGCCTTCAGCTCAGGTCATGATCCCAGGTTCCTGGGATCGAGCCCCACATCGGGCTCCATGCTCCGCAGGAAGCCTGCTTCTCCCTCTCTCACTCCCACTGCTTGTGTTCCCTCTCTCACTGTGTCTGTCTCTGTCAAATAAAAAAAAAAAAAAAAAAAAATCTTTAAAAATTCATCAAAAATAAGACAGACTAATACTGAATGGAGAAAAGGATGAATTAATGGACAGATATGTGATAAGGAAACATAGTATGATGTTATAGGTAGAATCTAAGTAGTTGGTATAAAAGTGTTCATTATAAAATTGAATTTTGCAATATGTTTAAATTTTTTCAAAATAATACGTTGGGACAAAAAGAAAACTACTGACATTACAATTCTTAAGGTGCATCACAAGATGCAGAAAGATTTGACCAAACAGTATGAGCCATCTGAATAAGCATGTAGTGTACAATATTTACTGATAACAATAAGTGTTTAAACTGGCACATCCGGGGCGCCTGGGTGCCTCAGTCCTTAAGCGTCTGCCTTCGGCTCAGGTCATGATCCCAGGGTCCTGGGATCGAGCCCTACATCGGGCTCCCTGCTCAGTGGAGAGCCTGCTTCTTCCTCTCCCTCTGCTGCTCCCACTGCTTGTGCTCTCACTCTCTCTAACAAATTCATAAAATCTTTTTAAAAAATTAAAAAATTTAAAAAATAAATAAACTGGAACATCTTGGCCAGTTGCCTCAGCTCCCACTCCTCATCACCTCCAAGGCCCAGGCAAAGTTAAGCAATATTTCCTAGGCTCTCTGTGGTCATGTTTTGGTTTCCCCTTAGCAACTCAAGCCAAAACATTGCGTTTCCTTTTATGTGAATTTCTGGAAAGCTGCTTTCTTAAATTATAAGATATAAATCTGCTCAAACATGATAGGAGTCTTTCTCCTAGGATTCCAATAATTTCCAATTCTTTATTCTTGGTCAAAATTAAATCCAAACAAGCAACTGTGCTTTATTTCTGCCTCTGCCCACTGAGATGAATGAATAATGTATTCCAATGTTCTTTAACCCATTAAAGACCTTTTTAAAAATATGCCTTAAGGAAATTTTTAGGGATTTAATTGTAAAAAGTTTATCACAGTATTCTTTATAATAGGGAAAGATTAGAAACAATTAAAAGTGATACTGTACTGGCTGAACTTATAGTACTTACATATACTGCAGTACTTGATGAGTCACTGAAGATGAGGTTGCCCATTATTTCTTGACATAGAAAGTTATACACAAGATAGTGAGTGAAAAATGGTGATTTCAAGACATTATTACAACATGACTACACACATATGCTATATCTAAAAGATGCCGAGATGCTATAGTGTTTATCTCTTATTTTCAACGTTAGTCTTCATTTTGATTATTTTTTTTTCTTCAAACAAAATGTGTAACATTTCAGCATAAATTAGGTACCCTCTGATTTTTTTAAAATGTAAATTAACTGCCAGATATTCTGCTCTCAGAATAAGACTTCTGAAAGCTATCCAGGTAGCTGAAGGCCCCCAACATTACTAGAGCCAACTGCCATACTAGTTCTTTATTATATTGTCCACTACCTCTTACTCTAATTCTTCTGATTCTATTCTCATCCAAATGCTCTCATCAAAGTTTTTATCCTCAGATTTAAGAATTTTCACATAGCATCTTAACACAGAAGAGCACTCCTCCACCCTTCTAATCAATGTTTCCTTGAAATGAAGATGCCCTTCCATTGCTGTACCAGTCATCATTCCTCCCCCTTCTTGCCTCTATTCTAGCACTTAGCACCCTGCAGTAATAGAACTATGGACTCTGAGAAACAAACTGAGGGTTCTAGAGGGAAGGGGGATGGGGGGGTGGGTTAGCCTGGTGGTGATGGGTATTAAAGAGGGCACGTATTGAATGGAGCACTGGGTGTTATACGCAAACAATGAATCATGGAACACTACATCAAAAACTAATGATGTAATGTATGGTGATTAACATAACATCATAAAATAAAATTAAAAAAAAAAAAGACAAATCAGTCTTCCTTAGTAGACCTACAAGTCCCATAAGGCAAAACTAAGTGCTAATCTTCCCCAGTGCTTAGCACGTAGAAAACAAGGAATCGATTGCCAACAAACTTGAGTAGATGGAAGTTTCAAACAGATGAGAAGATGCCATGAGGTATCTAGCTGATTTAAATGAATTGTCTCCAGGCCTAGATATTATATCGCATGATACTTAACAATGATTTTAGAGTTACTATTTATAATATGGGAAATCATGGGGAAGAGATAACAGACAATAGCCCAGTATCACCTCCCTCAATTCTCAAAAATAAAAAGATCCCCAAAACGCAGAGACCCTGAAGCCTGGTCTCAAGCAAGCAAAGATCTTCCAGAGAGTGGCACAAGGAAAGCTGTGGAAGCTAGAAAATGTAGCATGAATAAGAGACCTTGACTAAAACAGAAGAGACAGGTAAATTAGAAGCTAAGGTCTCAAAGGTACACACTTTAAACAGTGTGGGGGTGGGAGGATTATGAATTGATTCCAGCAACACTTGTTACTCTCCTATCACAACACACATGTACCTCTCTTAGGGTATGTGCACATACTATCCCTGTGTCCGGAATGCTCATTCAATTAGATATCCATATAGCTTAACACTCTCATCTCCTTCAAATATTTGCTTAAATGTCATGTTCTCCAGTGATATCCTATTTAAAATGTGAACCCTAACCCCTTACTCTGTTCTTTTCTTTTTTCCATACCACTTATCACCTTCTAACACACTTAATAATTGATTTATTTACTGTTATTATCTATTCCACCTATTAGAATGTAAGTCCCATGAAAGAATAGATCTTTGTCCATTTGTTCACTGGTATAGCCCAAGCACCTAGAACACAAATGACCAATAAAAACTTGTTTAATGCACAAAATGGATGTAAGAAAGACTGTGAAGAAAAAAATGACTAGAACTGGTGATATCAGCACAGTATCAAGGAAAAAGCTCTAGACTTGAGATAAAAGATCTGGATTCAAATCTAAGCCCTACCACTTACTATAGCAAATGACTGTTTTCTGGCAAACACCTATGAACTTCAGTTACTAATCTGTAAAATGGGTGGTTGTGAAGGTCATAGGAGATAAATGTGTTTAAGAGTAGCAGCATAACTACAGAATTAGTTATTTGAATAAATTAATTCAAAAGAGAGTTCAGGGATGCCTGGGTGGCTCAGTTGGGTAAGAGTCTGCCTTCCGCTCAGGTCATGATTCCAGGGTCCTGGGATGGAGTCCCCTGTCAGGCTCCTTGCTCAGCGGGGAGTCTGCTTCTCCCTCTGCCTGCGGCTCCCCCTGCTTGTGCGCTCGCTCTTTCTCTCTCTCTGACAAAATAAATAAATAAAATCCTAAAAAAAAAAAAAAAAAAGAGGGGCACCTGGGTGGCTCAGTCAGTTAAGCGGCTGCCTTCGGCTCAGGTCATGATCCCAGGGTCCTGGGATCGAGCCCCGCATCAGGCTCCCTGCTCGGCAGAGAGCCTGCTTCTCCCTCTCCCTCTGTCTGCCGCTCTGCCTACTTATGCTCTCTCTCTATCTCTGTTAAATAAATAAATAAAAATCTTTAAAAAAAAAAAAAAAAAGAGAATCAATCAATCATAAAAGAAAAAAAATGAAAAGAAAACCCAGAAAGGTAACTTCATTTGGAAACAAGAAAGGACAGATAATGAGTCAGATTTCAATTTACAGCTGTGCTGTCCAACATTAGGTAAAACTAGCCACATATGCCTATTTAAATTTAAATTAATTAAAATTAAATAAAATTTAAAATTCAGCTCCTTGGTCACAATGGCCATATTTCAAGTGCTTAATGGCCACATGTGGTTAGTGGCTACCATATAGGACAGCAGATTACAGAACATTTCCAGCATCACAGAGAGCTCTAGTGCACAGTGCTGATTATAAACTTTGATAGCAGAATAGAATTCAAGTGAATGTTATTTTAATATCCCTGATGCTGGATTCCTGGAAAGTTCAGGTTGAAGAAATGCAAAATCCAACCACATAAACAATCTGAGTGGGAACTGCAAACTGTGAATATAACAAATGAAATAATTCATATTATTTCATTGCAAGGTCCTAGAATACATGAACACGCCCCAGTTGATAATATGAGGTCACTGATAAGGCAACTATAAAAAGAATTTGGAGAGGCCCAGTGAAGTTGCCAACAAGAATTTGGTCAGCATCCCAGCTCCAATCTCTGGTTAGTAACTTCAGATATGCCTGCAGGACAAATATTACATGCAATACAGTAGTGAGTGATTAGATACCTACAGCTCCAAATCTCACCCAAGCAGCAAAACTCCCTTGTCAAAAGTAACTGCAGCTACCTAGAATGGTAATAGCCTTCCTTAATGAGTAAGCCTATTTCAACTATAAAAAGATCTAGAATTAAATATACAAATGCTTGAGAAGGGAATCAAAGTCAGATGTTAATGTTTTTGGTTCAAGAAAGCTATGCAGAAATTGATCTTTTATACACTTACAAAATTGAAGAGGATCTCATAAGAATGGCTTGTAACAAATTTAAAATGTGTAACTGAGTTATAGATTTAGACTTGTGATTTTAAGCTGATCTTACAAGTTTATAAATAACATTTGAACCTTGCAAAGACTTTAAGGTCAGCGTTTAAAAAGTCAGTTTAATGTTTAAATGAATGATTTAGTATCTAGGAGCATTTTATTACCTCAAACAAATGATATACTTCAGAAAATTGAACATATTATATACTAAATACTATTTTAATTATTTTAGCCTATTTCTATGCAGCAATATCTATAAAAACACTAGGTATGTACTTCATATTAAAATCAATAAATAACTATTCAAACCTAAAATTAGCAACCACCTAAATGTTCATCCTTAACAAAATGGATAAACTGAATGGGGTGCCTAGGTGGCTCAGACGGTTAAGGGTCTGCCTTTGGCTCAGGTCATGATCCCAGAGTCCTGGGATAGAGCCCCAAGTTGGGCTTCCTGCTCAGCGGGGAGTCTGCTTCTCCCTCTCCCTCTGCTCCACCTCCTGCTCATGCTCTCTATCAAATAAATAAATAAAATCTTAAAAAAAACACATAACGTATAAATTACAGTATATATCCATCCAGTGGAATACTATTCAGCAGTAAGAAACAAAATACAACTAGAGAGAACAACATGGATGAAGATTACAAACATAATGATGAGGGAAAGAAGCCACACACGAAAGAATATGTACTGCATGGGGGCGCCTGGGTGCCTCAGTCGTTAAGCGTCTGCCTTCCGCTCAGGTCATGATCCCAGGGTCCTGGGATCGAGCCCCGCATCGGGATCCCTGCTCTGCGGGAAGCCTGCTTCTTCCTCACCCACTCCCCCTGCTTGTGTCCCCTCTCTTGCTCTCTCTCTCTTAAATAAATAAATAAAATTAAAAAAAAAAAAAAAGAATATGTATTGCATGATTCCATGTATATAAAGTTCAAAACAAGCAAATCCAAACTATAGTGGGAGTTGAAGAGGAACATGAAGAAGGCTTGTAGGGACTGGTAATGCTGTTTCTTAATCTAAATACCGGTAAGATGGATGTGTTCACTTTGTGAAAAGTAATTAAGCTGTAAACCTATGATTTGTGCATTTACTTTTATAATAAATTATGTAATAATTCAATAAAGTTTAACAAAAAAAAATAAGTATATATACAAACATTTATAACTACCCAAGTGAGATTGTAAGCCACGTACCACCCCAAATTATCCCAGGACCATCAGTACTATGTGTACTATTCTTTGGAAACATCAACATATCAAAGAAAGAAAAGGGGAAAGGAAGGACATGTCCCGGGAACAGCAATAATACTGGTGTATAGCTAGAGTACATAGTAGGTATCAAGGAAGTAAGAGGCCTAGAAAGGCCCACTTGCTTCCCTGGAAGACCTTAACTGTCCTGACCAAGGAAACTGTGGAATGTATTCAGTAGGCAATGAGGATGACACATGCAAATGATGCAGGTGGAAGACTACCTACCATAAAGCTTTCAACCCTTTCCCTTAATTTACCCAAAAATATATCAGCAATACCTCTATTCTCTGGCATCTAGTTTCCAATCTGGAGGGAATTCAGAAGAGTAACTGTCCTGGTCGTATCTCCCCAATGGTCACACACTCATCCCTTCTCATGGGAGGAGTGATTTACCTGGTTAGTAATTTCTGAGAAGAGGCACCAGGCTTCTGGAGTCAGCCTTTTCTCTCCTTAGAATCTATCAGCTACAAAGTGGTTATACTCCAGTCTCTCTCAGGGCCATGTACAAGGCTTACTGGAGCTGGCTCTGCCCTTGCAGGGGAGGCCTTCTGTGGTTCAGCACTACCTGTGACTGTCTATCCAATTCAGGCAGTCCAAATCTAAGCCATATTCTCCAACCAGCTTTATTTGTAATAAAGCTGACATTTTTATCTCCACCTGTCTATACTCTATGTATTCTCAATTGATTCTGAACTCAGATGTGGGACAGTGATAAAATTAAATACTACTCCTAAAGCCTAACAAATAAAGAGAATACTAATGGGGGGAGGGCAATTACTACTTCATGTCAAAAAAGTAAACTCTACTCAGGATACTTTGATTTGGTTTGGAGTTGAAATTAACATACTAATCTGCTGAGCAACAGAAACTCTCTTCTCAATAAATAAGAAAATAAAACTGAAAGGAGTAATACTTGCTTAGCATTTGCTTTTAAAGTGTTCCATAAAGTATATCATCTGACTACAACAGCACTCCATTCCTCTGCAGCCTAAAAATAGATCACTTAATTTATTCCTAGATATTTTTTATTAAGTGACTGGGAGTAGGTGGCTTTATAGTAAGTAAATTCCTGACATAACGAAGTTTACTTGCAGAAAATGTGGTCCATCCCAAAATGATACTTGCAATCTAAGAGACGTATGCTTCTGTTTTATTCTCAACATTGTTTTCTTGCACAAACAAAACAAAATTCACTCACATAAGGAAATAGGTTGATCTATTTTTTAAAACCATGCATTACATTTTCTAAAATTATGAATTTCAGTTTGATAGGATCATGTATTTTGTAAGTTATTCAGTAAGTACAATATAAACTAATGCCTTAACTATATGACACTGTATTTGATCATGATCTCTTTAATCACAAATGGTTGAAACTTGGCATGACAAAGATGCCCTCCTAGGAAACATTTACACGAGGTTAACTCAGCTTTTTCCTTCTAGAAAACATCTACCAAGGCTTCTGGGAGATGTTAAATAATACATGATTTTGTAAAGAATGGTGTGTATAAATGGCAGTATAAGTAAATTAAGCAATCAGTAGCAGTGTTAATCAGATCTTCCTTTGATCTGAGCAGTAGAGTTTATAACCTCTGTAAAAACTGCCACAGAACAGTTCTGACTAACCCAAACCACAACTGGGAAAGCCGTTAACAGTGCGGAGGGACGAATGCCACAAGGGATTTTTTTCTTCTCTTTTTCTAACATTACAATAGCTTTTCTTAAACTGAAAAAAATCCAAAACCAAGGCATATAAATGTCACATACTTAACTGGCATTTACTATGATTTTTAGGAATCTAAAACTGAGTCCAGTGGCAAGATTAAAAAAAAGAAACTGTTCATGCAACTTAAAGAAAAACAGAGGGTCCAAAGTAAACCATCACTCTTAAAACTCTGCTCAACAACTTCAAATAATGAGAATATATGTTCCTGGATAGAAGTAACTAGAACCAACTCATAGGGGACCAACGTGATAAGTGCAACAGGTTGTGATTGGCCAGCCCTTTTAAATATCCACATTCCTCAGGACTCTTACCATCCCTTTTCTATTATCATTGTCTCCAAACTCCCATGGCATATAGTCACGTAATTTTATGTACTACCTAATGCACTACTTCCCAAAACTCAAATCCATCTTTTCTTCTCTATTCTCACTGCCATCATCTTGATATAATCCTTCATTATTTCTCACCTGTTCTGCTACAACAGCTCCCTAACTGGTCTCCCTATGTGCATCCTCATCCTTCTCCAGCCCATTCTTAACACTGTAGCTGGATGCAAATCAAAACCCAATCTGATCAAGTCTCTTCCCAGCTTAATTGCCTCAAGGGTTTGCCATTACCTAACCTTCTTGGCTACTTCATTTGTCTTTATTACATTTATCACCATCTGACATACTATATTACTTGTTTGCTATCCCCGCCCCAACTAGAATGTAAGTCCCTAAGTGCAGAGTTTTTGTCCACCGCTATATGTTGCATAGTAAGCACTGAAATAGTCACACATGAATGAGTGAATGAGTAAATGAATGAATTAATGGACTGATGACCTGCCAGGGCCCTCCTCTTTTTACTTCACTCCCACCTCTACCAATACTGAATTGTTTAATTACCTAAATACAATATGCACTTTCATGCCCCCTTGCTTTGCCATATGCTATTACCTTTGCCTAGAACTGTCTTCACCATCCAATCTGCCACACCATCATCCATATTTTAAAACTGTCTCCAGAAAGCTTCCCCTGAACCCAAGGATAATCACTCTTTTTTTCCTTTGTGCTACATCTGTACCTTTGTTATAGCAGCTCTACTCAAACTGTACTGGAATGTGTATCTCCCTTACTATTGTGAATTCTTTGAGGCCAAGGATAATTATTCATCTCTCTGCCTTCAGTGCCTAGGACAGTACTTGTCATAAAGAAACTATTCTATAAACATTAGATAAATTAACACACGTGTGACTATCCTGTAAGGGAAATGAAAACATGAAGTTTCAAGAAGTCACTCCTTCAATTCCATGATGATAACCAGCCCTGAAATAGAAGAATTACAACCAATGACATCATCCAAGGTAATCAGAGAAAAGGAGTTGTACAAATCACACATCACCAAATGATTCCAAAATAAGAGACATACAGTCACACCCACACTTTATTAGATTTACGCGCTGGCTCCTCCTTGCTCCATCATTTGTCTTCCCTTAAGATTCAACTCTGCTGCTGGCAAACTGAGGCCCAGCTAAGCAGGAGGAAGTTGAAGGGAGACCCTGGTTCCCCATTAACAATATACTAAGTAGAATCACTCTCCGAGGGAGATCACTCTTCCATCTAACAAAAGTTTTTATGTTCCCTCATATTTTGATTCAAACTTCAAAACTGTTGTACAGGACTAGATTTTACCACTAGCCACACCTAACTCTGAACCAAAGACCAGAGCTTTCTACCCGTAATCTACACCAACAACAGGTTACAGTTGTGCCTTCTGTCTCTGGAGTAACCACACAAACTAGTCACCTTTAGCCATGGGAAGCCTCATTCGTCACCCCAGTGTGCCTTATAAACATTACTATTTTTCTCTGACTACTGCAGACCAAGGCCCCTAAATCCAACTACAAGGAACACCTGACCAAAAAAAAACGAACACCTGACCTACCTACTTAGTTCTAAGAACATGAACACGCATAAAAATGTACAATACACAGATACATACAAATGAATAGACATAAATGTACATGAAGCCATTTGGGAAAAAAAAGTTTTAAACCCAATGATGGCTAATATAACATCAAGTGAAGCCTGAGGCCAAGATGTGATCCTTGATTCCTCCCTCCCCCATCATTCAGTAAACAAGTTATAAAAAATTTACGTCTTAATATTTTTTCAAATAGGTTTGCCTACTCCCAATATTATGCCTCAGTTCAGAATGGCAGTATTTGTCATCAGAGTAACAGTCTCCTAATTGGCTTCCCTGTCCTTGGACTCAATGAAAATTGCACCTACCATTTCATTTGAAGGGTTATATAACCGGCAATGCACTAAGCACTTTATCACTGAACTCTGTATTGTTGAATTCTCACAGCAACACTGCAAAGCAGGAATTACTGTCCTCATTTTCACAGACAAGGGACTGAAGCTCTGAAAAAGGTTAAGTGACTTGCCCAAGGTCATACAACTAGAATTGTGTAGTGGAAATTCAGACTCAGGTCTTGGTTCCCAGCCCTTAACCATCTGCTTAACCTTCTTCAATTTGGTCCCCAATGTGACCTTTCTAAAAGGTAAATGTAATCACGTTTTGCCCCACATAAAATCCTGCAAACAAGACTTGCCTCCAGCCCTCATCCTCTGTTATTCTCACCCCCTCCTATCACATTGAACTCCCAACAGTTTCCTAACCTTTCACTGCTTTACCTGTGAACACAGTTTTTCTACCAAGAACACATCTCCTTTGGCAGGTTACTTCCAACCCAAACTTCAAGATTTACTCAATCCTTACTCTCGGAAGCCTCCCCCCTGACATACAGACCTAAAACTGGGGTAAGTGACCATTTGCTATGGTTATCAGCTAAATTTCTTATCACACTGTATTATGACTTTACCTTACTAGGCTATTAGTTCTTAAGTAAATACTGCATTTTTAAATCTCTGTATTCCTGGTAGAGTATATAACTAGCAGAGGAAGGACTCATGAATGTGGAATTACTGAAAGAATTCATCATAAGCAGTACAAGTTAAGAACTTGGCCCTAAAGTTAATATGACGTACTTTGGAATTCTAACTTGCCACATCTGAAGCAGGCTTCGTAAATCTGTTTTATTTCTTCATCTGTAGATAACTGTACCTACCTCAGAGTTTGGAGAGGAGTAAAAGAAATAATAGACTTAACACAGTCTCTGCCACACTGGCAGTACCATTAAACATTAGCAACACTTTTTCTCACTCTCAAAGTTCATCGACGTGACAAAGCCACATCTCAGAAAATATCTTCTCTGGTAGCTTCTATCAGCGTTTAAGATTTCTCCAAAAAGTAGTTAAGTCAAGATCTCTTAAAAAAAATCCTCATCCACAGGCAAGGGTCTTTCAGCTTCTAGTTAACACCAGAGTTCAGTTACCACCACAACCTAAATCATTAACTAGTGTCTTAAGTTTTTTGCTTCTTACCCATCCCTCACTTTCCTCCCTCAAAGTCAAAGACCATGCCCCTAAGCAAATGGAAACCTGCCCCACAGAAACCAGTCAGCACCTTCCTCCAATAACCATCACATCTCCCCACACCCAGGCTTGCGCGAATTAGAAGAGAGCCATCATCTAGTGCAAACTTAAATCTTCTTGGAGGATCATGTTAGAAACCTCTCTATCCATTCGAAGACCTTATCCGCAAGTATTAATTCAGGATAATGAATTCCTGGCATTAAGAATCCAAGAAAACGGGTCCCCCTGAAGCCTTCCCCAGTAAGAGTTCTTCAGATTTGTTACTCTCAAATAGTGACCAAAATCCACCATTCCATCCCGCCCCCTTCCTGCCAGAGTCCAGGGTCTCGGCCACTCTCTCGAGAGACGCGCCTTCACTTTCAGGGACAGGATGCCTTCCTCCCACCGGTGTCTCCTCCCTTCCCACCTTGCCAAGCCCTTCCGCAGCACAGGCCTGGCCTGGTCTCGCCGCCAGCCAGCTCCACAGAGCCGCTACTCACCGCTTCTTGGGGATGGTGCCTGACTCCTGCGCGGCGGGAGCGGCACTGGGCGCCGCCGTGGCCGCCGACGCGGCTCTCGGCGCTTTGCACTCATTGGTACTCACAGCCTCCTGGGGCCGGCCCAGGAGATGGCCCGAGAGAACCCGGAGCCTCCGCCCGGCGCGGTCCCGGTCCCGGTCCGCGGCAGAGCCGGAGCCCGCGCCCGCGCCGGCGCCCGTCCCACCCGCTGCAGCCGCCGCCTCCGCCATGGCTTCCGCCTTGTGCTGCCGCCCAAGACCGCTGGGCGCAGGTGAAAGGTCACTCAGAGCGGCGCCCGGCGCGACCATTCGCTGCGGCGCATCCCGGCAGCCACCGCGGCGACTGGGCGGCGGGGGCCATGCGCCGGGAGCTTCACCATCTCAGCTCCCGCCCACCGCGCCCGCCGGCCCTCCGCGGTCACGCCTCGGACGGCTAGCACCTGCCGAGCAGGTGAGTTTGAGCTGTCCCCTGATTGGCCCAGGCCGGGCTGGGCTGAGCTGGACCAGAATCCAAACCACAAACGTCCCAAGATGGCCTAGTACCCTGGGTGGTGACCTCGGGTGTCTCCTCGGCCTCCGGAGTAGCTTTCCAGGGCAGACGCCTAGGACCAGGGTGCTCTGGACCTGACAACTTGAGCAGCGCCATTCTTCTGAATGAGCTCCTACTACTCCCCGTGTCCCCTCCGCGTCACTAAAGTAGCTCAAAACTGACTCGTTGCCTATAACCATTAGAGCAAATAGCTGTCATTTTCAAATCGCCTACTTCGTGACTGGCACTGTGCTTAATGCTAGATCTCAAGTAATCTCCATTTTACAGATTAAAAAAACTGAGGCACAGAGACACTAACTTACCTGAGGACGTAAAGCTGAGTTGCAACCGAGATTTTCTTTCCATTCATTACTGAATGCTATGTCCTTCCTTACTTTAATGGAGGCAGAGTTTTTATTGCTACAGAAAGAATTACCCAACAGCTGTTCTTGGGACTTCTCGCTTTTCTACAAATTGACTTTCTGGATAATAGCACTTGGTGAAAGTAGGGGATCTCATAGAGCCCTGCTCCACAACCGTTAGCCAGTGGATTAGATAGGCTTTTATAAAGCACCTTGCAGACCTAACCATCAGAAGTAAAGTTCCTTTTTCCATAATGTGCAATTCAAAGATAAGTCTTGGGAATGGTAAGAGAAAGGGTTGCCATAGGCATTCCAAGCCCAATGAAGTCACCTTCTTTCCAAATAACCACTTCTGTCTAACACAGGCTCTATGAAAGAGTTAAGACATTCCTGGAGCTATTTGACTAATATAAAAGAACTACTTAATAGTTCTGAGAAAATTCAGGCAACAATGAGACTTGATTTAAATGCCAGATCTCCAGATCTTAAGAGATAGTTCAGCATTAAATATCTAGTCTAGCTCTAGAATCACTGAGCCCAACTCCTGTTTAGCTGCTCCTTTTCTCCGTTCCCTCTTTCGGATGGAGGAGTGAAGAAAAGGTCCAGGAGGAGTCAATTGCTGAGTGCTCTAAAGACAAAGACTTCTCAAGCTTGAGAGTTCAGCCACCCTAACCCTCAAACTTCTCACACCCTTTCTACATGCCACTAGAACAGCATTAAAATTTGCTTGCAATCATGTAAAATTGGTATTTTTCTTGCCAAAATGCTATTACAAGCAACAACTTCCTCAGAATTGTTTTGGAATGAAACTGGTCTATTAATTTTTGCTTGACTCTCAGAGAGCTTAGTCTAACACTAGGCAATAGTTAACTGATTTCTTCACTATTGTCCAAACTGAGGTATGGATATACTTCTCACCAACTCTCAGGAGGCAAAATTTATAAATTTTGCACATATCAACAGAATAACAAAAAGCCTTTTCTCCTGGGTGATGAAAAGTTTGATATAAACCAAAATTACATACCAGTGGAAAAATTAGTGATATTTTTTCAAATATATATACAGTAATGAAATACAGGCAGTAAAAACATATGTACCTAATTCATTACTATGTGCTATGAGATGCAAAAGTATGTAAGTCAGTGCCTCATCTACATGGTATAATCAGGCTAATTAGGAGTTAGGATATATGTGTGGGGGGGAGCCCAAGAACAAAAGGAATTTTAAATGGAATGGCTTTTATTTGCATTTATGATATCTCTTCTGATATGTGGCACAAGAAAAGTCTAAATAGGATAAATTAATACCTGAAACATGTACCAAATTTACTGCACTGATTTCCATTACTTATCCACAGAGCAGCTGGTCTATTAATTTTTACTTGACTCTCAGAGAGCTTAGTCTAACACTAGACAATAGTTAACTGATTTCTTCACTGTTGTCCAAATTTTATAATTGTCCAAAATTTATAAATTTTGCATATATCAACAGAATAACCTGTTTTAAGGAATTCCCTGAATTCAGAAATTCTTGCATTTTTATACATTTTTATTATAAAATATAACACAGAGAAAAGTGAACCAAAGCATATATTATCACAGATCAAACACCCATGTAGCTTCCAACTAGACTGAGAAACATTGCCAGCACCCTGGAAGTCCCCCTTATGCCCTCTCCCAATCCCTTAACCCTCCCTATCTGCCAAAGGTAACCACGATCCTCAGTTTAATAGTACACATTGTGTGTGTGGACAACAGTGATCAAGCACTCAGGAGAAGAGATACTCTCAAAGGTAAGTCTGTCTGTCCTAATTCAGGTACGATGGGAATTGTTTTTTTCCATTGCTCAAACATATTCTGTGGGGATAAAGAAATGAAGTCTTTGTGCTAAGACTCCTCCAGAGTCCCAAAGAGAGCCAAGTTTGAGGCTATTGTGGCAAAAAGTCAGTGGTTTCCAGGCGCCTGTAACTCAACTCTGGCTAAATCTACTTTTGGCTGCTTCAGGACTATATACGTTTTTAGGAATCCCTACTCCATACTTAGGAGAACTTACGGTGGAAATAATTTGCCTGTTTAATCCTCTATAGGTGTCCCTCGGCTCTCTCTACTCAACCATTTCCCATTATTATCTTTCCTGAATGGGGGAGCCATCTTTACTCCCCACTGCCTTAGGTTGTTTTGCAAGAAAGCTACTGTGAGTTTATTAGGAGTACACACACCTCTAATGGTCATGCCATCCTTATCCTTTTACAGTTAAAGAAGTTTTCTCTCTAGTCTTACTGAACCATGGCACTACCTCCCACCACCAGCAATCACATCTCCTTGAAGCCTGAAGAGGTATGAGAGCTACTTTGAATCAAATGTTTAAAATGACCTACTAACTACCCATGCAGTGTTTCCACTGTACCCCAAAATCTGCTTTTAAAGAGCAATATCTGGGGCACCTGGGTGGCTCAGTCAGTTAAGGGTCTGCCTTTGGCTCAGGTCTTGATCTCGGATCCTGGGATTGAGCCTCATGTCAGGCTTCCTGCTCAGTGGGGAGTCTGCTTGTCCCTTTCACCTCTGCCCCTCACCCTGCTTGTGCTCTCTCTCTCTCTCAAATAAATAAATAAATAAAATCTTTAAAAATAAAATAAAACAAAATGTTGACAAATGACTCTTTTCAAACAAAGATATATGGTAGCTTCTTCATGCTCTTATTTTTTTTCCTAATTTTTTAACAACCCCCCCCCCATGTATTTTTTCTTTCTTTTAAAACCATCTTTTTTCTTTATAGTTTTTCAACTTGAGTCAATATAATCAGAGCTAAAAAAGAGGTATGGAAAGTAGTATTCAGGGTCAGTAAAATGAGACAAAATCATGGGAAGACAACCAAAGCTAATGTCAGGAGATCCCCCTAAGAGAAATCAAGGCAGGAAACACACCTCAAAATGGAGCCCTGAGTAGAACCACTAATAGCCAGACTGCAAGGCACGAATGTGAAGATGGTCATTTGGAGGCCAACTAATTCTGCTAAAAGGGAACCTTTTTAAAATACACTCTTTAAGAACATTGTCTGACCCTCTGAATATAGTCCTCAAAATGTATCCTTGATCCAGCTTGTTTTAAGCTTCTGTGCAAAATAACGGCGTGTTTGAAGTGTTAGATAATTTTTCATTTCTGTTTTGAAGGGATTTAAATATTAGGAGACTGTGATCCATTTCTTACTTCTTTTCTTTTTCTTTTTTTAAGTAGGCTCCACACCCAGCATGGAGTCTAACACGGGGCTTGAACTCATGACTCTGAGATCAAGACCTGAGCTGAGATCAAGAGTTGGACACTTTACTGACTGAGCTACCCAGGGGCCCCAATTCATTTCTTATTTCTAGAAAAAGAGGAAGGAAGGGAAGGGAAGGGAAGGAGGGAAAAGTCCAAAGCTCCTGGATCAAAAGTAATATTCTGATTTGCTTATGTATGGTTGAGGATGGGGCAGAGTTGAAATTCACAGTACTGAAATTTTAATTATAGTCAGTTCTAGCAATTTATTTTTATGATGAGCCATATGATCTATAAGCAGTTTTTAAGCCCATCTATTTAATCACGGTTCAGGTTAGAAGAGGTTGCCTATGTAGAGTAGGGTCATAGGATGAGCCTCCAGAGAGCAAGCAGGAGGCTGGTGCAGGGGTGAACGTCAATAAATCTCCCACAGGGAGACAGTGCACCAGCTGGAAAAACATGACACCAGATGCAATAATAATCATGAAGACATCTAGGCCCCACAGCAGCTGGGGGTTCTATCAAAGGAAGGGGAAGATGTTTGAGTGAATGAATCCCTTTGTATACTAGTTCTGGGTGGTACTTTTAAGAGGTCAGGGAAATCTGCCTTCAGTGGCTACCCATTAACCTGCCCCTTTGCTACTTAGCTACAAGTACATTTGTAGTCAGCACCATCCCAAGTTCTAACCATGATTTTCTAAAGACGACTCCATTATCGAGGGAGTTTGTTTATTATAATCAATCTATGAATCTTCCAGCAGATCTCAAAACGTCAGGGAAAAAATTTCAGAAACCCAGAATTCCATATATGAATACATAAAACCACCATAATAATGTGTGAAAATTCCATGTTAGCTTACAGGAATTCATAAAATATAGGTCGATGACTAGTTACACAACTTGCTAAAATAAAAACATATTTCAGCTAAGGCACATTTTCCTTAGAACCAATCCATAAGAACAACAGGTAAGTTTCTGCTTTCCAGCTTTGAAATGGGATTATTAAAATTACCTTGTCTTTTGAAAGAATGTGATGTTTTGGATTTGTACCCAAATAATCTAGTACAGGTGAGCCAGGATGGCAGCAAGCAGATTGGAGAGTAGATCAAACAAAATTGGCCATGTTAAAGCTGGGTGTTGGCTACATGAGGATTCACATGCTCTCTCCTTTTGTACATGTTTAAAATTTTCTGTAATAAGAAGCTTAAGAATTATATTTAAAATGTTTGCTTTGTCTTTTTTATTACTACTTCAAAAACAACCAATGCAGATTGTAAAGATTCTAGAAAGCATAGTAAAATGTAAAGAAGGAGAAAAAAAATCTCGGCATACATAACGACCTTTCCCAACACTCAAATATCAAATACGCTAATAATGTCACTTCATAAATGTAAATTGGTCAGTGGTTTTAGTAGCCCCAAGTAGCCCTTAACTTTCATGCCATGATTTCTCTATTATTGAATAAAACTGATCTTATCCCACGTTTGTGAAAGTAAGAGATGATAAAAACAGCTATAAAACACATTGTGCTGCTTAATCACTCAGAAGTCATGATAATTGCAAGGTCAGGTCCAATGGTGAACCAACATGAGTAGATAGATACCTGAGAGTAATGTTTTTATCCTTCACGATCTGAATGAACTCTGTCAGGGAATAAGACATCATCAAGTCAATTACTGTCTGCAGTAGCTTTGCAAAGCACCCTGAGAAAGCACTGGTGAACAATTAATTGCCGCCTGCAAAAACAGTAAGAGATGTCATTTCTTCAACCTAACATAAAGCCAGTATTTCACAGTTCAGTACACTTGTGGTATACTGGTTATCGATTGCTGGCTAACAAATCACCCTAAAATTTAGCAGCTTAAAACAATAAACACGATCTCATACAGTTTCTGAGAGTCAGGAACCCAGGAGTGGCTTATGCAGGTTGTTCTGGCCCACAGGCTCTTAGGATGTTGCAGTCAAGCTCATGGCCAGAGTTGCAGTCATCTGAAGGTTCAACTAGAATCAAAGAGTCCATTTCCAAGTTCATTTCACAAGATTGTTAGCCAATCTCCATTCCTTACTACGAGAATTGCTCTTGTAGTAAGGCTCTCTTGTAGTAGACTGCCTGGATGCCTTCATGTCATGGCAGCTGGTTTCCCACAGAGTAAGTGATGAGAAAGAGAGTGAGAGAGAAAAAAAGAAAGAGGAGACCAAGCAGATGAGAGAGCACCCAAGATAGAAGCCACAGTCATTTATAATCTAGTCTTGGAAATAACATAGCATCATTTATGTCTTATTCCGTTGGTCATACAGACCAACCCTAGTACATCATGGAAAGGGAGACACAAAGATATGAATACCAGGAGGCAGGGATTATTGGGGACCATTTTGGAGGCTAGCTACTACATGTAGGATAGAAGAAAGAAAAAATTCTCAAATATTAGAGATAGGATTTGCAAGGGTTGTCTTCGAGTTGATAGTTCGATAGATAGTTGGACCCTAATCTATCTAGGATGGTTTTGTTACTAAAGAGGGAGCCAAACAGTAACTTTCAGTCATGTAAAACTTTCAAAATACCTTAATGCTATAAATCTCTGTGTGTAAAAGCAGAGAACCCCTATCAAGCACTCAAGCCAAAGGATGCCGAGCTTATCTACATTTAGAGCTGAATAGACAGCAATAGTATGGCTGCTAAATTCTGTTTTATCCCCACCCTTCCCAAATGGGATGATGCGTGCCCCTCTGCCAAAACCTGCTTCCTGGTTTCTAGTCCCATCCCTAGTGGACTTCAGTCTGACTTGGCACAAATGCTCCAGCCTGGCTTTTTTGTTGATACGTTATCTTAACCACCCCAACAAAAGAATCATGGTAGAAAAGAGAGAAAATACAGCAAATGGTTTTTGACTTCCACAACCTTAAAATTTCAACAAAGGAAGAAAATAATCTCCCATACCCACAAATAGAGGCCTTGAAGAAAACATTGGAAAATCTATAAACTGACGGCCCCTAGCTATCCCTAGGCCTTAGTTTATACATAATTAAAAGTTATGCTTCAGTCTCTTCCTCTGTATTCATCTCTAAATCCACACTTATGTGTTGATTTCTAGCACTAGTAGTTTTGAAAAGCATTTTAGGGTTTCCTACCATACTTTCAGAATGCAAGTCATCGTTGCAAATAACTCGACCCAATAACTTAATAGTAATTGATATGGGTATATCACTGAAGTGTAGACAAATTCCAGTCCACCTAGAGAAGCCTATTTTTTTAAATTCTGATGTCGATGAGATTATAATAAAGTATGTGATGTATTGGCAAGTAGATACTGTCTCATCAAAAATAAAAACTAATAACATACTCAAAAGTAGCTCTAAAATTGATAAATGGGGGCACCTGGGTGGCTCAGTCAGTTAAATATCTGCCTTCAGCTCAGGTTATGATCCCAGGGTCCTGCAATCCAGTCCCATGTCAGCAGGGAGCCTGCTCAGGGAGCCCGCTTCTCTCTCTTCCTCTGCACACCCCGCCCCACTTGTGCTCTCTCTCTCTCAAATAAATAAATAAAATCTTTAAAAAAAATTAAATTGATAAACTGTGCAAATCGAAGAATGATTATTTCATTATAGTAGAAGAAAAAGGGAACGATGAGTGACATCTTTTCATTCTCATAATAGTTATCACGAAAGAAATCAGTTTAATGATAATTTTACTCATTGGTAAAAGCGACTTAATCATTTTTACAATCAGTTAAATAATAAATTAACTCTTTTTAATGGAAAGAGTTTGATGCATATGACTGTTCATTCTGAGTCTAATAGTCACTATCAATCATTATCTCCTCCCAACCCAACAGTCCTCTCAATATCCTACAATTCTGAGGTGCAGATTCCTTTTTGAGTCCTTTCTTGATGTTATCAGAACATGTGGAATTACATTGTTGTCAGGTATTTTCTTCCTGTCAAGATAATTCATTGGTATCTTTTTAAAAGAGGTTTGTGTTTTTTGTGGGATTTTTTTTTTTTTTTTTGGTAGCACTCTGAAGAATAAAGACCTATACTGCATCCCCTTCCCAAATAAAATAAAATCTTTTTTATTCTTTAACAGATAATTACATAGTTCAGGATGAAGACTGTCCTCTTTGATTTACACTCTATGCATTATAATGTTTATGCACCCACATTATTTGGGTTTTCCTTTTAGGTTCACTTTAGCAGATACTTTTCCCCAGGGAAGAACAGTGTTGTTGATCCTAGCAGTAGGTCTAATTCCTTTCTCATATGTTTATTTTTGAAGAACTCCCACAGACTGGCTTGTCCTTAACCACAGGTAGAAGTTTATTCTGTATGATTTGTGTGTGTGTGTGTGTGTGTGTCAAGGAGGGGACAAGGAGGGTAGCATAGGAAATAAATCTTTTTTTACACAAACATGAAAGAGAACCCTCAAAAAAGCTAGGAATATCTCACCAAAGAATAAGTGTTTAATATCAGATTCTTTCCTAAGAGCAAGTTTTGATAGGTCAGAAATAGAGATACTACAAGAACACAGCACCTAAGAGGGAGTTAAGAGGTCAGGCAGAACATACCTACATCTAAGATCAGCAGTCTGTCCTTCTATCCAGGTTCTACCTAAGGGCAGAGCACCTCAAAGACTTCCAGAGGAATTGAAATGAATATATGGGAATATTCCTTCATATTATGACTTCAAAACTATTGTCAACTCATTAAAATTTTTTCTTATTTTTTCATTAAAAAACCTAATTTTATAGTCACTCATATTTCAGGGAATTTTCTCTGATACCTAGACAAGATTCCTTGAGGCTGAATTACCGAAGAGTAATATGAAGAATGGTTTTTATAAGGAAAGATGAGAGAAAGATAAATAAGAAATGAGATGCAATCTAAAACGGATATAAAAGGGGCGCCTGGGTGGCAGTCGGTTTAGCATCTGCCTTCGGCTCAGGTCATGATCCCAGAGTCCTGGAATCGAGCCCCATGTCTGGCTCCCTGCTCTGAGGGAAGTCTGCTTCTCCCTCTCCCTCTGCCCCTATGCACACCACCACCACCCCACTCATGCTCTCTCTCTCTCTCTTGCTGTCTCTCAAATAAATAAATAAAATCTTTAAAAAAAATAAAATGGATATAAAGGTTAACAGAAAAGCATTCTTCAATTGTATATATTAAAGGAAGAGCGAGGAAAATCTCACACATACTCCCCAAAACAGGGAAGCAAAAGTGATTACAATTGACCATGTAAAGATAATTGTTTTTCTTTTTTAATGGTTTCTGGGTGGTGGTTGTTTTATCCCTAAATCTTAAAATAATTGAGTTAGGTACAACAGTTGGTCTTGATGAAGTAGAGTAGAAAGCAAACATTGGATCAGAGATGGAAATGGCTGATGTATATTTTTAATTGCTGAATATATTTAGCATGAGGGTCTGGTGGTATACACCTCACCATATTAGAGAGGGAAAGAAACCTGCTTTTGTCGAAATAACTCAAAACTGAGTCAGGAGACCTGGATTGAAGTTCTGGTTGTATGCTTTTGCTCTCTTCTTTTCCTTGCCTTTGTTCACAATACTTAACCCTTTAATAAGATCTTAATCTTGTTTACCTGTTGGGCTATTGTTAAGGTCAAGTGAAGGAGTACAAATGAAAGTACTGTTCAAAGTTAATAGCCCTGTAAAAATGCCAGTATTCCTTATTATGCAGCCATCAAAAAAAAAAAAAAAAAAAAAAAAGCTTGCCATTTGCAACGATGTGGATGGAATTAGAGGGTATTATGCTAAGTGAAATAAGTCAATCAGAGAAAGACAATTATCATATGATCTCACTGATATGAGGAATTTGAGAAACAAGACAGAGGATCATAGGGGAAGGGAAGGAAAAATGAAACAAGATGAAACCAGAGAGGGAGACAAACCATAAGAGACTCTTAATCTCAGGAAACAAACTGAGGGTTCCTGGAGTGGTGGGGGGTGGGAGGGATAGGGTGGCTGGGTGATAGACATTGGGGAGGGTATGTGCTATGGTGAGCGCTGTGAATTGTGTAAGACTGATGAATCACAGACCTGTACCCCTGAAACAGATAATACATTATATGTTAATAAAAAAAATGCCAGTATTCCTAAGAACATGTTGTCATTTGTCATTCTGTTTTACACCTTGGAAGATAAACAAAACTTCCTAAAACGTGCAAAAGAATAACTGTAATATTTAATGCTAGAAAGAAGGTAAAGGAAACCCAGTTTGAGTTTAGTTTTGATATACATAAAAATACTAAAACAGATCAGTAAAATATTAATCTATCAGGAGAGTACCAACTCCTTGCTCAGATAGCAATTAAAATGGCTTCTTACAGAGAAATGGTAACAAATAAGTTCATCTTATAACATAATAACAGGCTATCAAAATAAGGGAAAAATAACAGGTAAGTCGGCTTCAGCCACAGTTCAAATGCTCACAAATATTTAATATGATTGTAGAAAAACTAATAAAGCTTTACATTCTATTTCACATCCCCTTTCTCAGTCTATGACTAATAATTGCTATTTGGTTTAGGCAAAGCTTTTGGCTTTAGCCTTAAGCTAGAGTGTTAGGGTTTCTAGAGTGATAAATAGAAAAGTTAATATAAAATATTTTTTAAGTTGAAGATTCTGTACAAGTGTAATGTATACACACACACACACACACACACAAACACACACCCCAAGTGTAATATAATAAGAACTGCCTACATTGAGTCTGGATTCCTGCATTCTACCCTAGAACTAGTTAGATGATCAGAGTAGTTTGGTATTTATACATCTGGTTCTGGTGCCCTACTGAAAGTTGGTCCAACACCAAATAGCCATTGGGCATTTTCCAGAGGCCTATGGAATGTTCTGCATTTTTCCCCTGGAGAAAGAGAAAAGAAGACTGTGGATTGCAGAGATCTGCCACTTTGGAAATTTAGATATTGGAGGTTTCCCAGTGTAAATTCGGTTAGGATGCTAGTTCTTCTGGAGACTGAGCATGTTTCTGTGGTTCTACTGTCATAAATTTGGGAAACACTTCCCACTGTAACTCTGCCCCCTTGCAAAGTCACATTGCCCATTTACTCATTAAAGATTCTGAATTCTTTGTAACCCTGTGTAATACGGTCTGTTCATCCACAGAATGATTTTCTTCCTAATACCTTTGGGATACATTGGCTTAATTTTAAGGTCCTGCAGAGTAAGTGCTCAAGATACAAATAACCAAGGCCAGCACCCATAGAACGGTGATCATTGATGAAATCATTCTGTGAATGGTGGCCCAAAATAGTCAATCTGAGTTTAATTATTAATGTCCCGGATGAGGGTCATGGGAGCATATTCTTAACATTTGAATATGAGACTAAAGCTAAATCTATGTAATAAAACCTTTTTCTCTTAGCTATAAGTTCAGCCAATTGTGCAGAATCAAGCCGTTTAAACAGACCTAGAAAGCTTATTCCACACAAAAACATTCACATGTACACTAAAAATTCAGTGTTTCTGTACATGGAAGCCATAATCAAGATGGGTGACCAAGATTCGTGAGCTTGCTAATTCCCTAGATGAAAGCACAAGAATTCAAGATGATACTGAAACATTCAACAAATGGTAGAATAGAAGAATCAATGAGTCCACTACTTCTTAGTTAGGATGAAGGGAGGGGAGGGGTCAGACTTATAAGAACATTGTAAAAAGGAAAGGAAGGAACTCATAATATCTCAGCACATGGCAAGAATCATGATGCTTCCGAGTGTACTACTTTATTTCTTATTTGAGAGTAGGAAAGTTGTATATGGTGGAGGATGAGATATTAGCAGCTCTGTCCTTGATATTTAACTTGACTTGACAACATTATAGACCGAATGGGGTTCAGAATTGGACAAAATGTCATGTTCGTATAAAATGGACAGATTTTATACCTAAATTTCATGAATTTAGGTATAAATTTCCCACCCTGAATTTCATGAGTAATCTTCATAATCCTCTTTCAGTTTTTTATCCAGAAAAGAACCATCTTTGTGAATTTATCCATTTTTTTAGAACGTGACCTTCTAGGATTGCATCTATGGCATGCTCTAAGTGGGTGTAAGCATGCTGGGGGTGTTCAATAAATGATGAAAAAGAAGTTTAGATGAAAAGCACAAAGTCAGAAAGTTAATAAGGTCCAATTCAGGATTCTTAATGCCTGAGTTTCCAGTAAAGCCAGATCTCACTTGCATCACTTTTAAACTGTGTCTGGGTTTTAAAACCTACTGATTTTGTTTCCTTAAAGTAATTTACTGTTAAGTGTTGACTTACAGTGGCAGCATGTTTCATTGTACTGAATTATCATGAAAACACCAAATATTTTGAAGACATGTATGGTCAAGACATGTTTTGCTCTATTATCTCCCTCTGGCTGGGGAAATTAGAGAACTTGCTGCAAATAGCAGGATTAGTGGATCACAAAATGAATTACTACTTGCTTATGTGAAATCCTGACTTCTCATTACTGTTTTTGTGGTTTGTCATGCATAACATTTTTAGCAAACCTGGTCTGAAATTTATGCAAGTTATTAGTCATTTTTATCTATAGACCTCATCAAGTCAATGATGTCAGCTCAGCTGTTGGACATAGTCTTTAAATTTATCATCGAAGTCTCTGTGTAGTCTATGCCTTACATAGTAATTAGTTCTACAGAATTTTCACTATATTCTAGAGTTGTGACTTCCAAGTGCTTGGATTGGCTACACCTGCAACAACAAATTTCTTCAAATCTGCTGGTGCTGTCACTGTCCTTTCAGGCTCAGATAGAAACCTGAAAACTCTCTTTTACTTGTCTCCTGTCCTTCCACTTCCATTCTGATCATCACCAAGTAATACCAGAAAAGGAATTGCCTTTTCTTCACTATTCCCATCACCATAGTTTATTTCAGGCCACATCTCCTCACTCCTGGCCATTATAATTTTCTCCAGGCTCCCTCTTTTTAATTATTCTTACCTACATTCCTGCCAGAATAGTCTTACTAAAGTACCATTTATAATACCCTTTAGCCAATCTGACTACTCCAGACCTCAGTGATCAATACAAATTCAGAGTACCCATAGCACTAATAGTCAGGCCCATACAACTTAACACTTAAATATTTCCACATGGCTCTATTTGAATTTATTTTGTCTTCCTTGAGGAAAAAGAGTTTGTCTCCTATTTCTTTTCAGCTACTATAGCCCTTTGAACAAGACTTGTTCAAGACCAACTGTCAGAATCAAGTACTGCCCAATCAGTACTACTTTAAATGTGCCATAGAATATTCTGTGCTATGCCAGGAAGAAGTAGGTTACCATTCATTCCTGCATTATTCACTCATCAGGTATTTTTGAGCAAACTCTGTATGCCAGGCACTCTGCAACGGATGCAAAGAGCTATAAGCCTTGGCTTCAAGGAGCTGGTGGCAGAGTCAGAGTACAGTGTGTTGAAGATAGAATAGACTGTGTGCAAATGCTTACGGACAGCCAGAGGAAACACAACTAAATCAGACTGGGAATAAGAAGGAATGGAACATCATTGTCCAAAGTGTGTTTCCCAGAGCACTAGTCTGCAAGATTCTCCATGAAAAACAAACAAACAAACAAAAAACCAAGGTTTCATGGTCAAATAAATAAGCCCTGGACACCATCATTCCCTCTCCCAAAGAGTCACGAGGCTCATTAACACACTATTGCCTTAGAGGAGTCCTGTGGTAAAGAAACCTGTGGGAAACCCCGGTGTGAAATAAATATGTTCCAGTCATCAGGAGAAAAGTAGTGGCTGAAACCTCTGGATAGGTGAGGTGACTAAGGAACTGATAGAGAACAGAGGTCTAAGGCCCCCAGCTAGGAAAATACCAACATTTAAATGTGGAATGGAAAAAGAGTGGCCCAAAGGGAGACGAAAGTGAACTGGCCAGGGATGTACAAATTCAAAACAAAGTAGAAAAATTTATGGAAGAATTTCAAGGAGGGGTTGGCCAGAAACATCAGAGCCCCAAGTGAAGGCATTAGAGAGTCCCCCGGATCTAGCTATCATGAGGTTACTAGGGACATTGGTAAGAGTGTTATCAAGGAAATGGAAGGAAGTGGGATTGCAGGGGATTGACGCTGTAAGGCAGTAGAGACAGTGAGTGTAGATTGGCCTTTTGAGAAATTTGGTTGTGAAGGGTCGGGAGTAATATAAGAAGGGAGAAAGAGAGATGCAGCATTGAAGGAGGGTTATTTTACAATGAGGAAATTGGAACCTCTTTGTATGTGGAGGGAAAAAAGTCAATAGAGAGGAAAGGTTAAGAAACAGGGCAGTTGGGGTGAGAGGTGCTTCATAAGGCTGGATAGCTGAGAAGACAGAGAGGAGGGGACAAATCACAGGTGAGGTGGAATTAGCCCCAGGCAGAAGGAGGAAAAAAGAAGATGGACTAAGAGAAAGATAAGGTTGTAGGCAGTGAGAGAGGAAGTTATTAGTATCAACATTAATTAATATTCATGGTGCCAGGCACTGTGCTAAGCAGTTTACATAGGTTGTCTCATCCAATCTTTACAGTAACCATTTAGAGAAGGCGCTAATATTATCTCAATTTTACAGACAAAGAAATTACAGTATGGAGAGAGAAAGCATCTTGTCATATAGTAGAGTCAGGATGCAAGGTCAGGTAAAGAAAAAAAAAATCTCTGGGGGCGCGTGGGTGCCTCAGTGGGTTAAGCGTCTTCCTTCGGCCCAGGTCATGATCCTGGAGTCCTGGGATGGAGCCCCGCATCAGGCTCCCTGCCCAGTGGGGAGTCTGCTTCTCCCTCTCCCACTCTCCCTGCTTGTGCTCCCTCTCTCGCTGTCTCTCTCTGTCAAATAAATAAATAAAATCTTTAAAAAAAAAAAAAAAAGATCTCTGGCCTAAAAAGTACTGTCTAGGAAGAAAGTTCTTCCTTAGTGTTCTCAATTTTCAGAATGAAACAGGAGGCAAGGCTCTTTCCTGAGAGTAAGCCAGGGAGGTGGCAGGGTAGGGGGTGTCTAAGGAACTGTGTACTCACGACTGGAATACCTGCAGAGAAGAATGGGGAAGAGCTCTTACTAAGGACACATTTGAGAGCATAGCTAAGTTGAAGAACATGCTTTGGTAGAGACCTGTGACATTCCAGCACACTCCACCAGCCCCACCTGCTATACCAGGGTCTAGATAACAGGGCAGAGAAGAGATAGGTTGCAACTTGCAGGATCCTGAAGAAGAGACCGCACACATCCTCAAAAGTGACCACCAGTAGATACAATGTGGTTTGCTCTCCTGTAGATACAAGCAAAGGGCTCCAAGGTACAGAGGTAGGAGAGGGATTCACTCCGATTAAGGAAATTGGAGAAATCTACGGATATGGGGGAAAATTTCAACTAGCTCTTGCCATATAAAATTGCGCATATTTCAAGCCTACTCTACTAAGAAATGAATTGCCAGAGCACAAAAAGAAGATCAAGTTTGGGGGAAAACCGTATGTCCAGTTTTCAGACATGTTGATTTTGAGATGCCTACAGTTTTATTACATGAACTTGAAAGTTATCCCCTAAAGGTAATAGTTCAAGATTTCACACACCAAGTTGCTTGTACACCGGAGAAAGTGGAAAGGTAACACAAAGCTATCTCAATTTCCCCACAAATAAGTGCAGAAAGATAACATGGCCACCTGAGGTATGATTAGAGTAACACAATGATACCATTGAGCACTGGAGCCCAGCTCTCTGGCAGTGAAACCAAGATGGAAAAGGAGAAAAGGCCTAGAATACTTTCAGGGTATGGAGTGGGTACAGAGTTACTGATAGAGCCCTTAGGAGGGATTAGGAGATTGCATAAGGGGTCTAGGAAGGATTTCTGGTTATACAGAGGGAGGGGGTACTGAAAGAATTACAAAAAAACAAAGTTCCCTTCTTTCACGAGCTTGCCTGGAGCGAGCCTCACAGGAGATTACAGCAAAATTCTCCCAGGTTCAGTAGCAAGGCCACCACAACTGGGCAAGGCCCTGAGTCACCCATGCTGTCTTGTAACTCTATTTCTAACCTCCACTGTCTTTGTTATCCTCCACTCACTGACATTGCCCCATTTACCCCTCTTTGCCCTAAAAGCCTATTTTTACTGTAAAGACACCCCAAAGTAACACATTTGTGTTGTTTTTAAATTTTTTAAAAGATTGTATTTATTCATTTGAGAGAGAGAGACAGGGAGAGCACAAGCAGGGGGAGAGGGAGAAGCAGACTTCCCACTGGGCTGGGAGCCTGATGTGGAATGCGGGGCTATATCCCAGGACCTGGAGATCGTGACCTGAGCCAAAGGCAGAGGCTTAACCATCTGAGCCACCCAGGTGCTCCAAAGTAACGTATTTGTAAAAAGAAAATTATTTTAGTGTTTTACAGTAAGCTCCAAATCCTGTGTGTGTTTGTGCCTGGTTAAATCCTCGGCTTCCATCTTAAAATTCAAATGTGTGAGGCAGCCAAAGAGCATTCCAGGAATAGCCCATGGAAGTAAGATGAGGCAAAAGCCACCTCAACCAAGTCTACGAAGCATATAAGGAATTGCTGCTTAGGCACACGTCCTTTATCTACATTGGCACTTACTCGTAATGACAAACTTTTTTATTGGACACCTCTCGCTATAACTTAAAATTACGGTAATCCAGTTTCAACTCCATCTAAGAGAATACAGCCCCTGAAACTCAGGTTCTAGTCCCAAACTCATTGCTAGCTGCCTGTGCTATTACATGCGGGTCGACCTCTTGGAGCCTCACTCCTTCATCTGAAAAAGAGAAATAGTGCCTGCCCTTCTTCACAAGGTGGCCCTGAGAATCAAACCAGATAGCTATTAGATGGAAACATTCTTTTATGAGTATCATGATACAAAAATAAAGAATTGTTATAGCTATAGTAACTTTATTGGTAGTAGTAATAATTATTATTAATAACAGTAGTAAATATGAGGAGTTTATTTTCCCACAGTCTCATGGTGTAATCCCCGAGGGCTATATACTCAGATCTTAGCATTAAAGGGCCCATCCATCTGCTACATGGCTAAGTTTAATAGCAGGCAAGGAGAGAGAAAGGGAGAAAAGGTGGGAAAAATAAAAGGAGGAGGGGGAAGAAGGAGGAGAAGGAGGAGAGAAGGAAGAAGGGAGACAGCAGATGGAGAGACAGGGGCACAGGAAAGCCAGGGAAGTGGGGGATGTAAAGAAAAGACCTTCCCTGCCAGCCTTGGGCCTCCTGAAACCTCCTTTCTCAGAGTCACTAAAAGGTGGCTTTCAGAAGGGATTCTTCCCGAAGAGGTCATTGAAATCATTAACTGAACTGGATAATCTATGAATCCACAGTGTTTTGGGTAGTTCCTGGTCTTCACACATGGGCCCTGGAGAAGGAGATACTGAGAAAGACAGTTTTAATGGCAGAAAGTAAAAAATTTTTTAAATGACCAAGGAAGTAATCTTGGCTCAGTGGTGAGCCACTATTTTGCATGAGACCCAACTTGGGGAAAAGAATGGTTTTGGCTACATTTTTAAAAACTCTAAATGAAATACCTCTCCTCTATTAAGTCTCCTAGGGGAAAACATATATTTTATAATATATATTACCTACCTATTAAATAGAAAAATGTCAGTGAGTAAATTGGCACCGCTTATTGCACGCCTAATTGTTAGTATCTGGGCAAAGCTGAAAAGTAGCAAAACAGATGCCGTTGTCAGATTTTTATTTTGATTAGCAGCATAGGGGAACTTGGTATGGTGAGGGTGGTTGGGATTCAGCAAAGGAGAAGAGGAGAAAGAAAAAAATGTCTAAATAGTTATTAAAAGATTTCAGTTTTCGGGCGCCTGGGTGGCTCAGTTGGTTAAGCGACTGCCTTCGGCTCAGGTCATGATCCTGGAGTCCCTGGATCGAGTCCCGCATCGGGCTCCCTGCTCGGCGGGGAGTCTGCTTCTCCCTCTGACCCTCCCCCCTCTCATGTGCTTTCTCTCTCATTCTCTCTCTCTCAAATAAAGAAATAAAAAAAAAATCTTTGAAAGATTCCAATTTTCAGGGTGCCTGGGTGGCTCAGTTGGTTAAGCATCTGACTTTAGCAAAGGTCTTGAGATCTAGCCCTGCGGCAGGCTCCACATTCAGCAGGGAGTCTGCTTGGCCCTCTGCCTTTTCCCTTTCCCCTCCCCTCTGTCTCTCTCCTCCCCCTCCCTCTCCCCCTTCTCATGTACACGCATGCGTGTGCGCTCTCTCTCAAATAAATAAATAAAATCTTTTTTTAAAAAGATTCAAATTCTCCACATTACCTCTCTTTGGAAGAAACTCAGAGTTTAACTTCTGTGGGATTTCGTAGATGTGTGTGTGTGTGTGTGTGTGTGGTGGTGGTAGATGCAGAAAAACATCTTAAAACATACCCAGGCTAACCAATAGAGGAGCAGGGCCGATTCCTTCCTTCTCTTTCTCTCAATCTCTTTCTCTCTCTTTCTCTCGGTCTCTATCTCTCTTTCTCTCTCTCATACACACACAGTCACACATCATTAATAGTTTCTGAGGTTTATTTTTTATTTATTTTATTTCTCATATACAAAAGCCTAGGAATATACTCTCCTCTTTATGTATCATGGGAAAATATTTAGGTGCAATATTCAGGAAGTTATTACCTTTTACCTGCCAAGTGAAATAAAAAGTCTACCCCTAGGGTTAATATTTTATACTTCCTTACTGAATTATGTAGGTAAATGAAGGGGTTTTCTTTTAAAACACACACACACACACATATATGAAATATTAAAATCAATGGATTGGTGAGAATGAAGCAAAGCTGCACATTTACAGAAAGCCAAGACATGTGCTGTAAAATGAAAAGGAGACTGAGCTGGTTTCAGCTGGGGAGGGGAAAGACCAGCAATCATTTCAAACAACAGTCTTCCCTTTGAGCTGAAAATATGGCACAGATGAGAGTCCTCCTTGACTGTCCCAAATATCTGTTGGATAATTAATGTGCCCTTTACCCTGCTTAATGGAAGCCCACTGTTCCACTCTATTTAAATGAAGGCAGGATCCTTTCAAACAGTAGAAATAGGGGCAGAAGGAGATTTTATATATATAATGATCTCCTCTGATTATAAAGTAATTCATGAGAAAAAAAATTAATAAAAACTTTTTAAATTAATGTTCATTGTAGAAAAATTAGAATGTGCCAAAAAAGATAAGGAAGAAAATAAAACTAGTTTATCATTCCACCACCCACAAAGATAGGCTGGTAATATTTTGTTGTATCCCTTTCTAGTATTTTTTTTTTCTTTAATGTTAAACTGTCTTTGTTTAGTACAAGAAAAATACTGTCATTTGATGCTTTCAACACTGCTGGACAAGGAATAAATTAAAAAATGCATAAATAAGAGAGAAACGATAATTGCACCCATTAAACTGTGAGATGCTGTACCAGCCTCCAGACCTAAGTATTTGAAGAAAGAAAGCAGTTGTGAGCAATCAGCAGAGTGGAGTAGAAAGTACACACAGAAGATTTTGTCCTACTGCTGTCTTACTGTTACCTCATTCTGTGACCTTAGGAGAAGCTTTTTCCTTCTCTAGCCTTCATTTTCTTCACCTTTAAAGTAGGGGACTGCAGCTCAGCAGTTCCACAAACATTATTAGGTGTTCTGCCATGTGCTGGAGACCAGAGATGACAGGCAGGAAGTGTCTAGTCTAATCTACCAGGTTTTGCAACTTAGAAATGAAATTCAGGTAAAATTTTGTGATATCCTCTGATATTTAAAATGCCCCCTGAAATTTAAAAGAAGAGAATTTACAAATTCTTGGTTTAGTGAAGTGGACAAGATGCTACCCAAAGTTCCTTGTTCTGAAATTCTGTAATGTCACCAAGAGTCAAGGGCATCTTTAAGATACCACCCTAAACCAATATTGACCATTTTCATGCTGACAGCAATCAGTAAATCTCTTGAGGGTTTAGGAGGGCCCCACCTTCAAAAGCAAATGGAAACTAGAGCTGAATATTCTGTCAATTCAGTTGTCATTATATATTCCCTAAATACCAAAGGCAAAGCTTTCAAAAATTGAGCATAAAAATCTATCCCCACTCCAAATCATTTTCCTTCTGATCCTTCTCAACCAGTTCTACCTCAATCTAGGAATTTAGCAACTTTGAATTTTCTCTTCCATTTCCAATGAAAACCTATTGGAAAGTCGTAAACAGGAGTCACAGCTTAGTGTATTTCTCCCAAGGATATTTATACTAAATCTTTATATGTTATTGTTTAAAAAAAGGTTTTTCTCCCTGTTGAAGGAACATATATCAATGAGTAGGTGGAAAAGGTATACTTAAAGCAAGACAAAAGGACCTTCTGCAGTTCCCTAAATTAATACAAGATATGGAGAGCCTTTGTCCACGAGTCTTTCAAACTTAGGAACAATGTGGATTCTGTCTAATATGTGTCATTCCCCAAACTTCACTAATAAGGACACTTCTCCCTCTACCCACCTCCCCCCCCCCCCCCACTTGGAGCTACATAGAAATACTATTAAAGAACCATTTCAAGAGGTGGAGAGGAGATTGCTTTTTTTTTCAGTTTTTGTAGTGAGGCTGAAAGAATTTGGGGAGTTGTCCCAATTTAAATGAATTACAAATTGAGTTAGTAATTGATATATTTACAAATAAATGGTTCTTTTAGATCAGTACTATCTGACGAAACTTCAATGATGATGGAAATGCTCTATAACTGCACTGCCCATGAGTTAGCCATTTAGCTCCATGTGGTTATTGAGCACTTGAAATATGGCACCTGAAATTCAGAAACTGAGTTTTTAGTTTTTATTTAATTTTTATTAAATTTAAATAGCCACATGTGGCTAATGGACGCCATATTAGCACAGTTTCTAGATGATTCTTTGTGGAAGCTGATTGGGTGCCAAATACCCTATTCTGACCCTATTGTGACCCCAAGACAACTTCATCCAAGTAGGGTGAATATGTCTTTAGAATTTCAGGTCTATTGTAATTACATTAGTTGCCAAGTCAAAGGCAGCTGCTATTGACAAACCAGAAAATCTACAGAATTGCCATGGAAACCCTATTGGAAGAACACAGGGCAAACGGGTGTATTGCCATTCAACTAGATTCCAGTAGGCCCCAGCCTATCCTTCAAAGTGACCCAAAAAAAGCCAACTTAATGCTTTTTGTTTTCTTAAATTTGTGTCTACTGGGAGTTTTTCGTGTTTCTATGTCAACCCTTGTTACAGGATATCTTGAATTGATCTCCTATGACCAAAGATCTCCTGAATTCACAATTTTTTCTGACTAATAGAATGAGGAAACTATGACTATTATCTATTGGGACCCTTCAAAGTAGCAGCTTGAATATCTATTACAAGGAAAGAGAATTATACAGTGTGTAAAGGCCCTTTCGAAAATTTGATTTTCGATAATTACATTTTTATCTGAAGGCCCTTTTGTCAAAAATCTCTCTTTGAAAATTATGCTTGCTGGGACGTCTGGGTGGCTCAGTTGGTTAAGTGTCTGCCTTTGGCTCAGGTCAGGATCCCAGAGTCCTAGGATCGAGTCCCACGTTGGGCTCCTTGCTTGGCGGGGAGCCTGCTTCTCCCTCTGCCTGCCGCTCCCTCTGCTTGTGCTCTCTCTCTCTGACAAAATCTTTAAAAAAAAATAAATAAAATATATGAAAATTATGCTTGCTGACTCCTCAGATAAAAAGAAAAGATGAGGGAAATGCTTGGCCATCAGTGTTTCAAATAAGAAGGTTTCGATATGTTACCACTGGCCCTTGATTTCTACCTCGTTTGACATATCAAGGGGGTCCAACCATTGCCCAAACCCCTGTTGGAACAGTTAAGGCTTGCCAGGGCCTCGGTTACCTGTTACTTGTATCCTAAAGTCCAGTGAGCTCCCCTAGCTATAAAGGCCACAGTTTGCAAGAGCAGATAAGCATAGAGATCCCTGGCCAGCCTCACCATACCGGCTCTCATTCCCACATAGAAGAGAATTCATTAGAAATTATAAAACCATCTTTATTGCTAGGGGTTAAAAAATTTTTTTCCCTTGGCCCTTAGAGACTGAAGTGCCTGCAAAGGAGGCATGAGGCTTGGCCACCCTGGGTAAGGACCCTAAGAGGCTGTGGCTGAAGAAACTGAGATGAACCTAGGTCCTTGGCAAGGTTGCTGGGTTTCCTGTGTTGTTAGGAAAGTTGTTGGGAAACTAAGGACTTTAGTGAAGTGAGAATACTTGTTTTAGACAATAATAGCTGCTGGTATGAACAAAAAGAGATAAAGGAATCACTTCCTAGTCAGGAGCCCAGAGAGAGGAATGCACACTTGAGCACTGTCTCAGTTTAATTTTGAAATATAAGGGGGAAAGCTCTCTAGTTGCCTCCAATAACTGGCTTGCTTTCTTTTCTTTCCCCACCCAAATCTATGTGAGTTTTTGGGCCTTGCTTTTCATACTACATTAGACTAAAAATTACACTTGGAGCCCTTGTTATATGATCCCCTTACTTTAAGAAAGTAAAGATACAGCCTTGGTCACCTAGATATTACTAGAACTCCTGGCCCAAAACTTACTTCATATGCCACAAAATTCCTGTTTCCACAGCAGTAAGCAAGCCCCATCTGTTCCCTATTTCCTTCTCCTTTCTACAATGAAATGATAGGAGATGGGGACTCTAAAGTGTGCTGAGAATATATAGACCTCAGGATCTTGGGACAGCCCTTACACTTTGTTGCAATCATGCTTCCATTCAACCAATACTGACCAAGTGACCGCAAGGTCCGAGCCTAGTACTAGGTGTTGCTTCAGCAGACAGGAGCCTCAAACATGGTTATAGCTAACATTCACTGGAAAGGGTGATTTTTATCTCCACCCAAGACAGAGAGGCTGGGGAACTCGAACCGACATATTTTTCCAACTCCGCGGGTACAGTTAACCCATATGTACTCAGCTACTCTTTTTTTCTAGCTGCTTATAAGTTTCCTCTGCCCTCTTATATCTTCCTAGCATCCTTGCCTGTGGTCTCTGGTTAGTTGAGCACAAGATTCTGGGAAAGGAGTGAGAAAGCCTAGGCTGTGACCCCACAAGCCAAATCTCGCACAGTTTCTGTATATGGGGATTAGGAAAAGAATGACTGAGTCTTAAAGTTCTGGTCTGACTTGGGGCCAGGTTTGGGAGTGTGGGGATTCTGGCATGAAGAGAAAGAGAGTATAACTAAAAACAGTACAGTCTTGTTGATATAAGTGGTCCGCACTTACACACATACACTGTCTGACCTGGTCAAGCCATGCTCTCTTCATATCGTGCCCTCCTCCTCCCGACCTTTCTTCTGGACTCTCTCCATCTCACTGTCTCCACCCCAGTCCAAGTCACCCTCATTTCTTTGCCTGGACTCTAGGCAGGCAGACCTCAATAGCTTGCTGACTGGCCTTTCTACACCTGTATTTGTCTCACTTTGATCCTTTCTCCATTCTGCACTCAGAACGACCTTTTAAAAACTTGTTGCTTCCTGGTGTGCAGGGCTAATGACCCAAATCATGACTGGGGTCTCCAAGGCCATGCACAGAGAGGCTCTCACCCACCTCCTTAGCCTTCTCACTGTTTGTGGGCCACCCACACTGTGCTACCACCAGCCTTGTTTGCCCCTGCCCTCAACCCTAACTCTGGCCCCTGCACCCCTACTTTTTCTTCAGGGTTCGGCTCAAATGTCACTTCTTCAAGGACAACTTCCCTAATACATGAGGGCCCTGGTCAGAAGCTCCCCTAGCATCTTGCCCTTCTCCTTCACAATGATTATTACAGTTGCAATTCTGTACTTAGTTGTTTTTTAAAGACTGTCTCCTTAGTCAGAATATAAACTCCATGAAGTCAAAGACCATGGGGGTCTCGTTCACTGCCCTATCCCCCATATCTATCACAATGCCCAGCAGAAGGAGGGGCTTGTTAAATAGCTGTTAAATGAATGGCCACACTGATTCCTAGCCAGCGAAAGCAAGGTCCGTCAAAGTCCCAACCACATGCCACATTCTCTCTGAAAGCCTGCCTATTCTTGTCAGAACTACTCTCCTCTTGCCAAAGTGCTTTTTTTTTACCCATGTTTAGCAGTTATATTCTGTTTGGTTTTTTTATTCACAGTTGTTTTGATACCCATCTACCTAACCTCCTAAACTCTGTTCTGAGGGCAGGTACACTGAACTGATATATTGTCTGAATCATCTTTGTATCTCAGCATCTAACACAATGTTAGATGTTTATTAAACTAAATTTATTTTTTCCCATTGTTATAGGACAAGACTGGGGCTAAGTCCTTTAGTCTGATCAGTTCCGTTCATCAGTTTCATCGTATATCCTCCCTCACTTCCACAAAGAAGTACAGAGAATGGAGACATCCTGTCCTCTTTGCCTTTCTTATGAAAGATTACTAAAAGAAGTGCAAGAGAAGAAAGAAGAGGCTTATAAAAATACAGAACAAACCAAGTAATGCCAATAAATACATAGCATTGGGTATGATGTTTGTTTAAAGCCCCATGGCTCTTCCTCATAGCTGATGATAAGAAGTTTAAAATGCCAGGGGCATCCACTGAAACTAATAGCCCATGTGCTGATAAATTGAACATGCCTTATTGTTGATTCTTAGAAGAAGGATGATACTGTGCATTGTATGCTTTGCAATGGAAATCATCCTCCCTAATGTGTAAACATCTAAAAATGATACATTCACTGAAACCAAACACATAGACCTGGAAATTTAGGTTCTAATCCCATTTGCCCCTTTCTAGCAGAGTGACTTGGGCAAGTCAGGTTACCATCTATAGTTAGGTGCCTCATGTCACAGATTTTAAAATAGAAAGCCTCCTAAAGGAACTTCCTTTTATTTCAACCAGCCCACATGGAATCATGTGTGGACTTGCAGAAGGATGTTGTCAGGCCATGACTGTCAGGTGAGAAACTAAATTTTGCCATTATCAAAGGTATACTATGATATGATATCTGGGAAAATAAATCTTTTTCAGGTAAAACCTCTACTTGTCAATTGCCAATTTCAATTGGGGTGTTTCTTTTTTTTTTTTTTTTTCCCCAGTTCAACTAGTATTTATCAAAAGTCTGTTACTCAAAAGAAATTACATAATATAACAGAACTACCAATTAGGAAATTGGATGCCTGGGTGGCTCAGTCGGTTAAGTGTCTGCCTTCGGCTGGGGTCATGATCACAGGGTCCTGGGATCGAGTCTGGCATTGGGCTTCCTACTCAGGGGGGGAGTCTGCTTCCCCCTCTGCCCCGCAACCCCCCACTCGTGCATGCACACATGCGCTCTCTCTCTTGCAAAAGTAAATAAATAAAATAGAAAAAAAGAAAGAAAGGGAATGTGAGCTCCAGATCTGCCTATGCCCCTACAAGCTGTGTGATCTTAGATGCTGTAAGTGACAGCTGCCACTTATAAGCACCTACTCTGTGCTCCCTGTGCTAGGCTCTTTACAGGTATGATTTCCTTTAATTCTCACAAAACCCTCCATGATAAGTTTTATTAGCCTCTTTATATAGATGACAAAACTGAGATTTAGAGAAGTTAAGTAACTTGCCGCAGGTCACATAGCTAGTAGAGTAAGGGAGATGTTTTTTCCACTGATGAATTCTCTAGGCTTCAGTTTGTATCATCTGTAAAATTAGGGAATTTAATTATGTGATGTCCATGGATGATAGTAAATAAATTTGACTTATTTGCTGACGTTTTATTATGAAAAATTTCACCCTTGCACAAGAGTCGAAAGTTTTGTCCAGTGCCCTCTCCCCGAGCCACAATAGTCAGCACCTCATGACCCTTCTCCCTTCATCTATTCTCCACCCACTTTGCTCCCCACCCCTGTGCCCACTGGATTCTTGTGAAACAGTCTACATATATTATTTGATCTGTAAATATTTCAGTATTTATCACTAAAGAGAAAGACTTTTTAAAAACATAGCCCCGATACCATTAGCACATCTAAGATATTAGCAGTCATTTCTTAGTATCATAAATATCTAGCGTTTAAATTTTTCTGATTGTTTTCTGATTGGTTTGTTTAAATCAGAAACCAAGCAAAGTCCTCATATTGTTTGTGGCTGCTATGTGTTTTCAGTCTCTTTTAATCTGTGCTTTCCTTATGTCCCCCATTTTTGTTTCCCTTGTAAAGTATTTGTTGAAGAAACAGGGTATTCATCCTAAAGAGTTTCCCACATCTGGATTTGATTGTATTCCTCAATTAACATGTTTCTCTGTTCTCTTTATCACCTATAAACTTCTAGTTAGGTCTAGAGTTTGATCTGGTTCAGGCTTGATTTTTTTTCTTTACAAAAACCCTTCACAAGGTAATGAGTATTTCCATCAGGAGATAGTGATATCTAATTGTCTTTCTTTTTATGTTAACAATCCTTAATGATAATTGCCTAGCTCCATTATTTCCATTGGGGGGTTGCAATTGGTAATATTCTAATTATACCTTCTCTTCTTCATTTATTAGCTAGACTATTTCTGTAATATCTATTTCTACAATTTGCCTGACCTCAACTAGTTAATTGCCATGAGATAAAGCTCATAAAAGAAAGACAGGTTAATTACTTGATTCTTTCCTTTTATTTACCATTTTTATTTATTTTATTTTTTATTTTACCAGAATAATGAGTTGGTTCATTATCATCCTCTAAAGGTGACTGATACAACTATTTTTAAAATATCATTGTGATCTCAGGACTTTAACATATTTAATATGTTTGATCAATTGCAGTTATTCTTATTGATGCTCAGATTATAGGAACCTCCTCGAGTTGGCTCCAGAGTCCTTTTGACATGTAGTAGTCTTTGATAGCTTCTTCACTTTTTGTATGACAAGATATCCAGCCTCATACATTTCTTGCCCCAGATCTCTAATCAGACATTTCTCTAAGAATCCCTAGGGACTACAGTCTGGGCAGTAATAGTATTTATTCTATGGATTGTTCACTGCCTCTAGGCCTTTTCAGTGAACAGAAATAGGAAAATCTATTATGAGTTCATACTGATATTTTCTATTCAAATTTAGGAATACAGAGTTTCGCTTCTTTGATTTTATAGTTGTATTCCTTTCTTTTTGCTGAAAATCTTGGTCCCTCCTTTTAGAATACTTTAATACTTTCAGAATTTTTACAGATTATTTAGTCATTAAAGATAATTTGAGGGGCACCTGGGTGGTTCAGCCAGTTAAGTGTCTGACTCTTGATTTTGGCTCAGCTCATGATCTCAGGGTTGTGGGATCGAGCCCCAAGTTAGACTTCACACTCAGCATGGAGTCCACTTGAGATTCCCTCTCCATCTCCCTCTACCTCTCTCCCTCATTCTCTCTCTCTCTCTCTCTCTCTCTCTCTCTCTCTCTCAATAAATAAATAAATAAATCTTTTTTTTAAAAAAGATAATTTGAAAAATTTTTTGCAGGTTTTTTTTTTTTATCGTGGTGGTTTTTTGTTGTTGTTTTGTGGGGGTTTTTTGGTACTGAGGGTATATTCCACCAGGGGTCAAATTATACAATGTGTTTAATATCACTTTGTTTTAATACCACTGATACTCAAAATATTAAGCAACCAATTGGAACCAATCAGCCCCCTACTATGTCATGATATAATCTTTAGTTGTTGGATTGCAGAGAGGTAGAAGAGGGGTAATATCTCAGGGGAGCAAAGTTCACCAACACATATAGAATTGTTCCAATACTTTAAAAACTGGGAATGCCATATGCTGCATCCTGGTTTGTTACAAGCTTTGTATCTGAGTTCCCTTCTAGCTCCAACAGGAACCTATACATCACTCAATTGAGATACCCTTTTCCTGCTTCCTTACCCTATTAGGCTTTATTTAAACATATACCTGAAAACTTTACAATTATACAAATGATTCTTTTATGTGATTCTGAAAGTTCTGGCCAATAAAATAAGCAACAAAACAGAAACACGAGCTATAACTATTAGGAAATATAATTAACAGTATTTGGAACCACTCTGACTAGATACCTTAAAACAAATAGAAAATCTTAGATAGAATAAGCAAGTTAGGAGCACAAACCTATAGGCAAGCAGGCCCGCAAATAGTGGAGCCAGCTACAGGCCTGAATCAATTAGTAATTATAATTGAAGTTAAATATAATTAGTTATACAATTTTCAGCTGTTTTGATTTAATTCTACTAAAATTACTTAAGAATTACCATAGTGGATGTCAGTGATATTGCCTTCCCCAAAAGCTCTTTCCTAAGAACTGGTATCCCCCTGCCCCACAACCAGCCACACGGCTATGAGCAGAACTTTTCTTGCTTATATGACCCCACTCCCCTGGCCAGACTTGGCGGGTCCGTGGGTAGGCACCTGGCCTCAGCCAGTACAATCAGAAGCTTTCCTATGGATTTTTCAACCTGGAATCAAGAAAGAGAGTCATTTATACGGTTGTTAAAAGACACTGACCCGAAGGGCTATTGTTGTCCACGTTTTCTGCTTTGTGGGGAAATCCCGCAGTGAGAGCAGATGAAGCTGACATGCAGAGAAGAGCCAAGACAACTGTGGAAAGGAATTTTGATGGCAGTGGAGTTCCTGCTGTTGTTCCTGAGGCCAATTGCAGCCCTGCCCATCTCTTAGGTTGGTTTTATAATGCTTCCTTGGCATCCATAAGCCAATTATTTCTCATTTTTGTCAAGGCTAATTCAAATTAGATTGCTGTCACTTGCTAGCAAAAGAATTCCCACTTCTTTGACAAAAGGAAATACATAGATTAATCTTCCATAAATAATAGATTTATATTTGAGTAATGTCAGCTTTATTATACCACATATAAATCCTCTCAGTTCCCCCACATATTATCAATAAAAAAATTCAGAATGTTAATGGATTTTTGATTATGTGATTTTTTTTAAACTTAGATTTTCTTAGACTGGGATGTGGTGGAAAGGCAGGACATAAGTCTGGAAAAGGAGACTGAGATTAAAACATACAGAGCCTTAAATGTCATGCTAAGGACTTTGGACTTTATCTTGTAGGTAGTAGGGATCTAATTGGAAAGTTTTCAAGCTAGGGAGTGATCTATTTGGATCTTTAGGATATTCTGGTGGCACTGTGGGACTTCATTTAAAATGGGAAAACAGGGGTGCCTAGGTGGCTCAGTCGGTTAAACGTCTGCCTTCGGCTCAGGTCATGATCCCAGGGTCCTGGGATTAAGCCCTGCATTGGGCTCCCTGCTCAGCAGGGAGCCTGCTTCTCCCTCTCCCTCTGCAGCTCCCCCTGAGTGTGGGCTCTCTCTCTGTGTTAAATAAATAAAATCTTTTTTAAAAATGGGAAAATAGTTTCATAGGTCCTTATTCTAGAAATCTAATCATGTAAAGGCTATTCCAGGTGTATGAGGCCGAGTTGATAAGGGACTCACCTGGTTTGAAAAGGGAAGAATTCAAGAGAAATTTCAGAGGTAGACTTAGCACTACTTAATGACCACCTGGATACAAGGAATGAAAGTGAGGACGTACAGAAGGACTGTGAATAGATGGAGATACCGTCAACACAGGAGAAGGTAGAGGAACAGATTTGAGAAGACTAATCTGAGTATCACCCTGACCTTTATGGTCCATGTTAGCAAGTAAGATTGTTCTGTGCCCCTGTAGCACTCACAGAATTTCTCATTTCAAAGACAGCCATAATATGATTATAGCTTGACAGGTTTTTTCTACTTTATTGGAATTCCTCCAGGTAGGAGGCCAAGGAAATCATTAAGTTCTGGAAATTTAGGTCTCTGATAAGGAAGGCATTAACTGTAGTTTTGTCATGCTGGTGTGTGTTAGTATAATATAATATATTTTATATATTTTATATGTAATATATCAAAAATAGTATATGCTATTTACTTGTTGGTTTTATTTAGTGAATATAATTAAAAGAATAATTATAGCCTAAAATTTTGTATATCACACATCATAAAGAATACCATCAACTCATTGCCTACTTTGTGCTCATGGTTACAGGTAGAGAAATTAAAATTTTATAGTGAAATAAAATTGGAAAGAATATAATAAAGTGATATGAGGCTCAGATTTTCAGTATAAATATTTCTATGTTCAAAGCAATTAACCAGAAGGAACATTTTCGCTATACCTTCCCTGGGGAACTAAAGAGCTCTTGTCTACCTGATTTCTAAAGCAAAAGTATCAAATGCCAACAATGTAATTCATTCTGTTTTAAAAACAGAACTAGATACTGTCCCGGTTTGCTCACTGCCATGCTGATATTTTCTGAAAAAGTGCAAAAATTCCAATTTGTGAATGGCAATTTTGTCAAAAGTAAAAGTTCAGCAGCTCATAGACTTAAGTAATTGACATCTTTAGAATTCTGTCAACTCTAATGAACTACTGGGAACTTTGGCCAAATTCCACTTGGTTTGGTTTGATTTCCTTATATTAACACTGATCAAGAGAAATTAAAGCAAACAACATACATAATTTTAAATTTTCTAGTGGACACATTAACAAAAAAATTAAAAGAACCGTGTGAAATTTTAATATTTTATCTAACCATTTTTTTCCAAAATGTTGTCATTTTAGCATACAATCAATATTTTTTAACTACTAATGAAATATGTTACATTATTTTTGCATACTAAGTCTTCAAAATCCGGTGTGCGTTTTACACTTACAGCATATCTCAATTCAGACTAGCCAAATTGCAAGTGTTCAGTAGCCTCATGTAGCTAGTGGCTATCATATTGGGCAATACAGCCTTAGATAAGAGAAGTTAGAACTGGACACAACATCTTTCAAAGAATTAATCTGCCTTCCCTTTAAATGACATGATGACTACAACATGCTTAGCACAGTCTTAGACACTTATACCTGGAAGGCCATTCCAAGCCTGAGAGGAAAATGTTATATGACAGAGATTACAAATATGCATTCAAATATTTAATCTTTTTTATCCTGGTATCTACCCCTGCCATTCTGTTTTCCATGTTTTGAAGAATGGAAAATGGTGGTACTTTTCTGTCGTGGTAAGTTATGAATTAAATAATGGGGAAGAGGGGGCTGCCATTAAGTGGGACTTATTCCCAATTACAGAAGTAATATGCTATTCTGGGGAGGGCACTAACTTGAGAGGCAGACCTGAGTTTCATCCTGGCTATGCCACTAGCGTTCGGCCTGAGACAGGTCAAGTCAATTCTTTCGACATTTTCTGGTCTCTAAAGGAAGATGGTGGGGTGCCTGAGTGGCTCAGTCAGTTAAGTGTCTGCCTTAAGCTCAGGTCATTATCCCAGGGTCCTGGAATCGAGCCCTGCATTGGGGTCCCTGCTCAGTGGAGAGCCTGCTTCTCCCTCTCCCTCTCCCCCTGCATGTGCACGTTCTCCCTCCCTACCCCCTCTGTCAAATAAATAAATAAAATTTTTAAAAAAATAAAAATAAAAAATATATATAAGGAGGATGGACTAGATTTAGCAGCTTTCAAACCATACTCTGAGGAGCCTAAGGGCTTATAAGGGAAGAGTGAAGAGGAGTTAGGTGAGATCTTTGCCACACACACTCACACACACCCTACCACATTCAACTACTGCTGGATCAAGTTTCTTTTAATTATTAATCTCCAGTATATGCTCCAAAGCTAACTAAAATGTTAGATATTATAACCAGGGAATTTGATCACCTCTACTTCTCTTTTCAATAGTATAGAAATCATATTCACATCTCCTGGCCCGTTCCTAAAGGTCCTATCACATACCTTTTTCTCAAACTTCCTTGTCACCAGTCTTACCCCTCCCAAGTTGCGGGTCAGGTTACCAGATCAAATTGTTAGACACTGCTGATTCCAGGCAAATTGAACAATGAGGTATATTACTAGTTCACGTTCTGCCCATTGTGAGGATTATCCTTTTCCTTTGTCCTTCTGGTCTCTGAGTGAGCTGTAAATGCTAGAACAATGCCCTTCAGGCCAGTAAGAAACATCTGTAAACCAGGGTTTCAGTTTTTTCCACCTAATTGGTCATGTGAATACCCCTGTGAAGCCATATGTGTAAGGGACAGCAGTCTGACATGATAAGCAACAAGAGAATATAGGCAACTTTCTCATTAAATTTACCTGCCTTCAAAACCTGTCCAAGCCTGGTTCTATGTTTACCTTTTCAACTTGGGCTAGAAGTCTCAGATAACACCAGGATCCTGATGAGCAATTGCGATTGCAACCACTTGGTGTCCCAGGGTTAGTTGTTACAGTGGGACCCAGTAGCCAGCCTCTAAAAATCCAAAAAGGTCCTCAAAAATAGTGCCTCTTCCTATTGGTAAAGGGTTCACGTACAACGCTTTTTCCCTCACTTTAGAATCACAGCCACACATATTCTATAAAGGCCTTTGGGAAGAATGGCTCTGAACCTTATTGAAAGACATAGTTGAGGTGAGTGGTTGGGTCAGAAATGATAAATCCACTCCATCATTCCTCTCTTGAAATTTTTAAATTTGTTCTTTTACATTTTGTTGAAGAGATTTGCATCTTAACTTCATTTTACATGAGTCACTGTTATGTCCAGATTTCAGTCAACCTTCAGCAGAACAAACAGAATTATCCCCAGCTTCGCAAGCTAGAACAGTTAATCCAGAATCTCTTGTAAACCCTAATTGTAAATCAGCCCAGGATACAATTGTGTCCTCCTCTTCTTCATGCAGCATCCTTAAAATCTATTCTAACCCACATTCTACAGATTAATTAGCAAAACTCTTCAATTCCTTTGGTGCTTGAGCCATCTCTTCCTGAATTTCCCTTTGTAATAGGCCTCTTGAAACATACCAGAATTTAACTCCAAAGATCTGGAGATACGCAGAGTAAGAGTAGGGCATTAGTGAACTGGCTTCCTCTTATAAGGTAACCCCCTCAAACTAGGGTGCTTCAGTATCATCAGACAAAGGAGGAACAGCCTCATAAGCAAACGGAGATACTGCTTCAGCTGGCAAGGGAGGCTCAGTGAAGTTTGGGGGTGAGGGGGTTATCTAAGTTCTTCAAATTCTCTTCTATGTGGTATTTTAATTTTGAGGCTGTAACTTTTTGGATCAGCACCTTGGCATATGTTTATGTAAGACCCCGGTTAAGGAGGTGAATTCAACTGATTTGTAAGTAATCAGAAAGAACAAATATTGAGTTATAGCTATCTCAGTCCTAGGGCGGTAAGAATTTCTTTTAACAAATTCCAGTTTGGGTTTCAGCTCATGTTTTAAAATGAGAATCTAGAGATTCCATTTGTTAATCTCTTCAATGGAAACAGCTAACCCCAGCACACAGCTCTTGAATTCCTCATATCCTTCATGCTGTTCTACGGTAACAACAGTTAGGTCCTCCACGGTCTTGTCTTCAATGCCCACCTTAGTCCTAATGTTCACAGGCGTTACTTTCTTTAACCATAACAAGCTATGGGCTTCCAGCATCCCATCTCTGAATATTAATTGGGTTTTTATTATCTTCAAACATAATGAGTCTGGGTAACTAGTCTCATCATTTTGTTAAGAGTCTGTTGTTTGAAACCAACTCCCCATCACCAGTTTCTGTACAAGCCAGGATTCATAGTTACAAGCATTAGTGATCAACTCTAGGTAGCTTAAACAGAATGGAATTTGTTGGAAGGCTACCAAGGGCTCACAAAATCTGTGGGAAAGTTAAAAACCAGGCTCAGAAAACAGATAGGAGCCAAAAGAGGCTGGCAACAGAAAACTAAGCCAAGAACCTCTGTAGGAACAGTCCGGTTAGAATGCTGCCAGAACTTGGCCAAGAGCCGTTATAGGAAGAGGTTAAGCAGAATGTTTTCAGTGACACTGCCACCATCAGACATTTTCTTCTCCTGGATTATTGAGGTCACTACCATCCTTGTAAATAACTTGCTAGTCCCTGCACCTTTGTATATCACTCCTTCTGGATTGAGTCTCAGAATCCCACTGGACAAACCTCAGCTCTATGCTGATGCCCTTGCTGTCTAGAAGAGTGACAATCTGCCCTTTATCAGTTTCCATACTGGGAAAAGTGTTGGGATGCTAGGTAGCCAGCACACATGGACACACACACAGGCGTGCGCACACACACACACAGCCACATACTTGGGTTTATTTCTGGACTTGCTCTTCTGTTTTATTGGTCTGTTTATTTTGTTATCACTATGACACTGTTTTAATTGCAGCCATTGTATAATATTTTTAAACATCTGATAGCTCACCCCTTCCCACTCAAAAGGTTAAAAACTTTTCTTGGCTCTTCTCAGCTTAATATTTCTCAGTGAATTTCAGAACTCTTTCATCATGTTTCCAAGAATATCCCATTGGAATTTAATTGGAATTGTACTATATTTATGAATACATTTGAGAAATAATTTAAAATTTTTACTATCTTGAATCTTCTTATCCAAGAACATGGTATATCTCTATTTTCTTAAGCCTTCTTTTATACTCCTGGTATAGCTGTCTTCACTTAGATTTGGCACACTTCTTAAATTTATGTCTTTTTGTTGTTGTTGTTAGGGTAACTAGAATTTGTTCCATTTTATTTTCTTTTAAGAGTTTCAAGGCCCTTCTTTTGGCCCAAGCAAAATCTTAACATCTCATTATTTTATATGCAAATCACTCTATGATTCTAATTTCCCTACTGAGCTGAATGAGTCATTAAGCTAAATTCTTCCCAGGTTTATCCAGCTTCTATTACTGAATTAAATCATATACTTTGTAGTATAAATTTGAGTTGCAAAGTTAAAAGTAAGGAATGTTTCTCAGGGGAGTAAATTCAGGGAAAAAAATTACCAGAATTGGATAAATCGGAAGATGGTGGCCACTGCACTGGTACTACAGTACCCCCTAGTGGACCCGAAGAAACATGGTCTTGTTTATACCAAGAAAGAATCTAGAGGAGCCTTAGTGATCAACTAGGTAAGCAAACTGAGGAACGAAAAGGAGAAATGAGGGGCCAAGTTTATATGGCTGAACCAAGGCTAAAACATCCACCCCGGTCCCCCACTTGCTTGCTTTCTTCCTTCTTCTTCAACATGTGCTATGCACCTATTATATAGCAGGGCACCAAGAATACAAGTATAAAAAATATTTAGTCTTTGCCTTCAAATCTAGTTTTCTTTCAAGCCTACTAATTTTATCCATTTCCAGGGACTGAATTTGTTAGAGAATGACCATACAACTATGTAGGGGAAGGTTCTTAGTCATCCCACAAATTGACTCACAATGTGATTAATTAATTATTGAGATTTGACTGGAAAATACATTTGCAAATGTGGATACTGCCCTTGACCAGGTTCAGACCATTTCATGAAGAGAGAAGACTTTACAGATTCATGACTGTGAATTCTTTTGCAAAAAAATGACAATAGGATATTGAAGGTGTTCGTGTGTACCCACCACCCAATCCCAAACGTTATCATTTGTGTGTCCTTCATTGAGTAAATCTTTATTGAGGACCTACAAGCCAAGCAGGTACTAAGCACTGTGTTTAGTATGTAACGAGAACAGACATGGTTCGTTGGTTTCTGCTCTCATAAAGCCTACAGTGTCGTATATGTGTACGTATGCGTATAATTCTCTAACTCCCAGGAAAACTGTTTTTCTCACTTCAGTTTGGCAAGTCATATTTTTAGGTTATAGAAATCAGGGGGTATGTAAACATTTTCTAAAATTACTCTGCCCCACCCCAAGGGACCATAGGACTTGGGGCAAACAGGACTAGAATTGAACCTCAACCCCACAATTTACAAGTGATTAGACAAACTGACTCTCTTTTCTGAGCCCCAGTTGCCTCTACGAAATGAAAGTAATATATGTCCCTTGTGAGAGATGATAATTTATCATTATCCTTATTAATACCTAAACGGAGATATTACTTCTTAAGTCAAAAGCATGAATTATATATTTCCTTTCCTAAAGTGCAGGAAAATTATTGAAAGAGAAGCATTAATATTGTTCACTTAGTTTCACCAAGAATGTCATTTTTCAGAATTAATACAGAAATATTCTCATGGCCACTGACATTTTAATTTAAAAAAAACAATAATAAAGCAAAAGCCTCAAACAACGGATGCTCCTACAACAGTATTTCTTTAAGGCCGTTTTCTTCCATGGGGGAAACAAAGCCCTGTTATTTCAGTTATGAATAAATCTGGTATGACCATTATTTATAAGGGATCTTTTAGTAAATTGTATCTAACCTTATGACTCCACCTATGTAATGGCTTGATAAAGGCAGGAATCCTATTTTACTCAGCTTTCCCTCTTCTCTCCACCAAATGGTGCCTTGCATAGGGTGAGAGCACACTAAATGTGGCTAAGAAGACCATATCTTATTATGGGCTATTTGACATACAAGCTGCGAGAGAAAATCTACCCTAAGTTATAGGTAAACTTACTTTGTTTTACCTGGAAGTAGCAATTATCAAACAAATCTTACTCCCATAATATTTCTGCTAGGAAAAAAATATTTAAATTCCCCAATCTCTACTCAAACCAAAACAAAACTTCAGAAATATTAAACACAGAAGAAACAAGACAGATCAGGGGATAACTGGTGTGTTTGCACATGGTGTGCATGCAGCACGCCAACTTCCTTTCCCTGTTGTAAATTTACCTAAAGTTTGCCCCACACAAAACCAGTCCTATGAATAGCCCAGGGTTTCAAGGTCAAATAAGTTTGGGAAGTTTTGCCCAGCATTTTCCTCTCTTGAAAGTTCAGTGTACGTTGGTAAATTAAAACCTATCAGAAGTCCTGCCTGTAATAAAGAAAAGTGTTTAAAATTGTTTACCTAGCATTCCCCCAAATTTATTTCACCAATATTTCACCTATAAACAAAGCTAGTAGTTTCTGTGGAACACACTGACTTCAGGAAACTGCCCCACTGCATTCAAAGGACCTCTTTACCTTGTTAATCCACACACACACACACCCTGGCATTTCATCTCCAAATCCTGCAGGACTGAGAATATGAGCATTTTCAGCAATATTTTAACTATGGACACCAGTCTGGAGGTACTAGAAAGTTAATACAATTGAATTTTACTTACGTAAGAAGTCAGTTTGAATCCAGGAAATGGTTCCCTAGCAATGCCTGGAATGTTGTCATAAAAAACAATAAACAGATATCCAAGTCTTGTTTTGTATGTGGGAGGGACAGGGAGAGAGAGAGGAAAAAACATAAAATTGTCACCCCCAAATCTCACTGATGTTTCTTACAGTTTTCTACAAATTAATACACAGAATCCATTTTCCCAGACTCCATCTTGGGACTTCCAGTTTACCTTTGTGTGTTTCTAATTCTCCTCTCTAGATGGCAGCACAGATGAAAAAATGCTAGAAAAGCTCGGAGCCAACTGACTTCAACAGCAGCCAACAGCTAACCACTGCCCTACCCTAGACTAACTCTCCTTTAAAAAAAAAAAAAAAAAAAAGGCAGAACCTAAGGTATGATAATTACACTTAATTTTTTCAAATAGATTGAATCAGTCATGTGGGGATGTAAAGAATCAATGACAAACGTATCAGTGAATGAGGAAACTGACCACTTAGCAGCACCTCTCCCACGCTAGCTGTGTTTTCTGTATCTTAACCATAATGTCATCAGTGTTCCCATGCCATGCAGAAGGTCATATAAGCATGGTCGTTTGCATCATGACACTGGGCACCCGATACAACCAAACTCCAAGCCACCTGGTTTGCTGTGAGTATTGGATTCATTTAAGATATAAACAATGCCATTTACCGACCCTTGTGTCAACCGATGCTTTGAACCTGCTGTAAAATGATCCCATGTCACCAGATGCTGCACTGTAGCTTATGTTAGCAAGAAGGTAACACTTCATTAAAAGCATGCAACTTATGGTTGAATTAATAATGCAAGAGGAAAGGACTAGAACAGACTTAGAGAGAAGACCTTTATACTTTACTTCAAAGCCCCACTAAGGTTTTTTAAAACCTTATTCCTCATGGTGTTAAAAAACAATATTCAACTGAGTAAATTTAAAAATCAAGTTCACTTTATTCAACAGTTCATGAATCAGGCAGCATCCCATCTAGCAAACAGAAAGGAGCTCCGAGGAGCTGCACAAAATGGAAGGCTTTTGTAGAGGCAGGGATAAAGAAAAGGCAGATTACTTCATCTTTCTTTAGGGGATGGAAGGGACCTATCAGGCAGATTACCTCACTACTGCTGACCAGGAAATTTCGGCTTGACTGACTCAAGGTTACATTCCCGGGAGAGGCTGAAACTGCAATTAAGTTAGGTATTAAGTATTGGTTTGGTGACATAGGCTTAGCATAAATGACTCCGTTTGGGGGCCTGTTGTTTCTTTTTTTAACAAAGAAACAAGATGTTCATAACAAAATCTGCTGACAAGGAGAACATAAGGATGGTGCCCCTTCAACATATGGCATTTCAAGGGCTCAAAGGTATCCTAAAGAACACTAAATTGTTCGTGTGTAATGAACTGGACAGAAGCTAAAATGTGACCTGTACCTTTTAAACAAACAACAACAACAAAAACCTCACCATGGAGAGTGAAAATAACTATAATACATAAATAAACCAACCTGAGGCTAAGTGGATTGCCATTCACATTTAAGAAAAAAATCAATTTGCAGTGTATCAGAGTCCTTTTAAATTCCACCCCCCCTCTTTAATGAAAGCAAATATTCCAGGAAATTACTCTAAACACTGTATCTTTCCTTGAAGGAGTACCTTTTAATATTCCTTGGGTTGTAATCAGTTAATGCTTTGATGAATCAGGAAATCTGCCTTTCCCAAAACAACTCCTGGTGCTCTAAGCTTACTGAATGCTTTCCCCTGGGCTCTAAGTTTAGAGACAAAACTGAGTCCTAAAATGACTAGACTGAGAGGCATTGAAATAATGCAGAATATGAGAGAGTGAAGTTGGGATATTGAGTATCACCCAGCCACAGGCCTGCATGCCTGTCAAGGGCCACACCATCCCCCACCATCCAGAGCTGCAGGCCAGCAGCTCTCCCCCTCTGGGACTTTCCCTGGAGCCAAGACCCAGATTACTCTGAGACCCAGGACTCGGAGGTGTCACATACCCAGGACAAAGCTGAATCCTGAGAGCCCTGACCCATTAATTCTTTTGCATCCGTGTAGCTGCCAAACCTGCCATCCCTGATATGATGATCCCTGATATGATATGATTCTTGATATCATTGATGTGTGCCCAAGAGGGAAGCCCTTTCAAGGGGTTATATCTTCCATGAACTCTCATCCTCTTCTTGATTCAGCTTCTGTCCCCACTTTCCTCCTAAACTTTTCCTCTGTGACCTCAGGAATCCCATTTCATCATCAACACAGACCCTGATACTCCCAACCTCTTCACTGGACATTCCTTAGCTTTCGAGCCCTAACGTGGCTTTCCCTGCAAGCACACTGCTTCCCTGCAGCCCTCACAAGTGGAGGCTGCTGAGTCAGGTTCCTTCTGTCAAACACTGTCATTTCCATGGGTCTCAGTTCTCTGCCCTCTGCGACCCAGACTACATACATAGCCATGAGTTCACACTCTCTACCCCAGCTGTCACCCACTGACTGCCTAGCCATGTCCTTTATTTATTAGAGACATTAGCAATGAACCCCAGTATCCCTTTTCATTCCATATTCTGCCAACAATCTGGCCCATGTTATGACCATGAAGCATACTTGATCTCTCTCAGTTCCTTGATTCCATCTCTGATTTCCTTCTCTATTCTGTTTCAATCACCCAATCCCATGGCCACCCCAGGCTCGGTCATCAAGAAACCGCAGCACCTCTGAACTCATGACTTTCTATTCCTCTAGTTCTTCTCCTGTGGTTATTTTTACTCTACTGATTTTCCAAGCTTATTAAGAATTCTGTTTTCTTCTTTCTCCTTATGTGTCCTCCATTTGCTGGCTCCTTTTCCTTCTCTATCCAGAAAAGATTCCATGCTCTCTAATGTCAGCCGCTGACACGTGGCCCCAGCTCCATTGCTCCATTCTTCTTGTTTCATCTGCCCGACAAAACTTGAATCTAGTTGTTTGCTTTGGCCATTCCTTGCCTGGGCTGCTGGACACTGCTGGAGAAAACCGCATGGTCACACAGATTGGACTGCCCAAAATTCAGGCTCAGCAACCTCCAGTGGGACTTAGTACTGCCTGCCATCCTACCACATTCCCCTGACCTGCTTGCTCTTTCTTTCTGAGTCACCAGAGCAGCTATTTTGAGAATTCCCCTCTTTCCAAACCTCCAAGCTTGCCTTCTTTACTCTTCTCTGTAGGTGGTTTTATCTTCCACCTGTCAAGGGGGTGAAATAGAAGTTATGAGATGTGAGTAGTCTCAGGTTTCCATGCCAGCCTATCAGCTTGCAGCTTCCCCCACCTTGCCTCTTTCCTCGACCTCACCTGTTTACAAAAGTTGTTCCCTCCTTCTTCTAAGGCCCATGTCTTGGCCCACACTCTGGGTCCCCTCTCCTCCTGACTTCTTATTCACCTCACTCTCGGTTATTCTTTCTCACTCTTATCTATATATTCAACCTCTTCCTCTCTATTGGTTCCTTCCTCCTCAGGTTAAAAAAAAAAGCCACATTCCCCCTCCATCTACAGCCTGCTCACTCCTTGCCAGCTAAACTTCTTGGAAAAGTTATCTCCACTCACTGTTTCAACTTCCTCACTTTCCGTTCACTCTCCCAATCTGCTTCTTCCAAAATAACCAGTGATCTCCCTGTAGCTACACTCAAGGGACACCTGTCAGTTCTCTCTTTATTTGACATTTGACACGTCCTCCTTTTGACACTTTCTCTTTTCTGGGTGTCTATGACACCACCTACATGCTCTCAGATATCTCTCCAGCCCAGACCTTTCTCTTGAGCTTCAGACCCAGATAGCTACCTTCTAACCATCTCCACCTATAGGTTCCAAGGCATCTTAAAGTGAACTCATTTCCTCTTCAAACATGGACCTCTTCCTGAATTTCCCCTATGAGTGGTAAGCACTACCCTGGACTTGTTGATGTGGCCAGAAACTTGTGCATCATCCCTGACTGCTTGATGGAGGTCTATGTATGATTGGCTGCATGGTGTGATGGAATGCGAGCTCTTCATCTAGTCTCCTCTGGGTGGTTTGAATGCTCATGCCACTGTTGTCTACTCTGTCAGCCCGGCAGGGCCAAGGGTGCCCCCTAGGTTTTTGACCCTGCTGGCTCTGATGCGCGGTGATGGGCTGGCTGGGTTACATGCAGGTCCCACGTAGCTTCATCTTGCAGAGGGGCAATCACATTCCCCGCAACCCCAGCAAACAATCCAGAAATATCTCTTCCTTTTGTCCAGCACATCCCCTTCCATATCAAGTCATTTCTTCTCCACTCATAGCACAGACAGGAAAAATTGATTCATATTTACACATGTGTAAATTGTTTAACCTCATTAATTCACATGTGTGGAATTGCATTAATCTCAAAGAATAGAAAAATTAATTATTTAATCTCTCTCAATTTCAGTTTAATCTCTGGGTGAAAGAACAGAGCCCTTTGTATTTCATTTTTATAATGTAGAGTCTGGGTCTCTCTCAGCATCAGATTATCTCCACAATAATTAATGTACTTTCTACTCTATTAATAAGAGTCTGGTGGTGGTGGTGGTGGTGGTGGGGTGTATGTCTGTGTGGGTGGGTGGGTGGATGTGTGTGTGGGTGTGGGTGTAAGTGTGTGTTGGTTGGTTTGGTGTCAGGGTACAAGTTGGCAGTCCAGAGCCCAGGGAAATGAGTGAAGAGAATACATTCTGTTAATACTTCACATATCATCCTATCACATGTTCTTTCAAAATCATAAATCTGATCAGGTCATTCACCTGCTAAAAGCCTGTCTGTACCTTCCCATTGCCTTTAGGATAAAATCTAAACTTGTAAACTTGACTTACAAGTTAAGGTCTGTTCCCAGTTTACCTCTCCCAACTCATTTCCCACAATTTTCCCTCTTCTTTCAGTTCCACGGGCTTATTGTGCTCTCTCTTGCCTCTGGACTTTCTTACATTTTAGAGGATTTTCTCCAACTTTTCCCTACGCCTGGTTAATTCCTGCACATTCCTCAGGTCTCAGAGTAAATGCCAGCTCCCCGGAGAGTCCTCCTTGACCTCCTTCCCAGCCTTGATGTGTCCCTTCTATGTACTCCCATAACTTTCTCAGGTCATAGCATTTATCATATTTTAATTTGCTTTATTTATCTGCTCTCTGACTAGACTATAAATGCTTTCAAGGCAAGATTGTTTAAGTCCTGATCACTGCACACCCTCCAACACCTAGCATGTGCCTGATACATGGTAGGTGCTCGATAAATATTTGTTAAATAACAAATGAATGGATGAATGAATGAAGAATAAATTGAACATGCAAACCAGATAAGAGCTGGCTTCATGTGCACTGCCTTTCACCTTAAAGCAGGACTCAGTACTTTATTGTATTTCTCTAAAAGTAAACCCCACAAAGCAGCAGATTTGACTGAGATTTTATGAAGAGACGGAGAAAGTCTAAATGGCAGGCATTTCTGTTCTCCCCTCAACATCTCTCTTTGATTTCCAGATGTTGGGTCTTCTTCTCTTTTGACTCTCCCTTCTTCCCTGCTCTGTCACCCCCAACTCAGCCTCTACTTCCTTCTCTAAGCAAATATCCCTCTGGGAGGACTATAGAGGATGAAGTGGATCAGTGGATACCATTTAGGAAATAATTGAATGAGGCCAGGCAGAGATGATGAAGGCCTGAATTAAGAAAATGACAAATGAAGAGGAGAGAGTGGGTTGAGGAGATGTTTAGGAAGGAAGATCAATAGGACGTGGTTATGATTGGATTGGGAGTAGAAAAGAAAGAAAAGAGGGGAATATAGGATACATCCCAGGATTTAGTGAATGCAAAGGAAGGGAAGGAAGGTGGGAAAGAAGGGAAGGAGGGAGGGAGGAAGGAAGGAGAAAAGAAACAGAAAGAGGAGGCTCATGTTATAGAATCTTAATTTCTTCCATTAAGCAAAATGGGAAAGTGATATGCAAGAGGTGGGATTGGGACTTGGGGGAAGTAGGAAAGATTTAGAAAAGGAGAAGGGGGGAATGTCATAGGAAGGCATGTACCTTGATTGAAAATTCAAAGAATCGCTCTTAGTAGTGAGGGCTCGTCTGGGACCAGTCACCTGACATAGCTTGGATCAGATTTCTAAATTTTCTCCAGCAATATCTTCTGCTTGGGAGTAGAAACAGAAAGTACATGGTGGATTTCATTTAGGGTAGGGATTAGGAAGACAGGAAAGAATGAAGGACCAAGGGGATGAGGGCATCTATCAGGATCATTCCTGAAATCATCAACACCAATAACAGACTGAAAGGAAGTGAGCCCTTGGCACTATGAGAACAGTGGTGGGTGAGAGAGCAAGAGTCACAACAAGGAGGAGGACAAACAGAGAGCTCAGCAGCCCTTATAAAAATAACACCAGAATCTTCCAGACGTTATCTCTATAAAATGAAAAGGTGAGTGCCCCTTTAAATCATTAACTAAACTGGCATTCAAATCTGGACAGACTCTCCCAGGTTGAGCTGTTTTGCTTTGCCAAGAATTGATAAGCTTCTGTGAACCCTCCAGGGTGAGTGAAGCATGATCCATCTTCCCTGTCTGGACAAGCTTGATCTGGCCTCCCTCTTCCTGCTGAAGCAGGCCTGAGGTATGTGCCAGGATTCCGTGTCTTAGACTAATTACCACATTCCACAATGTGGAGCTCCTGCTGATACTGCCTTTCAACTTGTAGAGGGCCCTGCTCTGACCCTCCCTGGCTGAGCCCCTCACCACAGAGTGAGGAGACTGGGACAAAAGGGATGCACCCACTCAGAATCCACATTGATCCCTGCCAGACCACAGTCTGGATAACTTGAACCACCTCAGAATTCCACTTCCAAGGCCTGCCTACGCTTCTCCAGTCCCATCCTCTCAAGGGCAGACCATGTCACCAGTATATGCACTCCCTAGGCTGAAGGTGGCCAAGGAGAACCTTAGGGATACGCTCAGAGTGTGGGTGTGTGGGCTGGGGCATCGCACATGCCTGACAGATCTTTCTCAGTCAGAGCCAGGAATGGGAAGAGAAGGGGGTCGCTTCAGATCTCCCCATGCCTCCATGTCCTGATGCAGAACAACAAGGTGTCTAAGAATTACACATTCAAACTTGGCTTTCAGGTCATTAGGAAGACATATTTACCAAGTTAGGAAAATAGAACATATTTTATTTATAACTTTTACATATACATATGGAATATGGACATCCATCTGTACTTTTACCCTCAGTTTCACAGATTTTAGGGGCAGTCCTGGCTCCTGCAATGTATTATTTACCTGTTGTGAAGAATAGCTCTTCAAAATTACTATTCTAGGTTTATTTGACATAATAGTTAGGTCCAAAATGTATTCCAGACAGTAAAAAATAAAAATCCTGTTTGGATTTCTAAAAAGTTTTGGTACCCTAAGCACTTTCCCCAATTTTTTATATCATTTGATCTCATTTGATAGAGTATCTTTCCCTGTTTTACTAATGTCTATATTTAAGATAAATTTTCTAAAAGAACCAGTAAACGTTTTTAGTTTATTTACAGGTATGTGCAGTTATCGTCACAGTCAATTTTAGGACATCTTCATCATACCCAAAAGAAACCCTGAACCCTGGGCGCCTGGGTGGCTCAGTCGGTTAAGCGTCTGCCTTCGGCTCAGGTCATGATCCCAGGGTCCTGGGATCGAGTCCCACATCAGGCTCCCTGCTCTGCGGGGAACCTGCTTCTCCCTCTCCCACTCCCCCTGCTTGTGTTCCCTCTCTTGCTGTATCTCTCTCTGTCAAATAAATAAATAAAATCTTAAAAAAAAAAAAAAAAAAGAAACCCTGAACCCATTAGGAGTCACTCCCAGTCTAAGACCCTCTGCCCCAGCCCTAGGCAACCACTAATCTATTTCCTGCCTGTATAGGGTTGCCAATTCTGGACCTTACATATAAATGGCATTGTATAATACGTGGTCCTTTATGACTGGCTTCTTTCACTTAGCCTAATGTTTTCAATGTTTATCCATGGGATCAGTACTTCCTTTTTATTGCCAAACAATATTCCATTGTGTGGATATAACACATTTTATTTATCCATTCATCAATTGATTGATTTTGGGCTGTTTCCACTTTTTAGATGTCATGAATAATGCTGCTGTGAACATTTGTATACAAGTCTTGGACATGTTTTCATTTGTGTTGGGTTATGTACCTAAAAAGGGAATTGCTGGATCATATGGCAACTCAGTGTTTAGCCTTTTGAGAAACTGCCAGACTGTTTTCCTAAAAGGCTGCATTATTTTACATTCCCACCAGCAATGTATGAAGATTCCAATTTCTGTACTTGCTCATCAACACTTGTTATTCTCTGTCTTTTTTATGCTAGCCATCTTAGTGGCTATGAAGTAGTATCTCACTGTGATTTTTATTGCCATTTTCCTGAAGGCTAATGATTTTGTGCATATTTTCATGAGCTTATTAACCATTTGTCTATCTTCTTTGGAAAAATGTCTGTTCAGATCTTTCACCCATTTATAATTTGGGTTGTCTTCTCATTATTGAGTTGTAAGAATTCTTAGTGTATTCTAGATGCAACTCTCATGTCAGATCTATGATTTGCAAATATTTTCTCTCATTCTGTACATTTCTTGCTGGTGTCCTTTGAAACACAGAAGTTTTTAATTTTGATGAAGTCAAATTTGTCTATGTTTTCTTTTGTTGCTTGTGTTTTTGGTGTCGTATCTAACCAACCATTGACTGAAAGTTGCAAAGATTTATGCCTATGTTTTCTTCTAAAGTTATAGAGTTTTAGATCTTACATTTAGGTCTTTGCTCCATTTTGTGTTAATTTTTTTTAAGATTTTATTTATTCATGAGAGAGAGAGAGATCACAAGCAGGGGGAGGGGCAGAGGGAGAGGGAGAAGCCGGCTCCCCAAAGAGCAGATGAGGAGCTTGATGCAGGGCTCAATCCTGGGACCCTGGGATCATGACCTGAGCCGAAGGCAGATGCTTAACCATCTGAACCACCCAGGTGCCTCTGTGTTAATTTGTATATTTGGTGTGAGGTAAAGGTCCAACTTTACCTTTTGGGTATAATATTCAGTTATCCCAAACCATTTGTTGAAAAGACTATTCTTTCCCCATTGGCTTATCTTGAAACCCTTGTCAAAAATTAATGATCATAAGTGTCAGGATATATGAGTTTTTAAAATACCCCTTTTCTGATATCTATAATTTCTTTTCTTTTTTTCTTTTTTTAAGATTTTATTTATTTATTTCTTTATTTGAGAGAGAGAGAGAGTGCACGAGCAAGGGTGAGGGGCAGAGAGAGAGGGAGAAGCAGACTCCCTACTGAGCAGGGAGCCCAATGCAAGGCTTGATCCCAGGACCCCAAGATCATGACCTGAACTGAAGGCAGATGCTTACCCGATTGAGCCACCCAGGCACCCCGATAATTTCTCTACTAAAGGGATATGCAATAAGTCATATCTCAGGCTACTATGACTTATTTATTTATTTGTTTGTTTATTTATTTATTATTAATTTTTTTTAGAGAGTGGAAAAGGCCAGAGGGAGAGAGTGAGAAGGAGAATCTTAAGCAGACTCCACGCCTGGTGCAGAGCCGGACACAGGGCTCAGTATCATGACCCTGGGATCATGACCTGAGCCAAAATCAGACACTTAACCCACTGAGCCACCCAGGCGCCCCACTATGACTCTTTTAAATCAAGAAGTTCAAACTAGAAACTACTTTAGGGGCACCTGGCTGGCTCCATCAGTGAAGCATGCAACTCTTGATTTCGGGGTTGTGAGTTTGAGCCCCACATTGGGTATAGAGATTACTTAAAAATAAAATCTCTTTTAGAAAACCTACTTTAATAATTGTTTTTGTTCCGCTAGAGCTATTAGGAAATTCTACTTGCAGCTAAAACATTCTTCCTCCTTAGAGGTATTTTACTGAGATCGAAAACAGAAATCTGAACAAACTAGGAAACTGAGGACACACCACGGATCTCTTTAATCTCTGGGTATATGTTCTAATTTGTCCTTTTTGCCCCCCCCTTTTTTTTATTCAGAAGAGTAATATTAACTTTTTGCAAAATTCATGGAGATTGATCAGCTCTCTAGTGTTTGGAGCCAGAATATATTTCTTGGCTCAAAGGTCCCTTTACCCTACTTTTACATATTAGAAAAAATAAAACATGGGCCTTTAATCTCATATATGAAAAACTAGGGTTGTTTCCTCAAATGAGACAAGAGCTTAGGATGAGATCATGTTTGGGTTAAGATGGTTTTCTTAAACCTAATTAGCTCCAATTCTAGGCTTATTTTATTGTTCCCTGTATTTTGCTCCCATTTATACTGATGAATAATGGATTGAATTGTGTTCTATCATTTATATCATAAATACTTCCTCTAGGTTTGAGTGCTGTGAAGTTCTCTTTTAAACTTGCTCAGGGATTAAACTTGGCAATTAATTCATATGTCAGTTGTTAGCAAGGTCTAGTAATTAAAGCCTACTTCAGAGTAAGTTATTAACTCTCCAAGAAAAAAAAAGTACTTTATCAACTTATCAGTTTTAGCTATTTATTCTAGTTGATGAGATAGGGAAGTTATTGACTGTACATAACCACCTCTGTACTTTTACCACTGAACACTGGGGTCAAATAGAAATCTAGGTTGTTCAAAGTCATAGTTTAAATCTAGAATAAACCAGTTCAGGTTGATGGGGTAGAAGAGGGTGCCCTTGGATCTTGTTACCTTTGCAATACTGCCTCTTTAAATTTTATAAAGCCCATTTTTACTCTGTTCAAAATTCTCAAACTTGTAAATTAAAAACAGCCTAGACCAAGGATTTCATATTGGTATCTGAGATATTGAATTTACTTACTGTTCACATTTTTTTTACAGCTTTAACTATAATCTCCCTGCTGTACATTATATCCCCATGACTTACTTATTTTATAACTGGAAGTTTATCCTTTGACTCTCTTCTTATAATACTTTTTAAAATCCTAATATAATCTTTTTAAAAACTGTTAAATGCTGCATGTCAGTTATATCTCAGTGTTTTAAAAAGGTAAAATTTTAAATTTTCTTAATCCTTTTGATGCTCTCCTTGTGAACAAGCTAGAGGAGAAACTCTAGTTGAGTGTAAATGCCAGGATACAACAGGTGCACGCTTTGCTTTTGCAGACCTAAACTAGTCATGAGTTTCCATCTCATGATAGCAAGTTTCCCTTTATTCTGCTTTGTTTCTTGGCCTAACATCTGGTATAGTTACACAGTTTGAGGGTGCCCCATATGCGCCCTCTGCTTTCCCCTGGTTGGCTTGTGATGAACTACTACGAAGGTCAGTTCAAGTCTGACTCTTTCTTGTGGTCAGCATAACTGCCGTAGTGGTTCCCAAGCCCAGCTGACCATCAGAATTTCCTGGGGGGGTTTGTAAAGAGTTTTCGGGCCTCACCCCAAAGGTACTGAATCCGGAACTTTAGGGTAGAGCCCGTGAATCTGTATGTTTCAAACCTTCCCAAGGTGATACTGATGTTCAACCAAGCTCGGGCTATGGTCCGGGACTCTCCAGGTGCCTGGAGGTCCCATGGGTTTGGCCTTAGGGCATTGCCTCTGAGAAGCTGCCAGAGTATTCTAAAATAATCAGGGGTACCTACTTGCAATCTGCCCTTAATGACCACCTACTGCCTTGGCAAAGTGTCCTATGTTCCTTCTCTGTCCACTCTCGCCTCCCTCCGACTGTCCTTGTGACTTAGCGCTCCTTCAAGCTGCCTGGCAGTGGCACTAGTGAAAATAAGATAAACTTTGGTTCTGATAAATCTGCCATGGACTTTTGGCCCAGACTGCTGTATGAATGCCATTTGCCTCATTTGTAAAATGAGGATAATATCATCCTCTCAAGGATGAGGACCAGAAGAATGTATTTACGTAGCACCTAGAACGTAGTGCACCTTGCAGTATGCATTATTGTCTGTTTGGTTTTACTTGTCCACCTCTATGAATATGGTGGGCTAATGAAGCTTGTTCATCAGTTTTCTCTGATTGTAGCCCCCTAGGTTACTCTGGGCAGTGTTTCTCAAAGTAAGGGACACAGACCCCCTCCATCTGAATAAGAGGGAGGAGGACAAAAATCTGGTCTTATGCAACTCTAACTCTTTACACTTTAAAATTTTTTTATTGCAGTATAACATACACATAGAAAAGTATTTTTATTATAAGTGAACAGCTCAGTGAATTTTCATAAACTGAATACACCCATGTAACCAGCACCCCAGAAACCCTCCTCCACACATGGAACTTTAAGAACCGCTGTTAGAGGAAGAGCCCTGTGGTGGAGCTCTCCTTTACCACAGTCCCATCTTTCTCTCCTGAGACAAGTCTGCATGCTGTGTGAGCCCTTCCCAATCTGAGAGGCTAGGCTTGTGGCCTCACATGCCCCCCTAATAGTGATGTGACTTCCTTTGTCAGAAGGGTCACAAAGGGTGTTTCCATCATTTATATTCCTAGCATACACCCTAAACTGTTTAAAGTAAATGAATTCAGGTCCTGGCCAACAAGGAGTGGAGATCAGTCATTGCCTGAAAGAATTCAGGCCCTGGCCAACAAGGAGTGGAGATCAGTCATTGCCTGAAAGCATCAGTTTATTACAACACTCCAGCATTTTCTCACGGAAGGGTGAATGAGGTGGATTCTAGTGTAATTATCTTTGTGTAATTGAAAACTAAATCACTGATGACTGCATAGTTTAAATACCCATTTAAATACTTTCATTTTATTGCACCTATTTTTGCAGGACATGCTACCACCAAATAGGCTATTAATTTTTCTAGCGAATTAAAATCTGAATGGGTACATTAAAAACAAGCACAGCTCAAATAGATGCCCTCTTTTCCCAGAGATCATTAGAGTTTTTTTAATTTATTTAATCCAGCTATTCAAATAATGTATTAGACCAGGACCTGTAACAGTACAGGTCTTGCCCAAAAGAGATCAGGTTTTCTCTGTAATATGATTTACGCAAGACTTTAAATAGAACAAAAGCCTGTGGTGCTTTTGCGTATATCTTCTCAAATATTAACATGCATACAGATCACATGGGGGTCTTGTTAAAGTGTAGATTCTGATTTGGTGGGGCTTGAGGCCTGAGATTCTGCATTTCTAACAAGCTCCCAGATGGTGCTGATGCTGCTGGCCTGAGGGCCACACTCTGAGTTGCAAGAATGTTCAGAGTAAGCAATGACTAGAAGCCTGGATACATATCTGAGCTTCAATTTCCTAGTATATATAGACTATTTCTAAGGTCTCTTCTAAATGTATGAATCTACAATTCAGTAATTCCTCTTTGCCTATTAATTTTTCTTTAGGCTGCTGATCCTTATTGTTTATAAGCTGTTATATTAGATATTGTTCTGTATTGGAAAGCCAGACAAAAATTCTTGCTTATGGTTCGCAAGTTTTATTTTTCAACCTTCTATAAGTCTATTGGACCCTAACCTAAACTTGAGTCAGCAGTGTAAGATTTTGGTCAGATAAGCAAGTGTGTGCCTAGGAGTATAACCAATAGAAAAGGACAGCTAGTTCCAGTCCAAAGTGATGACATAGGAAGATCCTGAACTCGCCTCCTCCCATGGACATACCAAATCTACAGCTACATATGGAAAAATCTCCTCTGAAAAAAACCCTAAAAACTCACAGCAACCCCTTCACATTAGGTAAATGAGAGGGAAACCACATCAAAGGGAGTCAGGAAAGGCTGAAACACAATCTTGCCATAAGCCCCACCCTTGGTACCGTGACCCACAATTGGGAGTCAACTAAAATGCAGGGCTTCTTCCTGAGAAGCAAGGCATTCAGACTCCACAAAAGGCATTCCAGATTTTAAAACTGGCACCTGAGAGATGAGCCTCCAAAACATCTGACTTTGAAGACGAATGGGGCTCATGCCCAGGAGACCCATGGATCCATGGTGAACTAAGGAATATCTGTTAAAGGGCATGCATTCAGGCTCACCTGCCCAGGACAGTTCTTTGAAAAGGGACCAGATTTATGTGAAAGAGACTTATTTCCTAATTTTAAAGCACAAGTCTAAGGGAAAAGGACCTGCTGAGATACTCTCCACGGTTAGAGACAGGTGGGTACCATCCTGTACACTCTCCTACCTTACTAAAACCAGCCAGTGCCACCTTATTTTTTTCCTTTTCCTTTTCCTTTTTCTCTCCTTCTTCTCACCTTTTTTTGGCAAGTGCCATCTTTGCATTTTCCCTCTGCCTTGCTCCAACCAGTGAGCACAATCTTCGCACTCTCCCTCCGCCATGCTCCACAGTGCCAGTATCTCCCGGAGGAGAGCTTCTACACACATCTGATGCCCTGGTTGTTACATCTGGTGACCTGATTCTTGCAGCTGCCACCCAGGAGACACCCTTGCCTGCCCGGCTCTGGATGCCAGGGGGGCTTACATTCCTGTCCAGGTCAATATTCCTGACGGACATAAATGCAAAAATCCTCAACAAAATATTAGCAAATTAAATTCAACTAATACACTTAAAGGATTATATGCCGTGATCAAGTGGGATTTATTCCAGGATACAAGGATAATTTCACATGCAAAAATAAATCAACATGATACATCACATTAAAAAAAATGAAGGAGCAGAAACAGACTCTTAACTATAGAGAACAAACTGATGGTTACCAGAGGTGAGGAGGGTGGGGGGATTAGTTAAATAGGTGATGGGGATCACTTGTTATGATGAGCACTGAGTGTTATATGGAAGTGTTGAATTACTATATTGTACACCTGAAACTAATATTACACTGTATGCTAATTAACTGGAATTTAAGTAAAAACTTTTAAAAAATGAAGGAGAAAAATCATATAATCATTTCAATAGATGCAGAAAAGCATTTGATAAAATTCAACATCCATTTATGATAAAAATTCTTAATAAAGTTTGTATAGAGGAATGCCCCTCCACATAATAAAGGTCATATATGACAAGCACACGGCTAACATCATATTCAGTGGTGAATAGATGAAAGCTTTTCCTCTAAGATCAGGGACAAAAAAAGGATGCCCATTCTCACCACTTTTATTCAACATAGTATGGAAGTCCTAGCCAGAGTAATTATCAAGAAAAAGAAAAAGCATCAAAATTGGAAAGGAAGAGTAAAACTGTCATTATTTGCAGATGGCATGGTACTATATATAGAAAACCCTAAAGATGCAACCAAAAAACTGTTAGAGCTAATAAATGAAGTCAGTAAAGTTTCAGGATATAAAATCAATATACAGAAATTCATTGCATTTCTGTATGCTAATAACAAAGTAGTACAAAGAGAAATTCAGAAAATAATCTTATTTACATCAAAAAGAGTAAAATAACTAAGAATAAATTTTTGAAGATTTATTTATTTATTTGACAGAGAGAGAGAGAGAGAGCACACACAGTGGAATGGGAGAGGGAGAAGCAGGCTCTCTGCTGAGCAGGGAGACTGACGCAGGGTTCGATCCCAGGACCCTGAGATCATGACCTGAGCCGAAGGCAAATGCTTAACCAACTGAGCCACCCAGGCACCCCAATAACTAGGAATAAACTTAACCAAGAAGGTGAAGGACCTGTACACTGAAAACTATAAGACACTGATGAAAGAAATTTAAGAAGACACATATAAATGGAAAGATAGATCATGCTTATGGATTAGAAGATTAATATTGTTAAAATGTCCATATTACCCAAAGCAATCTACAGATTCAATGCAATCCCTATCAAAATTCCAATGGCATTTTTCACAGAAATAGAGCAAACAATTCTACAGTTTGTATGGAACCACAAAGATCCTGAACAGCCAAAGCAATCTTGAGATAGCAGAACACAGTATGCACCCTCATCTCAAACTATATTATAAAGCTATAGTAATCAAAGCAGTATGCTATTAACATAAAAACAGACACATAAATCAATGGAACAGAGCAGAGCCTAGAAATAAACCCACACATATATGGTCAATTAGTTTACAACAAAGGAGCCAAGAATATACAATGGAGAAAGGAAGGACAGTTTCTTCAGTAAATGGTATTGGGAAAACTGCACAGCAATATGCAAAAGAATGAAAGTGGACCACTATCTTACACTATACACACACAAAAAAATAACTCAAAATGGATTAAAAGCTTGAATGTAAGACCTGAGCCCATGAAACTCCTATAAAAAAACATAGGCACTAAGCTCCTTGACATTGGTCTTGGTGATGATTTTTAGGATTTGACACCAAAAGGAAAAATAAACAAATGGAACTATATCAAACTAAAAAGCTTCTGCACAGCAAAGGAAACAAGCAACAAAATAAAAAGGGAACCTAATGAATGGGAGAAAATATTTGCAAATCATCTATCTGATAAGGGGTTAATATCCAAAATATATAAAGAACTCATACAACTCAATAGCAAAAAAAAAAAAAAAAACCAAGCTGATTAAAAATTGGGCAGAAGATCTGAGCAGACATTTTTTTCAAAGAAGACATACAGATAGCCAAAGGTACATGAAAAGATGCTCAATATCACTCATCATCAGGGAAATGCGAATCAAAACCACAATGAGATATCACCTCACACCTGTTAGAATGGCTATTACCAAAAGGACAAAAAATAATAGCTTTGGCAAGGATGTGCACTGTTTGTGTGGGAATGTAAATTGGTGCTTCCACTGTGAAAAACAGTATGGAGGTTCCTCAAAAAGTTACACATAGTAATACCATATGATCCAGCAATTCCACTTCTGAGTATCCATCCAAAGAAAGTAAAAAACACTAACTCAAAAAAACATATGCACCCCTATGTTCATTGCAGCATCATTTACAATAGCCAATATATGGAAACAACCTAAGTGTCCATCTACATATGATGGGACAAAGAAAATGTGGTATATAAACATATAATGGAATATTATTCAGCCATTAAAAAAGAATGAAATTTTGCCATTTTGACAACATGCATGGACATTGAGGGTATTATGCTAAGTGAAATAATTCAGACAAAGAAAGACAAATACCATATGATATCACTTATATGTGGAATAAAAAAAAAAAGATCATAGATACAGAAAACAGATTGGTCATTGCCAGAGATGGGAGATGTGGGAGGTGAAATGGGTGAAGGGATCCAAAAGGTACAAACTTCCAGTTATAAAATAAGTAAGTCATGGGGATATAATGTGCAGCATTATCTATAGTTAATAATATTGTATTGCATATTTGGGGCGCCTGGGTGGCTCAGTCGGTTAAGCATCGACTGGTGGCTTCAGCTCAGGTCATGATCTCAGGGTCGTGAAATCCAGCCGCACATCAGGTTCCATGTTCAGTGCAGAGTCTGCTTGAAATTCTTTCCCCCTCCCTCTCCCTCCCCCTCTGCTCCTCCCCCCAACTCGTGCTCTCTCTCTCTAAAATAAATAAATAAAATCTTTATTAAAAAATATTGTATTGCTTATTTGAAATTTGCAAAGAGAATAAATCTTGGAAGTTCTCATTACAAGAAAAAAAGTTCTGTAACTATATATGATGACAGATGTTAACTAGAGTTATTGCGGTGACCATTTCACAATATATACAAATATCAAATCATTACATTGTATGCCTGAAACTAATATAATGTATGTAAATTATACTTCAATTTATAAAAAAAAAAAAGAAAGAAAGAAAAAGAAAGGGACAACTAATCCTACCAGAATAGGCAGTCCTTATATGAATACTGTATTCAAATAGCCACAACTGGGAAGAGCTGCAGAACATGCAAAGAAAAGTTCAAAGAACTGGCATTATTTAGCTTGTGAAGAGAGGACAAAGGATGCCTTAAGAATCATCTTTGAATGGCAGCAGAAAGCAGTATATCCTCTAAAGTAAATGGCTTTACAGTGGGTCAGAGTAGATTTAGGTTAGCTCTAAAGCAGATCTGATAATAATGCTGATCCTAGGTGGTAGGATTGCCAATGGTAATTTCCTTTTTCAAAGACGTTTAAAACCAAACTGGACCCTACTACATTGCCTATCAGTTGTATTATAAGTTGATATATCAATTGGAGTTCAGTGCAGACACCATTCTAGGTGTTGAATACAAGGAATTAGATGTTTCCGAAACAAATAGGGGTGGGCTGGAAGAGCAGAGGTTAGAGGGCGGCCCGTAGGCTTCCAAGTCACACCACACAGCAACAACCTAGAGATCAGGAGCCTGTGGAGACCATAGCTGGTGTCCCAGGCCCTTCTCACCAGTGGAATTGGTGGCAAGGCAAAGGCACAGAAAGTCTGGCCGTTGAGAATCACATCTAATGTAGCATGCACATCAAGAAGTAAGAGAGAAAACTAACAGGCAGGGAAAATAGGCTCCATCTTGCGTTTACCTTCCAGTCTCACATCATTTACCTGACTGGCAAAATCCGAATTGTATACTGAATCCCATTAGCAGGAAAGTCTAAGAATTATAGCTGTTGGGATTTTTTTAAATCAATTTTCATTGAAGTATAACATACATACAGAAAAATGCACAAATCACAATCAGGTACAGCTTGATGAATTTTTATAAAGTGAGCATACCCATGTAACCATAACCCAGACTGGAAAACAGAAATTACTTGTACACCAGAAAGCCTCCCTCATGCTCTTTTCTAGGCATTATCTTCCCAGAAGGTAACTATAATCTTGGCCTCTAACACCACAGAGAAATTTTGCCTGTTTTTGAACCTTGTACAAAGTGGAATGATGTAGTCTGTCCTCTTTTGTGACCAGCTCTTCTCACTCAACACTGTATTTGTGAGATTCATCCATGTTGTGCGTTGCAATAGCATCTTGATTTTCATTGCTACATAGTATTCCTTTGGATAACTATAACATAATTTATACATTTTACTAACATGGACATTTGGGTTGTTTCTATTTGGGGGTGATTACAAATAGTGCTGTTACGAGCATTGGTGAACATATGTACGACCTTCAGTTAGATACATAAGCACGCGATTTCTGGGTTATAGGGGATGCATATGTTTAGCTTGAGTAGATATTTCCGAACAGTCTTCCGAAATGAAGGATGTGTCACATCCCCACCAAAACTTTGTATTTTCCACCTTTACATCTTAGCTATTCTGTTGAAAGCCTAATGCAATGAATTGAAATTGTATTATGGCTTTAGTTTTTATTTTCCTGATGTCTAACAAGTGAAGCACCTTTTCATATATATATTGGCCATTGGGATATCCTTTTCTATGAACTGCCTGTTTTTCACCCAATTTCTTATTGGCTTGTCTGACTTTTTCTTCTTTGTAGTTCTTTATTCTATGAGTCCTTTGTTGGGTGTATGTATTGTAAACACCTTTGGCCATTGTGACTTGTTTTTCCATTCCTTCAATAGGGTCTTTTGATGAAGACATTTATAATTTTAATGTAGTTCAGTTTATCAGAGGCTTTCCTTTATGGCTCCTTTATTTTGTATGTGTCCAATTTAAGAAATCTTTGCTGACTCCAAGGTCACAAAGGTATTTTCCAATGTTTTTTTGTGAAAACTTTATTGTTTTATTGTTTACATTTGGATCTACAATTCATCTGGTATTGATTTTTGTGTATGATGAAAAGGAAGAAACAAGTTTTGAGACTTCCAACTCCTATAATACTGCAGAATGAGGATGGGGTATCTATGGAAGGTAGTGAAAATGAATGCTGAGTGCCGACAGACCATGCCTGACACAGTTAGGCTGATGAGTTTTTACACTGTAAAACAGGTAGCTCCAAATTGTGAATTTTTCTGAACCTCTTTTCAAATACAATCTGTGATAGTGATTTCCCACAATGTCAACAATCCACCTCAGGCAGTTGCTCTGTGTCTCCTTCCTTACCCCACCTCTTGGAATGTCATCACTGTTGCAAGAGCACTGTGTTCTTTTTCAGAAATTGCAGTAAGAATTGATCTGCTTCCAAATAAATGAAAAGACCAGGGTTAGACTTGGTGAGTAAATGTGAATGTTAGTATACTTTTAAAGCAATGTTGTTTTACTACCCAATCTAAGAAAGTGTAGTCAAGGGGCACCTGGTGGCTCAGTTGGTTAAGTGTCTGCCTTCAGCTCATGATCTCAGGGTCCTGGGATGGAGCCCCGCATCGGGCTACCCGCCCAGCAGGGAGTCTGCTTCTCCCTCTCCCTGTGCTCCTCCCCCTGCTCATGTGCTCTCTCTCTCTCAAATAAATATGTATTTTTTTAAAGTGTGATCAAGTACAGGTCATTGTTCTAAAAGGTTTGGGGACATGGAAACAACCTAAGTGTTCATCAACAGATGAATAGATAAAGAAGTTGTAGTTTAGATATGCAATGGAATATTATTCAGCCATTAAAAACAAAAAACAAAAACCAAAACAAGAAACCCTACCTTTTGTGGCAATATGGATGGACCTAGAGGGCATTATGCTAAGTGAAATAAGTCAGAGAGAGAAAGACAAACACTGTACAATCTCACTTATTTGTGCAATCTTTAAAAAAAAAGACCTCATAGGAAGAGATCAGACTTGTGGTTACTAGGGTGAGGGGAGGGGGAATTGGAGGAAGGTGGTCAAAAAGTAGAAACTTTAAGTTATAAGATAATAAGTACTAGGAATATAATGTACAACATGACAACTATAGTTAACACTCTGGAGGCACCTGGGTGGCTCAGTCGTTAAGTGTCTGCCTTCGGCTCAGGTCATGATCCCAGGGTCCTGGGATCTAGCCCCGAGTCAGGCTCTCTGCTCAAGGGGGAGCCTGCTTCTCACTCTCCCTCTGCCCTTCCCCCCTGCTTGTGCTCTCTCTCTCTCATGCTTTCTGTCTCTCTCTCTCAAATAAATAAATAAAATCTTAAAAAAAACCCCACTCTGTATGATGTATATGAAATTTGTAGAGAATAAATCTTTTTTTTTAAAGGTTTTATTTACTTATTTGACAGAGAGAAACACAGCTAGAGAGGCAACACAAGCAGGGGGAGTGGGAGAGGGAAAAGCAGGCTCCCCACAGAGCAGGGAGCCCGATGCGGGGCTCGATCCCAGGACCCTGGGATCATGACCTGAGCCAAAGGCAGATGCTTAACGACTGAGCCACCCAGGCGCCCTGAGAATAAATCTTAAGAATTCTTATCACAAGGAAAAAAATTTTCTTTTTTTTTTCTCCTTATTGCATCTATATGAGATGATGGATTCTAACTAATTGTGGTAATCATTTCACAATATCTGTAGATCTAACCATCATGCTGTACACCTTAAACTTATATATTTGTATATAAACAATCATATGGAAAAATATGAACATGTCCCCCCAAAACAATTTTGGATCCCAATCTGGTTACATTCCTTGACTATGAACCATGTTAAATTCTTCGCATTTCTTAAGTACCTTAACTCATAAACCTGGCCGCTTTAAAGGGAAACTTCTGGTATTTTCTCTATTCCTTACTCTTCCAGACTGAAGCAGATGTTTCAGTCTGGAAACCAATTCTCAACTTAAGCAAGTTAGTGCTTCTGTCCACTTCAGGAAAAACAGAGCCCCCTGGTAGGAATCATTTAAGATTTTAGAGAAGTGTTTTACAAAGTTCTAATTATGCTTATTTATCTCAAAAGTAATCCCTAATTAGCTGAATGTAAGATGACCCACAGTAGGAATTAGTTTTCCTGGAACATCTTAGTCTGTATTTCTGTGACCATGAGTTTAGTCCTAGAGAAAGGAAACTCAGAATCATTTGCTTCACTCCATCAAGTAGGTCTGGTACAGGAACCTGCTCAAACTGTCCATGATCCTGATGGAAAGCAGAATGTCAGGGCTTTGTAAGAAGAAACATAAAATCCCTGATCCCAGAGAATGATCAGTTCATCTTGTTGCTTCCTCCTCAGATGAAGAGCAATTTCAGTAGGATGAGATCCCTGAGCGCAGAATCTGCAGGAAGGGGAGTGTACTGAAATGGAAAGTAACCTTAAACTTTGTCTTGAAGAATTTTTAAGCCTCCATCCACCTCAGTTTTGTTATCTGTGAAAGGGAGTCTTAATATCTATTTAATAGGAATATTATAAGATCAAGTGAGATATGTGAAAGTGCCCTGTAAAATTTAAAACAATATATACCATTACAGATTTTGAAAATTCATTTTTATATTTCCTTTGCTTTTTTTTTTTAAAAAAAGATTTTATTTATTTATTTGACAGAGAGAGACACAGCGAGAGAGGGAACACAGCAGGGGGAGTAGGAAGCAGGCTTCCCGCCGAGCAGGGAGCCCGATGCGGGGCTCGATCCCAGGACTCTGGGATCATGACCTGAGCCAAAGGCAGACGCTTAACGACTGAGCCACCCAGGCGCCCCTTTCCTTTGCTTTTTTAACCTAGAAAATGCCCTGACCAGCCGTAATGGCCACATTACAAATTTTGAAAGCATTGCTAGACTTTGATGATGGTGGTATGATAGTAGCAATAGCAAAGAAAACAAAAAGAGGACTGTGGGCGGTGGGGTATGTGTGCATGCCCATGTGCTGGATTTTTTCATGCCCCAAGATGGTCTGTGAAAGCCTTCTAGAGTTCAAATGGGAAGGAACACAAATTAGATGGGGAATCTACCCAGACATCAGAATTCACATTAATCTTACCACCAAAATAACTATCCGTCACAAGTTCATTTCACTTAAAAATCAAAAAACAAGCTCTGGCCAGTTTTAGTAAAGAAAAATTTTGCATGACTTACTTTTCACCAGTCTGTTCTGGCATGCTTCTAATGATATCACAATCACCTGAATCAATGATAGGCAGTGTGCATACCCACTTGCTGTGCCCGATTCATTATTATTGCCACTCTAGTGATGTGATTGGTCAACATGCCGCCGCACTCTATTTCAGATTGCCTCAAGGCTGGGCAGTTGCTGGTGAGGACAACCAGTTTCACTTTGCCCTCTCTGACCATTTTCAGAGTCGGCTCGAATCCTAGCCGGTACTTTCTACTTTCCATAATGACTTGGAGCCTGGAGTTGATCAACTCCAATGACTTTTCCTCTTCCTTGCGGCCACCATCTTCCTGCCTTATGTGTGGGACAGCCCCAACCAAGAGCAGCTCCCAAGATGGGGAGAGCGAGAAAGGGTCATTTTTTTTTTTAATAGCCCTTTTTATTGCTGATAGTTTCAAAGACTTGTGGAGATTTCTTTTTACTTTGTTAAATTGGTTAAGATACCTTAAATTAGCCTTTAGATAAGAGTTTATCTTAAGAATGCTCTGTTTTAAGAGATGAGATAAATTTGGATCTGGAAGCAAGAAGACCTAGAACAGACACCTCTCTCTAATTCCAATCCAATGGAACCCTTAGGCTGAATTCTATCTCTTAAAAAAAAAAAAAAAAAGCTGGGATTAAGGGTGGAGAAAAGAAAGCTGATAGTGACTCACTCCAGTTTTTGGAAGGAGGTGGATCATGCTTCCACCCCCTGCAAACCTAGTGCTGGTAACTCCCACTTTGGAAGATGAGGCAGGTCTTTTTTTTTTTTTTAATTTTATTTATTTATTTGACGGAGAGAGACACAGCAAGAGAAGGAACACAAGCAGGGGGAGTGGCAGAGGGAGAAGGAGAGGGAGAAGCAGGCTTCCCGTTGAGCAGGGCCCTGGGATCATGACCTGAGCTGAAGGCAGACGCTTAATGACTGAGCCACCCAGGTGCCCCTAGGCAGATCTTGATATGAAAAAAAGTTTGTTTTTTTTAAAGATTTTATTTATTTATTTGAGAGAGAGAGCACAAGCCGGAGGCGGGGGGTGGAGGACAGTAGGCAGAGGGAGAAGGAGAAGCAGCCTCTCTGCTGAGCAGGGACCCTGACTCGGGACTCGATACTTGATCCCAAGGACCCTGGGATCACGACTTGAGCTGAAGGCAGATGCTTAACCGACTGAGCCACCCAGGCGTCCTGACATGAAAAAAGTTTTAAGTAGTATCCTACCCTAGTACAGAAGCTAAATTCCTTGTTAGCTTCTAGATTGCACAGTTAAGATGTAAAAACAGCAAATACCCTTTACACTCAAAGGCTTTAAAAATGCACATATCTTTTGGGGAGCAATTTCAATTTCAGAACTCTATCTTGAGAAATAAGGATATGTGCAAAAATTGAACTACTTACTAGGCAGATCATCTCAGCTGTGTCCAGTATTTTCGCCATAAGCATCTTTGCCACAGACATTTTTGCCCTGTAATAATTGGCTGTAAGGCAATTTCACCATGAAAGATAAAATAACTGGTTGACAGTTTGGTTCCATTTCTCCATTGGCAAAGTTCCCATTTTTATAGTATATAAATCTTAGCTAGCTCTCATAATGGTCTATACAGCGATGAGTAGACATGGTGGTCTCAAAATAGTAGATGATAAATATATACATCAACTTGTTAGAAAATACGGTGATAAAACTTACTAGAAGTGTGAAATAAAAGAGTATAAAGCCAGATTGCATACTAGACTATACTAGAAAACAATAACATATCAGTTATAATGATAACAAAGCTCAGTAACAAATGCATCCCAGAGTTAGCATTTCTTCCACATTTCCCATGGAACTTTGGAACGTCTGTCAAGGGGCCATGTGACAATAGGCAAAGAACAAACAACCATGTCAAAAGCTTTCACAACCCAGTACAAAGCTCAAATATACATCCTGATACTTGGAAAACTGATACTTCTCTTAAAGTAGGAAGAAATTAATAATTAATTTTATTAACTTTTTTCATGTTTCATTATGTCCTTTTTAGTATCTTTTTTATTTTTTCATTATTTTATCTTTTATGACAAAATTGCCTTATGGTCAATTAGTTATGCAGTGAAAATGTTTGCAGTAATGCAAAGATGTCTACAGCAAAGATGTTTAGAGTGAGACTACCTAGAGCACAGCCCAGCTATATTTATCACACAGAAATAGTAAAAGCAGCCTACATATCCAATAATAAGAGTTTAGTTAAATACATCCATAGGAGGTACACTGTTTATGTTTAAAGTAATGTTATAGGTAAATATTTATTAATGTGATAAGATTTCTAAAGTTTTATAAATTAGAAAAGACAGTCTGATTGGGACATCCTAATCTCACCTCTTATTATCTCATTATTTTCTTGAGTAACACAGAATGTCTGTGGTAAGGTTGACAACTTATAAGAGATCAGTAGTGACCTGAGGGTCAAAAGGTAGCCTTCATCGACCCAAAATAGTTAACATTACCTTAAATTTTGCTAATAGAAGATTGTATCTTCCCTCTATTAGTATGTAAATAATTTATACATTTGCAGCATAATTTGAATTATTTCTGTGCTGATAACTCTCCATTTGCCTCAGATCCAGTCTCTGAACTCTGCAACCCCAGGTATTGATCACAGCAGGCTGCATCACTCAGGTTCCCTTGCTGGCTGGCTTCTTAGTTGGTCTGGCCAATGGGAGGCACCAGCATGAGAACAGGTGTCAGGAGGAGGTAGATAATCATGGTATTTTTCCTTAATCCCCCCTGCTTGGGTGCTGTGCCTTTGGCAGGAGCTGTGTCTCTCCATGAGGGTTTAGGAACGTGTCATTGTTCGTTCTGAGTCCCCCCAGCATCCTTTGGTAGCCCCATAGCTTTAATCATGCCTCTTTAAGTAGTGGCTTTAATAAAGGCTCTTTATTTAAACCCTAACAACAACAACAAAAAAGATTTCTAAAGTTTATTAAGGACAAACACTGGTGACGACCAATATGTGCTCAATGGTTCCAATTTTGTAAAATAAATAAATGTGTGAATATAAGCATGGTTTTAGAAGCTCTTAAAGGGCTTCTGGTTCAAGGTGGTAGACTGAGTAGATGCATTTCATCTCCTCTTGCTCTCCAAACCCACTAAAATAATTTTAAAATACACATTCACGGGCACCTGGGTGGCTCAGTTAAGCGTCTGACTCTTGATTTCGACTCAGGTCATGATCTCAGGGTAAAGGGATCAAGCCCTGCATTGGGCTCCCCGCTCAGTGGGGAGTCTGCTTGAGATTCTCTCCCTTTCCCTCTCTCCATCCCCCTGCTCTCTCTCAAATAAATAAATAAAATCTTAAAAAAAAAAGTTTTAATTAAAAAAAAAACCACAACATTCACAAAGAACATAGTTTATAAAAGTGCAGAAAGGAACTCCCAACCCAATACTGGGTCTTGCTCCTTTTCTCAAAGTAGAAAGAATGCCAAGGAGGCAACCCAGTAGGGAGCCTTCTCACTCTTGAGAGCTTTTTCTGTATCTTCACTTAATAAACCTGTATCGCTTTACTCACTCTACTTTGTCCACAAGATTCATTCTTCCACTCAATGAGACAAGAACCTAGCTCTCCAGCTTCAAAGCAACACACTTTTTTGTGGAGCACCAGTATTCCCACAAATTCACAGTAGTGGTGTTATGTGCCACCAAAGTGACCAAGGGGGCCTTCGGTGACATGCCAATTTGCAGGGACTGCCCTTCAGCATCTAAAGCCATCACAATTCCAACTCTGAGCCTGTTCTGGAGGAAGCAGGGGCTGCTCTCTACAAACAAGTCCCTTGACATTCTCCTCTGTTCCTTGGAGTTATTAAGGGGGGCAAGATGGGATTCAAAGGTTTATTATTGTATTTGCATTTAGAACTTGAAAATAAAGGTTAAATGCAAATGCACTTGGGAAAAAAAAAAAAAGAAAGAATGCCAAGGAATGAGACAAGAGGATAGAAAAAGATTTCTACTTTTTATTTCATACTTTCTCTACTATTTGAATTTTTTCATTAGTATGTATGTATTTTTGTAACTTTAAAAGTTATTGAAGGATAGATACAAATGTATTATTAATACAGTAGCTTCACATTTAGCATTATCTTCACTAGGATTCACTTAAACTTAGTAAGAGTAGGTGGCAAAGAGAAAGAATAAAGGGAGAGGGAACGTGGAGAAAGAAAGGAGGAGGGGAGAGCAAGTGAGAACATATTAAATGGTATGGTGATTTCTGCCTTACCTTCCTTTCAGTTAGCTTGAACTTAACCCAAAGTAAATATGAAGGAGGTAATGTGAATTTGAACCATTTCTGGTCCCATGTGCTTTTCATGCTTTGAGTATCTAGTCATGCTGAGTGTGATTCTAGTCTTAACAGAAAATTTTATTTTGTTTCTTTACATTTAAATAACATGGCTTATAAATACAACTATGTCATCAGCTGCTCGACTGAGGAAGCAACATTCTGTTCCAAAACTGAGTGACTTAGGGTATTTTCAAGGGTAATTATCATTCCTCCCTGAATTTAGAAGTTAATTCCCAAAACAATGGAAAGCCACTGTAGAAATTAGTAATCAGTGGTGTATTAAGGTGTTTTTTGTTTTCTCCCCCTCTCTCTTTTGTCATATTTTCTATTTGAAATATGAGAAAGTCTTCCTTTTTGAATAAGAAGACTGTATTAAAAAAATTTTTTTTAACAGTACCTGTAGCTCTCATTCCACCTTTACCTGGCTGGTGGACACCCAGTCACTCCTCTTTTCCAAAGGCAACAGGTTTCATGACTCAACTCCAAGAGATAGCCCCTTTCCTCCTGCCACCCCAAATGGAACACTTTTTATTTTTTTACTTTTTTTTAAGATTTTATTTATTATTTGACAAAGAGAACACAAGTAGATGGAGAAGCAGACTCCCGCGGAGCAGGGAGCCCGATGTGGGACTTGATCCCAGGACCCTGGGGTCATGACCTGAGCTGAAGGCAGACGCTTAACCGACTGAGCCACCCAGGCGTCCCTGGAACACTTTTTAAGTAAAAAGATAATACAGCATCCCAATTTTATGCCTTACAAAATTCACTCAATCCGCATCTGTGTTAATGATGTGTATAACTAGCCCCTCAATTGTTTGTCTTTTTCCTTATATAAAGTGCTTCATGAAATTTTAAGAAACTCAAATTTATAGGGGCAACTGGGTGGCTCAGTCGGTTGAGCAGCCAACTCTTGGTTTTGGCTCAGGTCATGATCTCAGGGTGATGGGATCCACCCCGTGTCTGGCTCCACATTCATCAGGGAGTCTGCTTGTGGATTCTCTCTCCCCCTCTCCCTCTGGCCCTCCCTACCACTCTCTCTCTCTCTCAAATAAATACATAAATAAATCTTTAAAGAAAAAGAAACTCAATTTATATTTATCTGTAGGAAAATTGGTATTTGGGAATTTGAAATATACATAGAAAAGGCCATTTGTAGCAGAAACATTAAAGAGGCTACTACTTTATTTTATAAATTAAAAAGTCATCCAGGAGCACCTGGGTGGCTCAGTCGTTAAGCGTCTGCCTTCAGCTCGGGTCATGATCCCAGGGTCCTGGGATGGAGCCCCGCATCGGGCTCCCTGCTCTGCAGGAAGCCTGCTTCTCCCTCTCCCACTCCCCCTGCTTGTTTTCCCTCTCTCGCTGTGTCTCTGTCAAATAAATAAATAAAATCTTTAAAAATAAATAAATAGGGGCGCCTGGGTGGCTCAGTTGGTTAAGCAACTGCCTTCGGCTCAGGTCATGATCCCAGGGTCCTGGGATCGAGCCCCGCATCGGGTTCCGTGCTCAGCGGGAAGCCTGCTTCTCCCTCTCCCACTTCCCCTGCTTGTGTTCCATCTCTCGCTGTGTGTGTCTCTCTCTCTGTCAATTAAATAAATAAATAAAATCTTTAAAATAAATAAATAAATAAATAAATAAAATTTTTTAAAAAGTCATCCGAGAAACTTCAGAGAGCGTAGAAGAGGAAATCACATACCGATGATTAATCTGTGCTTCTGCGGGCAAAATTGAGCAATCAGGGTTGGGCTGTCCCCAGAGAACAACTTTAAAATCCTGGAAGGGCAATTGAGCACTTATCTCAGAGGCCTGTGGGATAGCCAAATCCTTTGGATACTTTAGAAGTTAGAGAATAAGAAGCATCTGAGGGCTGCCTGCTCTTTCAGAGGGCCAAGCCCTGACGAAATCTGTCTAAACTGATAGCCTGACCAGGTTGCGGGGTTAATGATTTGGGTCTATAGAAAGTGAGACTCCAAGACTGTATGTTCCTATGGAGGATAGATACTTGGATATAGATACCTAATCACAAGTTAAGGATCCAGTTTTAATTCCTTATTATGTGATGCAGAACACTTTACTTAATCTCCTGTACCCCTTTATTTTTGTAGATTCAAAATGGAAAACATACTCTTTATTTTGCATATTAAATGAGAGGCTCCTTATGGGTATACAGTGCTGGGGTCCTGAGGTATAACAGTAAGCTTTGAAATATATATTTAGGAAAAGGGTAAAACACTCTATCTACAGCGAAGATGTTGGGCCTCTTTAGTGTGGGAGGTAGCCCACAAGCAGTTCCTGATGAGCCCAGTGGGAAGCCTGGAAGCATTTTCATGTTCCCCTTTGGCATTTTGCAACTTGTTTACTTGTTAAATTAATACCTTGGCAACAAGAATCTGATTTTTCTTGCATAGAATCCATCTCTAAGAAAATGCACACCTAGAAGCTGTCAACAACAATTTGCTTGCCAAGTTAGAGTGAGCCCATTGACAGGGTTGGCATGGATCAGCCTTAATCCTTTCTCAGGGCACTGAAGCAAAAGACACAGGGGAATAGCTGTCGGGTTTTCATGTGAATCCCATTCTGCCTGACTGTTCACAGGAGGCCTGCAGCACAGCCACCTCCCCTGTCATCTGATGTTAGGACTGCTGGGGTGCTTTACAGTAAGCTCAGCTGAACCATATTTGAAGACTCTCAAACAGCTTAAAGTCCAGATGAAAGTTCTGAGACAAAGGTCTCTCTCCTCAGATTCACTGAGATGCCTGACCACTTTGTTCATCACCTCCAAAATCTCAGACTTGCTGCTAAACTACTTACCTAATACCCACCTGCACCCCCAGACTCACTACAACTTGTCTAGGACATCCCATCCATTGCACCATTTCACCCAAAACTTAGGTATGCTAAAATTTCTTTCCAGCTCGGACTCTGCTCAGCAGGTCCAATGCCATTCTCACCACTATTCCCACGTCCCATCCCTACCAAACCTGCTGGGTTGGGCCTATCCTGGATCTCCACCCTCCACTCACCCACTTCACCCTACCCCACTGTCCTTTGGTCTGGTCAGTGCCCACTTGCAGAAGGCCAAAGTGTAGACTCTGCAAGGCTGTACCACTCTTTTTGCCCCTTAATCACCTATATGATAGACCTCTGGCATATCCCTTAGAGTCTACAATATTTGATAAGAGAGATGTCAAAGGCATATTTTCTGCTCCTCCTGCGCTTTAATTCCTCCTTCTTTTCCTACTTCTGAGAAGGGGACTGAATAGGGAGATACCAAATTGATTTGGAGAGGATGAACTAAATGTGCTTAGCTTATGGAGTCTGGCCTCAGTGGGAGGAATTGGAATCCTACCCATCCAACTGTGATATCCAATTTTAAGCTGTAAGCGTCTAAAACAAGAACAGTTGTGAAAATACCCAACTTCTTGTGAGAGCGAGATCAAACGAGGTAATGGATATGAAAACACTTTGCTTTGCCAACTGTAAACTATTTAAAACAGATAAATCACATTAACAATCGTTGTAGTGATTCTTTTCAGAAGGAAACAGCCAAGACCTTGAATGAGTGGAAAAGTCAGTACATCTCCCCTCTTCTGCCTCCTTCTCCCTAGCCCCACCCCTCAAATTCCAACACTCACTGCTTTCCTATCACACCCAAATCTCCCACTCCTTTTTCCTCACCCAGATTTCCTTATACCCTCCAGCACCAGGAGAAACTTCTCAACTAGCTGTTGATTTCATCGGATTATACAAATTCACAATAAGGTGTGAATGGGGATTAATTCTGGAATACATTTATGTTTTAAAAGAATTTGTTTATCGAAGGAATTGCATATTGATAGAATGGTCTATAGAGGAAAAAGGGAAAATGACTTTTTTATGTAGTTTTGGTTTATTTTTTCAGATTTTAAATTAAAACATGTGATAGCAGAAATGTATTCATATTTTCACCCAAAAAAATGTACAAAAATGTGCACAGGCACCTTATTCATAGTAGCCCAACCCAGAAACAATCGGAATGTTCCTCAGCAGTAGAATAGATAAAGTGTAATCTATTCACATAATGGAATACTACACAGCAATGAGAATGAAGGAACTAAAACTTTGTACAACAACATGGATAAATCTCACAAACGTAATAGTGAGTAGAGGAAGCCAGGCACAAATGAGTACACACCATATGATTGCATTTATATAAAGTTAAAGTCAGGGGTGCCCGGGTGGCTCAGTTGGTTAAGCATCTGCCTTCAGCCCAGGTCATGATCCCAGGGTCCTGGGATCGAGTCCCGCATCGGGCTCCCTGCTCAGCGAGGAGCCTGCTTCTCTCTCCCTCTGCCTGCTGCCCCCCTTGCTTGTGCGCTCTCTCTCTCTGACAAATAAATAAATAAAATCTTTTTAAATAAATAAATAAAGTTAAAGTCAGGAGCAGCTGAGTGGCTCAGTTGGTTGAGTGTCCAACTCTTGATTTTGGCTCCGGTCATGATCTCAGGATCCTGGAATTGAGCCCCGAGTTGGGCTCTGAGCTCAGCAGGGAGTCTGCTTAAGGATTCTCTCTCTCCTTCGCCCTCTGCCCCTCCCCGTGCTCATGTACGCACATGTGTGCACTCTCCCTCTCTCTCTCCCTTCCTCTCTCAGATAAATAAATGAAACTTATATAAAGTTAAAGTCAGACAAAATGAATCTCTGATGTTAGAAATCAGGATTGTTCGCCCATTTGGTGGGGAGGTAACAGTGACTAGGAGAGAGACACAAAGACAACTTCTGAGGTTGTAAGAATGTTCTATTCCTTGATCTGAGGATTGGCTACATAGCTATACAGATTATGTGAAAATTCACTGAGCTGTATACTTACGTATGCAAGAATACATACTTAAATTAAAACCTGCATACGTGTTAAACTTACATAGAGCATGCATGTTATACTTAAAGGTTTATTTAAAAATTAGCAATACATGTTTACTATAAAAAATCTAAAATTTTAGAAAATATGTAGTATTAAAGGATAGCTTTCAAAAAAGATAAAATCATGGGGTGCCTGGGTGGCTCAGTCGTTAAGCGTCTGCCTTCGGCTCAGGTCATGATCCCAGGGTCCTGGGATCGAGCCCCACATCGGGCTCCCTGCTCAGCAGGAAGCCTGTTTCTCCCTCTCCCACTCCACCTACTTGCTATATCTCTCTCTCTCTGTCAAATAAATAAATAAATAATCTTTAAAAAAAAAAGATAAAATCGTGACTCATATAAATATACAATGAGCACATATCAAAGATTTTATTTAACTCATTAATTAATGAGGGAACCAGTAAGGTGTTATAACCAGTTAAAATGGATTTGAATTATGGAAACTTTTATTATCTACCAGACAAAATTAATTTCCATTGCATTAATGGAATCATTTACATAGCTACAACAGGAAATATTTGCATTCCTATCAATTTTCTACATGTTAACCTCTTTCTCTACAAAGTTGTAAAATAATCTAGCCAAGGACAATGAAAGCAAAAATAACCAGAATGGATGAGCTAAATTTCACCTGCTAAATTTCAAAGATTTTTTTATAATAGAGTAATACCAAAACAACCTGTAATTCTTCTAGTCAGAGATAACATATACAAATTTTGTGCCATATTTTTTTAATGTTTACTTATTTGAGAGAGAGAGTGAGAGAGTCTCAAGCAGACTCCCCGCTGAGTGTGGAGCCCAGTAGAAGGCTCGATCTCATGACCCTCAGATCATGATTTGAACTGAAATCAAGAGTCAGACGCTTAACCCAATTTTGTGCCATATTTTTTAAGATCACGTGAGAATTGTCTTACATCTATAACAAAATTTTCCTAACTAAAAAAACAAAAAGCTCACTTAACTGTTTCCATATTGAGTACAGATTTTTCCTTTGTTCTAGAAAGCATTTGTTCACATTTCTGATTATTTCCTTAGCATACTTTCTTAGGAGAAAAAATACTAGATCAAAAAATATGATCACTTTAAGGCTCTTGATACATATTGTCTAATATTATAGGACTAGTTCGGAGCACATAGTTAGGTTGGAGGAGCCTAACAGGGCTACCTGCCTATTCCAGGACCTACTCCTGCCCATAAGATTTCAGGAGGAAAACATGTGTTTACAGTCTTGCAACTACCCACCATCTGCCCTCTTCTTTGCTTCTGGACTTCACCAACATTGAGCAAAACCTAGTCATTGGCTGAGGAAAAAGCATGGGTTGGCATAGCAAACTACCGAAATCTCAGTTTAGACCCAAATCCATGACTGCAAGAGGGCTGTCTGCACTGATGTCTTCATCTGTATCCAGGTTATCAAATCCTGGAGGAATTCTTCAGAACACAACTCCAACCCCACTTCTTCCATAGGACTTCCTGTGTTCACATGTATTTTCTGATCTGTTTGCCGGTCTGGATTTAAAATATTCTATAAGCTACATGTCTACATGTATTTAAACGTGAGACCTGAATTATTCAATTATTCAGCAGTGTTTATCATTGCCTGTTAAGTGCCAGGGATAGTGGTGTGCTAGGCCTGGGGTAGGTGGTAAGCAAAACAGACTTGTTTCTGTACTGTCCAAAAAGTATGGTTACTACATAATATATAAGATATAACCATATATATGGAGTGAACACTGTACATTTTAATGTCAGGGTATTTATTGTCTTATTGTATTTGTTGATTGTTCTCCGGAGGTAGGTCTTCTCTTTCCAAGTAGATAAGATGCTCCTTGAAGTCAAGGGCCATGTCTTTACTTCTCTGGTATCTTCTAAAATACTGAGCTTTTTTAATAGGTACCCAGTAGAGAGCAAACCAATTGAAAACATTAGTGCCTCTTGTCTGCATGGATCAAGCAAGCTATTCCTTCCAGCTCTTCAATATCTCTTAGAATCTCTGCGGGAATAAGTAACAAATGATTGAGAAACATTAATTTATTATGTAAGTTACCATTTTAAATTTTGTATCTTCACCAACAGGTGGCACCATCAATTTTAAAGTTATATTTTATATTGTTAGAGCCCCAAATTATTAAGTATGGAATTCATTCAGTAAATGTTTATTGGGCACCTTCTATGCGTAGGCTACCCAGCTGGCCACCACTAACAGTAAAAAATAAAATACTACAGATACGCTTTTCATGTTTCCTTTTCCAATAATACCCTAAAGGACATTTCACTGCCGGATTTCATCCTCATTTTAAAAATAACATCTAAGTCTTGGGTAATGACTCAGAAACGACAGGTTTTTTGTTTTTGTTTTTGTTTTTTAAGATTTTATTTATTTATTTGACAGAGAGAGAGACAGCGAGAGGGAACACAAGCAGGGGGAGTGGGAGAGGGAGAAGCAGGCTTCCCGCCGAGCAGGGAGCCCGATGCGGGGCTCGATCCCAGGACCCTGGGACCATGACCTGAGCCGAAGGCAGACTCTTAATGACTGAGCCACCCAGGAGCCCCAGAAATGACAGTTTTACAATTATGTGTGTGTGTGTGTTCCAACTCAACCTAATATCTTATTTAAAAGCGGGGAGAGAAATGCAAAGTTAAATAAAAAGCAAACCAGGAAAATCTGGATGGGGGGATGGGGATTCAATCTGCAGAATTTAATCCACGTTGGCTTTTTAATTAACATAATTTACCACTTCTCAGTGAAAGGAACTTTCTTTCCTTTGGGGAGATAACAGAAGTGTGATCCAGGCATGACAGAATTATTTCTACAGTTTCTAAGGCTGCACAGTCCCATCTGGAGATAATAAAAGGTCCCATTCCTCTCTGTTTATTTCATTTCCAAAGGTTCATTCTCTGGAATTGCCTGAGGTGGCAAACTGTGGAGCATTTGCCAGCCAGAGAGGGCTGCAGCCTGAGAACTACTCAGGAAGTCTCTCGTGCCCACTACAACTCGTCTAAGGTCTTCTCAGAATGGAAACAGGTCCCTTCTACCCCTCCCAAGGACATTGCCTTCTCCACGGGCTGAACGGGGCAAAAAGCAACAGGGAGGGGCCTCCTTGGGGAAACGGAACTGTAGTATTTGCATCAAACACCGTATAATAGTCATTAATTTACCCACCTACTGATGAGAGAAAAGGAAACATTTGACCAAGTCTGTGCCTCTTCTCACTGAGCTTCTTTAAAGTGCAATGAATGGCATTAGGTACTTTGGGAGATGCAAAGATGGAGCATCCAAGGATTTTTGCCATCCTTGTCTAGCAAACCACAATATGTCTCCTGTAGTAGTGGTGAGAAGTGTGGGCTCTGGGGCTCTATTCATTTGAACCTTGGCTTCACCACTAATGCATTCTTGAATAAATTATTTAATCCCTCCGTGCCTCAGTTTTCCCAACCTGCAAAATGGGGATGATAGTAGTTACCTCATAGAGTCATTAGGAGAATTAAATGAAATAATGCGTTAAGATTTTAACAAAGGATGTCTATTGTTAATACAAATAACTTTTTTTTTAAAAAAGATTTTATTTATTTATTTGACAGAGAGAGACACAGCAAGAGAGGGAACACAAGCAGGGGAGTGGGAGAGGGAGAAGCAGGTTTCCTGCTGAGCAGGGAGCCTGATGTGGGGCTCGATCCCAGGACCCTGAGATCATGACCTGAGCCGAAGGCAGACGCTTAACGACTGAGCCACCCAGGCGCCCCACAAATAACATTAATACAAAAGGAAATGTTAGGTGTCCAGAGGTCTAGATAAAGAGCTACAAAATCTCAGAGACTGGAGCAATAACTTTTTTGGGGGGCAAAGCAGAGCAAAGCATTCATTGATGGCTTTATGAAAGTGGCATTGTGACTGAGCTTTGAAGAATAAGTAGTATTCACAAATGAAGAGATGGGGGAAAGGAGGGTACTCCCAGAACATAGACTATAAACAAAGGTGGTGGGACAAGGAGGTAAAAAAGCAGAGTGTTTGTAACAGAAATAGTAGTTCAGTTTAGCTGGTATGAGGGCACTTGAAGGGAAAATGAGTGGTGAAAAAGTTAGCTCTAATAATAGGTTGGAGCTACGTGCAGGGCATGTATCAGGCAATGGAGTTTGGACCTTTTACTTTGGGCCACAGGGTTAGGACTTCAACATATCTATCTGGGGGAACACAGTTCAACCAAGGAAAGAAGAATAGTGTGAAGCAGGGGGAGAAGGGGAAGAATGGGGGCTGGTCAGTGTGGCAGAGGTGCGGGTAGAATTTCTGAACACTCGGGGATGGTGGAGGGGCTTTTGGCCTCAAATGGGTCTGAGTTTGGGATGATTATATTGGTTTATACAGATATAATTATATCTCTAGCTTTAGAATGTCTTTTTTTTTTTTTTTTTTTTTAACCATCAGGAATTGACTTGGATATGTAAGTCAGGTGCTTTACTAAAGCTCCAGTGTACCTGGACCTGGTCTTATGCTGAGGCTCGGGATGCTACTCTGGTGGGAAGTGGGAGGCTAGGGAACTTGTCCTAAAGCTATTTTATGGCAAACCCATCATATCTATATGGTTTGTTGTCATTTGAGGTGACTTGGGGTTAGAAGAGCTCATGGGGGGAAAGGGGCCATACTTCTAACCAACCTTTGGACTTCCATTGGTCTCTAGCTTATCCTTTCATTTTGCTGACCTTTCAAGATCTATTGTAGGGACGCCTGGGTGGCTCAGTCGTTAAGCGTCTGCTTCGGCTCAGGTCATGATCCCAGGGTCCTGGGATCGAGTCCCACATCAGGCTCCTTGCTCAGTGAGGAGCTTGCTTCTCCCTCTCCCTCTGCTGCTCCCCCTACTTGTGCTCTCTCTCTCTGACAAATAAATAAAAATCTTTAAAAAAAAAAAAAAAAAAGATCTATTGTAACTAAACCAAATCTGTTAGTTGGAAATGGAACCAAGACTATGTGGTTTTCATGTTCTCAGACTGTCTTGCTGGATCTTTGCCCATCAACAGAGAGAGAGAGCAGTGTGTGTTAACTTTTCTAGAACAGCGGTTCAAGCATTTTGAAGCAACCTGTAGCAGCCGCAGTCTTGCATAAGGTGACACAGGACTTACCAGCCTTGGAAAAGGTGGATGAAGAACCACACGCAACGTAACAACACAGCCTGTGTCGTAACAACTCACACAAACAAGATACACGTTAAATTAAGTACAGTAGAGGGGCACCCGGGTGGCTCAGTTGGTTAAGCATCTGCCTTCCGCTCAGGTCATGATCCCGGGGTCCTGGGATGGAGCCCAGTGTCGGGCTCCCTGCTCAGCGGGGAGCCTGCTTCTCCCTCTCTCTGTCCCTCTGTGCACTCTCTCTCTCTCTCAAATAAATAAATAAATTCTTTTTAAAAATAAAAAAAATTAAGTACAATAGAATGGTTGCTTCTAGGCAGAGGGAGGAGAATGGGAGGAGGTGTAAATAAAATGAGATGATAGATAGATGATAGATAGATAGATAGATAGATAGATAGATAGATAGATGATATAAATAGATAGACAAAAAGAGGGGTCTTACAGGGACTGATGAGGAGAGCGTACTAGGGAATAAGGAATGTGAGAACTAAGTAAAATAATCCCCATAAAATATTTAGCAAAACACCTGGTCCACAGTGTTCAATTGATGTTAGTTAGCCGCCGTTGTCATAGTCATCCTCATTATCATCACCGTCATTTCTTTACATGGCCAATACCATTCCTGTAGTAAAAGAGAGAGTTAGAGACTGTTTCCCACAATGGAAAGACAATGCTTTCTCTTATACTAATTCTACCTCCAACATTTCCTTTTGTGTAATCTCAGGCAAGTTACTTATCTCAGTGCCGGCTTCCCTACACAAGCCTCCTGTACATCATCAGCATTAAATCTCATTCTTGGCACATCACTCCTCTGGAGGCTCCTTTGGAATCTCCACTCTTAAGCCATATTAGTTATTATGGAGGATCCGAAGTGAAGGCATCAGCCTAACGCTCAGGGAAGTCACCTTAGTCCTAGTGAAATCAGCAGACCCCTTAGGCATACCATGCCCTATAACACAAGGCCCATCAATGCAGCCTACAATGTGTAGCCCAAATAAAGGGTCATTGGAAACTATCAGTGTTACATGGAATCAGAGAGGCCCAACCAAGATGGGATAATCCAGGTCATCCACCATTGTCCCAAGGATTCTTTTTTTTTTTTTTAAGTAGGCTCCATGCCCAGCATGGAGCCCAAAGCAGGGCTTGAACTCACAACCCTGAGATGAAGACCTGAGCTGAGATCAAGAGTTGGTCACCCAACCGACTGAGCCACCCAGGCTCCCCTATTGTCTCAGAGATTCTACTTGTCTTGTTCTGACTTTGTATTTTCTATCTTGTGTCAGAGTTACCCAGGACTCGCTTTGTGTCGGGTGTTGTACTGTTTTACCTGTATTCTCTCATTTAGTCTTTATAAAAACCCTGTGAGGAAAGAACTGCTCACGTTACCATTTTATGGATGAGGAAAATAAGGCATAGGGTTATTGAGGAATTTACCCCAGGTGACACTACTAGTTAAGTGGCTAAGCCAGAAGCTGACCCTAACAGCCTACAGGAGAACCCTACTACTGTAGAGTCTCTTCATAATTCCTAGGGAGTTTGGCAGTTCAGGTCAAAATGGAAACTGGACATAATCTTTAATCCAGCAATTTCACCTAATGAATTTATCTGATAGATCTGTTTGACTTGTTGTTTGAATGCCTATAACGACAAAAGAGAAAAAAAGGTAAACATCTGTTTACACGGGACTGGTTAAGTAATTTATGCTACATAACTGCAATGGGGTGATACAGACTCATGAGAAAGAGGGGCACCTGGGTGGCTCAGTTGGTTAAGCATTTGACTCTTGATCTCAGCTCAGGTCTTGATGTCAGGGTCATGAGTTCAAGCCCTGTGTTGGAGCCTACTTAAAAGAAAAGAAAAAGGATAATGCAGGCTCATATGCATTAATATGAAATTATCCCCAAGATATCATCTTAGCTGAAAAAAAAAAACAGTTTGCACAATTATATATATTTAAAAAGAGATTATAAAACAGTGTATATAGCATGCTATCATTAATACTCTTTAGAAAGAGATGGATACACACATATACACACAATTGTCGTTTTATCTACAAGAAATATCTCTAGAGGCATATATAAGAAATTGGAACTAGAGCTTATCTCTGATGAACAGAACAGGAGGACTGGAGAGCTCCTGGGGGAGGCAAAATACTTCTCACCCTTTCTCATAAATGCGTATTGCCTTTTCAATAATTATTTTGAAAGAGAGGGAGCAAGGAAAGAAGAAAGACTCTGAGATATGGAGGCCTCAGACCCTTCTCTGAGGTTCCAGATCATTACTGGGTTTCTGGGGAAACATGGTTTAGCATCGCTGGCTAGCATTGTTTGAGTGCTTGCTTTGCGGCCACTTCTGGGCTAGAGCTTTGTGTGCCTTATCGCAGTTAAACCTCACAACGATACAGATAATTTTATCTTACCTCCGTTTTCCAGATTACTCTCAAGCAGATCTGAGTCTGCAGAGCAACCGGAACAGATCCTCCAGAAGTAATAAAAATCTAGGGTAGGCCTCCTCGCCACTCCCATCCCTCTTCCATTCAGTTGTTAAGGATACCGAAGGTGGCCTAGACCAGTGGTTCTCAAAATGTGGGCTCCAGATCAGCAGCATCGTTATCTGGGAACTTGTTAGAAATTCAGATTCTCAGGCCCCACCCCAGACCTATTGAATCACAAACTACCAGAGGGTGGACCCAGCAATCTCTGAGCCCTCCAGGTGAATCTGATACAAGTTAAAATTTGAGAACCACAGTCTTAGGCCTAGGGCTTCACCTGGGAAATGTTTAAAAATAGCAATATCCGAGTCTTACCTCACCAGAGATTCTGATGTAATTGATTTATGATGTGGCCTGGACATGAGACTTTTCATGACTCCCAGGTAATTGGAAACTACTGTGACCTAGACCTTTTGAAGCAGCTCGGCATCTGGGAATGGCTAATGGCACACTTATGGCATAAAATCAAGCTCCAGGGATTAGCAAATATTTAAGAGCATCACAACTTCCCAATTTTAAGTCCTATTCCCTTCTCCAAACCCAGCCCCCTCTCCAAACCTAGCACCTAACCCTGCAGGCAGAACAAATGGGTGGGCAGTGCTCTTTGGGTAAGCAGGTATGAGCTTATTAGTTTGAGCACTTTAGTAATATTACTTACTTTAAGCCTATAAATTCAGTCTTTAGTGAATGTTGAAAGGGGCAGGAGAGAAAATATCAAATTGCCCACAAAATAATTGAATAAAGGAAATGAGATCTATAGATGGCATAGTAAAAGCCTAACGTTAGCAGCTCAATATTTCTTGGACTTAAATATTTTATCCTGAAGGTCACATCATGTCACATGGTACATCTGCAGACAATAGGGGTTCAACTGGCATTTGTCTAATAAATGAGTCCACTAATTAATAAATTTATGAACGGTTGCAATTGAGGGAGAGGCTGATTCTGTCTTTGGCATCCACTGCCCCACTTACTACCAGTGCTGTTCTGGGAGTGAAGCATGGGAACAAAAGTCCATTGGCAATAAATGTGCTAGGATCAGGTGAGAGAGCTGAATGTCACCTGAGAAAGACTAAAAACCCAGATGGGGGAGGAAAGGGGCAAAGCAGGTGTGGGGGTCATAAGAGCTGGCAACCAAATATTTCCAGGTCTCCTCCCCCTGATATAGTGGGGATGGCATATCCCCACCTGTGATCTTGTGATTTAAAAGAAATATATATTTGGTCATTCGGATGCCTAAAATATATATCTCATATATATCTGGTCTTTGTCCACAATTCCTGACTCACAGCTCCCAGAGGTGTCTCTCGTTATGTTAATGAGGTGACTTTTGGACCTCCCCTAGGGCTGGGGGCCGATTGGCAGGAGAACGAACCATGTGACTGGAGGGTTGGAACTTTTAGTTCCACATGCCCAACCCCACCCCTGACCTCTGAGGAGGGGAGAAAGCCAGGAGATTGACTCAATCGCCAGTGGCCAATGATTTAATCAATCGTGCCTATGTAACGAAGCCTCCGTAAAAACCCAAAAAGAACTGGCTTCAGAGAGCTACCGGGTTAGTGAACACGTGGGGGTATTGGGAGAGTGGCATATACCTGGAGAGGGCATGGAAGCTCCCGCTTCTTCCCCCATACCTAGCCCTATGCATCTCTTCCATTTGGATTTCATCTGTATCCCTTATCATATCCTATTATTATAAACTGGTAAACATAAGTGTTTCCATCAGTTCTGTGAGCCTCTCTAGCAAATTAATTGAACCCAAGGAGGGGGTCGTTGGAAATGCCAGTCTATAGCTGGTTGGTCAGAAGTACAGGGGACAACCTGGGTTTAGGACTAGAATCTGAAGGGGGGAGGCAGTCTCATGGGCCTGAGCCTTTAACCTGTGGGATCTGACCCTATCTCCAGGTAAAAAAGCTAAGGATTGAATTAAACTGTCAGATACCCATCTGGTATCAGAGAATTTGTTGGCAGGGGAAACACCTCCACACACCGGTGACCAGAAGTGTCAGAAGTGTTCTCTGAAAGTAAGGGACATACACAGGGAAGAAAGAGATAGTAGGGAAGAACTGGATATTTTTTTTCCCACTCAGGAAAGAAAAAACTTGAGTGACTTGCTGGGGTCACTGAAAAGAGCTGAAGTGTTGTGCTTTGCTTTGAGAGCCAGTGTGTGATCTGTCCTACTTCTCTGTGGGGTGACCAGCCTTTCTGGTTTGCCTGAGATTGAGGAATTTCCTGAGCTGTGGGGGTTTTAGTACTGAAATCGGGACAGTTCCAGGCATCATTTGGGGTAGAGATCATTCCATCAGCTTGGGGCCAAGGATGAGGGCAATTTGAAGCAGAGCCCCATCAGGCCAGAGACTCAGAACGTTGAGATAACTCACCGGTAGACACATCGCTAGTAAGGTCAGGGATGGATTTCAGACCACATCTGCCGGACTTCAGAGTCCATAGTCATGACCACTCCACCCAGTGTCTATTGCAGGTATCTTTTTTTTTTTTTTTTATTTTGTTTTCATCCTTGGAGACTGAGGTAGGTGAAAATACCAGCTTTCCTAAATTCATTAAATGACATTCATTCCACAAACATTAATTGCCCCCTACTGTATTCCAGGCTCTCTGCCTCAGTGTCATGGGCCAGACAAGAATGAAGAAATGCTATGATTTATTTCCTCAAGAGACGTATAACGTAGAGGGAAGATAGACAGTACCAATTATATCACAAAACAGAAGCTGATATTTTATATCAGCTTTTTATCATTTTATATACTTTTCTGTACTTGGCAAATTGATCACAATAAACACATGTTAGTTTTATGATTCTAAAAGCATTTATTTTCTAAAGCAACAATTAAAACATTTTAAGTATCTTTATTCCTCAGGTCACCAATTCTCAGTACGATAATAGTAATAATGGCACCTGGCTGGCCCAGTCAGTAGAGCATACGACTCTTGATCTCAAGGTCATGAGTTCAAACCCCACATTGGGGGTAGAGATTACTTTAAAAATAATAATAATAATAATAATAATACCTATCGAAAATATATTAATGCTTTCTTTTTCTGAAGGTCAGTACCATTCATTCAAAGATGATGTACAGTTGCACTTATGGCCTTCAGGACAAGGCCTTTGAGATTACATTCATTGTGCTGACAGATTTCCCACTGTATTCATGGTTCTTCATTTGCCCTGTGTGACCAACGACTCAAGTCTGCATGCCCCCTGGGTAAAATTCTCTGGCATGGATCAGAGCCAGCTACCTGGTCCAAAAGAGGGTAGTCTTTGTTAAGGAATTAAGTGACCAGGCCTTCCTAGAGATCCTTCCCAGTGGTGCAAAGGCATTAAGAATAAAGACTTACCCAGGGGCACCTGGGTGGCTCAGTCAGTTAAGCGTCTGCCTTCAGCTCAGGTCATGATCCCAGGGTCCTGGGATCAAGTCTCGCAACAGGCTCTTTGCCCGGCAAAGAGCCTGCTTCTCCCTCTGCCTGCCGCTCCCCCTGCTTGTGCTCTCTCTCTCTGACAAATAAATAAATAAAATCTTGAAAAAAAAAAAAAAAGAATAAAGACTTACCCAGAGAGAGGGTGGTGACCAGGCATGACCAGGCATGCGGCAGAGAAAATTTGAAGCCTGGGGCCTTGAAGATAACTGAGCTCTCTTGCCAGCCCTGGACAAAGAGAGTATAGTTTTGGGGAAAAGCATTACTGTCCTTCTGTCTGCGGTTGGACAGTCTCCAGGGCTGCAGTGAGGTTGTGATCTCTGAGTACAGTCAATAGTACCCACTGCCCTGGGGGCTGGAGCAGAAGTTAAGCTGCAAATGTATGTATGTTGGAACTGTTTGGGGAATGGAGGTAGTAATAAGCAAACATGCAAAACCTACTGCTTTGAGATGTTTAGTAACAGCTGTGCTCCCTACAGAACGGGTTTCCTCATTGCCTAGATCCAAGAGGATCTCCTGGGTCCTCCCTGTTAAAATGCTGCGTGTCCACGGAGAGTTTGAGATGAGGAGAGAGGAGGCCATCTTCCAGCGAGGCCCGTGCGGCGATCAGACAGGACGCTTCAACTGCAGCAGCGGCAGTGAGGTAGTGCAGAGGGCCTGGGGTCTGTCAGAGCCAGGATTACAGGTGACCGAACTCCCACTGAGCAAGCCAGACCCAGACCTGAACGTCATCATAACCTGCGCTTGTGACATCTTTGCTCAAGAGTAGCACAAGCTGAATTTACATGTTCGTCATGTGGAAGGAAAGATATTGACTGAGACGCTCCTTCATTCTTGAGACATCTCATTTGATAGATAGATAGATAGATGATAGATAATATGAAATATGTATATATATTATAATAATATGTTATCTTATTATAGTACCATACCAGTCAGGATAGGCTAGATAGGCTACATGAACACATAACCCAAAAATACTATTGGCTTGACATGATAAAAGTTTACATCTTACATCACAATCCAATGTAGGAAGGGGACACTCTTGGGCGACTCCTCCAAGTGGTGACTTGGCAATTCATCTTTAAATGCCATGAGCTTCAACATATGGCCTCAGCAGCTGCTACAGAGGGAGAAGGGAATATATATAAGACCACACAGGGGGATTTGTGGCTAGGTCTACAAGCACTGTTTGTTACTTCTGCCACATCCCAGCGGCGGAACCCAATCACGTGGCCGCATCCTAACCACAAGGGAGGCTGGAAAGTGTTGGGAAATGTTATCTTTTGTGTGCTAGGGGAGAAAAGGAAATTGATGGGTCTTTTCCACAAGCTTCTGTAAGTTGGAGTTACTGCATAAGATTTTCTTCTAATTATGATTTGCATTTGACACTATTTAGGCTGGCTCCTTGCCTTTCGCTATATTTAATGACATCCACCTGGAGCATCCTGTTCTCACAACAGCAGTATGAGTTGTCAGGACAGGTGTTATGATACACATTTTATAGACTGAGGACCTGAGGCCCAGAGTAGTTACATGACTTGGCCAAAGTCACATACTACTAAGTGACAGAGCTCTCTTTCAGGCTAGTGTCTCCCCACTACACCACACTGTCTTCCACAGAAGCTCAAACTAGATAAGGCACAGATTTCAGTATAAAACGCAGGTATGCCGAAGTGTGTCTTTATTCCACTATGGTCAACCTACTTTATCTTTTAAGCTCTGGCTGTGTTGAAAGGTGTCAGCAATGACTTCCATCATTTGGGTACTTCTCTACCTTTGAAGGTATATCTGAGCTTGAGGTGGGATGCAGCAGCGGTGCCCAGGTTATTACAAGGTATTGGAGATCCATTTGTTTCTCAAGTCACGTGTTCGAGGAGGCAGCATCAGGATGTCTACAGTCCTTTTGTCTTCCCGCTGATACTGATGTATCTGTGCCTCCTTCCCGTTCACGTGGCCTATTCATGTCCAGCAGCTCCCTGCTACTTTGGAGCCACTCCAGGGCCTGGGAAGTTCTGTAGGCCCACACCACACAGCCATTCTTCTCCCCAGGCTTGTTGCCTTCCTGCGGCAGAAGGGCAGGGTAGGAAGGACTCATTCATGCCTTTGCTCTCTCAATTTTCATCCTTCTCTCTTCCTACCCCAGTGAAGGGAAGTGTTTCTAGTGTTCCAAGAAAGCCCCACTGTCCTCCAACCTCTTCCTTCTAAATCCTTTGGCTATATTCCAAATCCTCTCCAGTCCTCTGAAGGCTTTTATAACACAAAATACAACTCACAGAAGTTTTGTTCTTGTTTTGCTTTTTACCCTATCACATCATTCTTCCACCTCAAGGTAGTGAGACAAGGGCCTGCTGTCCAAGGCATGGAGGTGGGGGTAGGGGAATACCAAGGGAAAAAAAAATTTCTTGATCACATGTGTATCACATTTAACTTCATCAGGTCCTTATGAGGTGAAGTCTCTGTGTCATTTTCCTAAAACTAACAGTGAGGCAGGGTGCAGGGGTGGTTCAGTTGGTTAAGCATCTGCCTTTGGCTCAGGTCATGATCCCAGGGTCCTGGGATCAAGTCCCGTGTCCAGCTCCCTGCTCACTGGGCCCCTGCTTCTTCTCCCTTTCCTCCCTGCTCATGCTCTGTCAGTATCTCTCTCAAATAAATTTAAAAAATAATAATAAATAAATAAATAACACTAACCCATGAGGCAAAGAAGCATTGATTGATGGGAATTCTTCTGTCAAGGGAACTAGCAGATTAAGCCCCTTCCTGCCTGCTAGGTCTTTAAATGTACTATTTTCCCTCCTCCACCTCAACCCAAATGGCTCCACCCTTGATGGCTTGATCCTACACTCTTGGTGATCAGGTTTTCACTTAAGAATTGGGAACTTGGGGGAGCCTGGGTGGCTCAGATGGTTAAGCGTCTGCCTTCAGCTCAGGTCATGATCCCGGGGTCCTGGGATCAAGTCCTGCATCGGGCTCCCTGCCCCGCGGGGAGCCTGCTTCTCCTTCTGCCTCTCTCTCTCTCTGTCTCTCATGAATAAATAAATAAAATCTTTAAAAAAAAAAAAAAGAATTGGGAACTTGGGAGGGGGGTGTGCCTGCGCGGCTCAGTCGGTTGAGCATCTGCCTTCGGCTAGGTCATGATCCTGGGGTCCAGGGATCAAGCCCCACATGGGGCTCCCTGCTCAGTGGGAAGCCTGCTTCTCCCTCTTCCTCTGCACCCGCCCCCCACCCCGTGCTCTCTCTCTCATGCTCTTTCACTCAAATAAATAAATAAAATCTTAAAAAAAAAAAAAAAGAATTGGGAATTTGGGGGCACCAGGGTAGCTCAGCCAGTTAAGCAGCCAACTCTAGATTTCAGCTCAGGTCATGATCTCAGGGTTGTGAGATCGAGCCCTGGGTCAGTCCAGCTCCACGCTCAGTGGGGAGTCTGCTTGAAGATTCTCGCCCTCTGCCCCTCACCCCACTCATGCATGTACACTCTCCTCTCTCTCACTCTCAAATAAGTAAATCTTTAAAAAAAAAGAAAAGAGGGGTATCTGGCTGGCTCAGTCGGTTAGGCATCTGCCTTTGGCTCAGGTCATGATCCCAGGGTCGTGGAATCGAGCCCTATGTTGGGCTCCCTGCTCAGCGGGAAGCCTGCTTCTCCCTCTGCCTGCCGCTCCCCCCCTGCTTGTGCTCTCTCTCTTTTTCTCTGACGAATAAATAAAATCTTAAAAAAAAAAAAAGAAAAGAATTGGGAACCTGGTCTTCTTGGAGGAAGACTCACAGCTTCGAAAGCCTGTCTGTAGATGATTTACTAGTGTTCTAAATGCGGAAAAGGTGATTTGTTTCTCCGAATGTTTTAGTGTTTATCACTTCCCCTGCCTCAGTTATGAGCACACACCCTAGAGTAAATCTGTTCCCCAGGGGCACAGGTCATTGTACGGTAAGCACACCTACAGTGCTGAGAGGAAAAGGAAGGCTTACAGCCACGTTAAGTGGGAAGATCACCTACGGCCAGTGAGAGCTGAAGAACTCAGACCAAATAAAGAGATGCTGCCTTAAAGCAAACCCTCGTTTAAAAAATTCTGTCTTGCACCAAATCCTATTGGCAAAGTGGGTTTTAAAATCATTTCAAAGCACACGAGGCTTTCGAAAGATGTTTGTTTTAAAGAATACAGTTGGCTTGTGGTCAAACAATGAAGTTCGGTAATGCACAGTAACAACTGTGGTATAATTACCAGCCGCAAAATACCAGGTGTTCAACCAAGCCTTTTCTACCCATTTAAGAGAGCCCAGCCAAGCAAAAATGCCCTGCCTAGCCATACCCAGAAGTTCAAAAGCTCAGCCTTTGTCACCAGGAAGGAATTAATTCAAAGAGCAAGGCCATTAATAGGCACAACCAGGCACTTTGTTGTAAACACCTTATTGTTAATACATGTTGAGAGCTGAACTTTCTCACATTTGAAAGAGGCCTGCTTGAGAGGGAATTTAACCAAGGCAGGCTCACGGTTGTTTTCTTTTCTTTTTTAGATTTCTGATGACATATCTATGGGATGTGCACAGTAGGGAGGTGCTGGCCTTGGAGTCCAAAGTCTCCCCCAGCTATCATTTGACCCAAGAATTATAGTGTTCCCAGTTCTGTGAGCAGATCACTTTAGTGTCAAGGGAATGAAAGTGCAGAGAACAGACAAAACACAGAAGTGTTACAGGGAAGAAGCACATTAAGAGACTTAACAATGCACTTCCTCATTATATGTAAGGAAACCATTTCCTAGATTCCTTGAGCTATAAAAAGCCAAGTGAATTTGCTTAAGTTAATAAATGTTATTTAATTATATAATGACAGTATACTGCAGCAAAATGTTTTGTTTCCTCTCCTTTTATTGCTTCCTGTTCGTTATTGAGAGAAGAAATCCAATGTCACTTTTTCATACTCTGCTAATGATGAGGCTACCTCATTTGTTTTGTTTGTGTGTCCCAATATATGTATATGTGTGTATATAATCAACTTGAATAAGATGGCCACATTGTGTGGTTGCTACAAACACAGATGTAAGGCTAAAGATGGGGCCCAATTTTGCTAGAGCGAGACCCCATTATCAAAGCCCTTTGCTGGGCTTCGGAGTTGGTCGTTCTGTCCTGAGAGAAAAAGCAGAAACTTCAATTCTCAGAACAACTGAAAAATCTGAGGTATAACCCTTATTCTCCCCTCCTAACCCTGGGATGAGAATGAAGTTCTACGTTCAGCTAAGGCGCCCCCTCTCCCTTGGTTTGTCGGTGCTGCTCACTGTCCAGGGAAATGGTGTGGGGCTCCCTACGCTCCGCTGATGGAGTACGTGGGCCTCTGGACTTCTATGCCAGTGGTGGCCGAGGAGGCAGCAGAAGAGTGACAACCCTGAACGGGCAGTGTGACAGGGACTGTTCGGAGCACCTTCTCACCTAGTCCTCTCCGTGTGCTTTCTCGGTGGGCACCTCCCCACCTTTCATATGTGAGGAGACCAAGGAAAAGAGAGGAACTCCTTAGACTTAACCATGTGGAATTCCTGGTTTTGCAGGTCAAAAGACCTCATATTGGCTCGCTGTGTCTCTCTCTGTCAAATGAATAAGTAAAATCTTTAAAAAAAAAAAGGTCTAATATTAGCAAGTTCATATGATTCAACCTAATATTTGCTCAATATTACAGAGTTAGTAGGGGTGATGCCAGAGTTTGAATTCTCAAGGACCCCCAAAATGATAGCTGCGTATCTGTATTTCATTTATTTCATTTTATTTTTTTATTTTATTTTTTTTTTAGATTTTATTTATTTATTTGAGAGAGAGAGACACAGCGAGAGAGGGAACACAAGCAGGGGGAGTGGGAGAGGGAGAAGCAGGCTTCCCGCAGAGCAGGGAGCCCGATGCGGGGCTCCATCCCAGGACCCTGGGATCATGACCTGAGCCGAAGGCAGACGCTTAACGACTGAGCCACCCAGGCGCCCCTTTATTTTATTTTTTTTAAGATTTTATTTATTTATTTGACAGAGAAAGAGAGCACAAGCAGGGGGAAGTGGGAGAGGGAGAAGCAGGCTTCCCGCCGAGCAGGGAGCCCGATGCGGGGCTCGATCTCAGGACCCCAGGATCATGACCTGAGCTGAAGGCAGACGCTTAACGACTGAGCCACCCAGGCGCCCCTGTATTTCAGATGACAGACTGGGGCTCAGGGCAAACGCATTTAAAAATAAATAGTGCGCTCAGTAGAGTACTTCCTTCTGCAGTCTCTGGTTTCAACTACCGACTTTATTCATGTCATACTGTGGAAGCTGGCTCAGGTCAGACAAGAATGCCTGCCTGTGGCTACCGTTCCTGCTGTGCCCTGCAACCAGCCCATCAAAGCAGCTCTGGGGCCGGCTGCCTCGCAATGCCTGTCTACCAACATCTCCCTTCCAGGATAACACGGAGCCACACACCCCATCTCCCCAGCTGAGCTCCCACTGTTAGAGTCACTTGGCTACGGCCACACGCCTTCCTCCAGGGGCCATTTTTAAAATTCCTCTGCGAACCCCACCATCCTTTCCTGTTAACACACTGATGATTAGTTTATCATCAGATTACATGAACTCAGGACCTGGATCGCGTGAATTTTGTTTGAGAGCTGATGGGTAAGGCCAGGAGCATGAGGGTGAATCATGAGCTGTTAGATGTGGCAGTAACTTTAGAAGCTGTATCGGCCGATCCCAGCGTTGTACAGCTGAGGAGACATATTCAGGTGCCAAAGCCGTGGCATCTTGATTTTTAGGGTGACCAATCACCCCAGTTTGCCAGGGACTGAGGGTTTTCCTGGCATGTGGGACTTTCAGTGCTCAGCCTGGGAAAATGTAAGATGAACCAGAACTAGCTGGCCACTCTACTTCATTTGGAGCCTCAAACTCTCCTGCTTCTCTGGACAGGTCAGACGTGAGCAGGACCTTGCAGTGAGGACTTCAGAGCTGCTCGGTACAACTCAGGAACCAGGTGGGAAGATGACGGCAACACAAATTTACATGGCTCAGTTTAACCAAGGCTAATCCCCGAGCGGTCAGTCGCTAGGCACGAACACGGATGCCAAAGGGAGCAGCCATGCAAGGTAAGGTTGTATCTGCCTCCTGACTGAACCCTGAGCCTCTGGGGCCACACCATTCGGGACAGCTGGTTCGACCGAGTCAGTCTCTGCAAATTAGGCTGAGGTCTGGTTTATTCACTGGATAGAGATGAGCTGCTGTATAAGCCCCAGGCATGCCGCTCACTGAGCCTGCAAGGAGAGTGCTGCCACGGTTTTTCTGCTCCAGGCAGCTGCAGGGAGGATGAAATGGGGAAGTACTCAGACAGGGAGAAGGGTCAGCAGGGTGCCCCATGCTACCACCGCTTCCTTTTTCAGAAGTTTTGTCATTTAGAGGTTTTGAATCCTGCAATAAGCAGTCATTCTTGGCTAACCTTGGACTTTTCTCCTCAAATGTCATGCACCTAATTTTTAGATATTTCTCGGTTTTACTTCTCCTCCTGGTCTATTTTGTTCCCAGCCCTCGGTTGTTTGGCAGTTGTCTTCCCCACCAGGCCTCCTGCTTTCTGTTCTGCCGGGACCCCGCCTCTAGTTCATGCCCTAAATGTGGGGGCGAGTGTGTGTTGAATAGAGAAGGGATGGAAAGGAGGATATTCTCTTCTCTGCATGCATTCCTTGAAGCTATGCCCCCATACCCCCCCCCACACACACACAAGCTGGAATCTAAATTTGTCATGATCCTCCCTTGTTCTCAACCATTCATGACATGTCCTTCTTAATGCCCAAATAACAAATTTATTGATCTTGTAAACGAATCACTTTTAATGGGAAGTCAGAGGTGAAGACCTCAAAAGTAAATCTTAACTGTGACCTTACAGTTAATATTCCTTCTAGGTTGTCTTAACACTTCAGTGACCCTAATTCCAGTGGAGGGATTTGAAACTGGGAGGGGAGGGGGAGGGCGGGCAGCATAGTGAGGGATTATTTTGGGAAGAGTTCTGTGGTAAGTGTTGCCAGATTTAGCAAAGAAAAATCCAGGATGCCCGGTTAAATTTGAATTGCACTTTAACAATAGATAATTTTTTAGTATAAGGATGTCTCTTGCAATTTTTGTGATATACTAAAAATTATTTGTTGTTTATCTGAAATTCAGTTTAACTCAGTGTCCTATATTTTATCTGGCAACCCTGCAACCCATGAGGTCTCCCAAATATGTAGCCTGTGCAGTAGAAGGCCAGGATTGCTGCGGAGTTTGGAACACTTTCCAAATGTCTGGCAGAAGGAAACCAGTCCATCCGAGAGGGCAACACGTGGTACAGTCAGGTGAACTCTCGGCCCTTAAAGCCAAGCCTGCTGATGCGTGGGGGCATCTGAAGTAGGCCTGAACTGAAAACCCCTGGAGACAGGCCAAGGTGCGGGTGAAAAGGGCGTGTTCTGCTGGATCCTTCCCAGAAGATACAGTGTGTCTGGTTCCGGTGACAACTAACCCATCTGATATCCATTGCACGAAAACATTATTTTTAGATCTGAAGAAGGAGTGGCAAGGTTTTAAAAATAAGGTACTAGATGTAGGGAGAACTACATTTGAGAAGCTCAGTCCTGACCAGGAAATGCAGGCCATGGGCCTGCTAGCATGAGACCTAGAAAAGATCGGTACCAGCAGCTTTCCACATAAAAATGCCTAAGACTGAGACTGCACACTTTGCTTATAAACAAAGGTGATGCTACTAGCTTCAAGAAAATTGCTTTTACCACCTGTAATAATCTTTTTTTTTTTTCCCAACGAATGAAAAGAGAGGATTTTTTGTTATCTGGTTTTGTCTTCTGCACTGGATCTACTGTCAGTCCTTCTTCTCTACCCTGCTGTGTGTTCTGGGAAGCTGACCCTTAGGGACTCCCTTCTCCTCTGTCTTCTGGTTAGGACGAGCCAACAGGAGACATGGAGCAAGAGACTGGAGGTTGGGAGGACAGATAAGGCGGAAGACTATCTTTAGGGGCGCTTGGGTGGCTCAGTCGGTTAGGCGTCAGGCGAGTGGGGGGAGGGGCAGAGGGAGAGGATTCTGGTGCACAATCTCTCCCTCTCTCTCAAATAAATAAATCTTTTAAAAAAAATTTTTAGCAGTCCCAATAAAAATATCAACTTTTATTCTTTTTGAACTTGACAAAATAATCCTTAAATTTGTATTGGGGATAGGAGGAGAATAGCCAGGGAAGTTCTGAAAAGAGAAGAAATATGTACTTCTGTGTGTGGCAGAAGGTGGAATGGTTGGCCCTACTAGATATTAAAACACATTATAAAGCCTCAGTAATTAAAACAATGTGGACCTAGTCCATAAATGAACATACAGATGAATGGAACAGATGAGACTGTTCTGATATAGACCCAAAGAGATGCAGGAATTAGTATGTGACAAAGGTGACATTGCTAATCGCCAGGGAAAAGAGACTATTCAATAAATAATATTGGTATAACTGAATAGCCATCTGGAATAAAACTGGGCCCATATTACACACTATTCAATAAAGTACATTATAAAGATATCAGATAAGTATTTAAATGTAAAAAATATACAACTAAAATCACTAGAAGAGGGGTGCCTTGGTGGCTCAGTTGGTAAGGCATCCAACTCTTGATTTCAGCTCAGGTCATAATCTCAGAGTCATGAGATCAAGCCCTGCGTAGGCCTGGGTAGGGCTCTGTCCTGGGCATGGAGTCTGCTTAAGATTCTCTCTCTCTCCCTCTCCCCCCCACTGTTGTCTCTCTCAAATAAATAAATCAACAAATAAATAAAATAAAATCACTAGCAGGGAGGCACCTGGCTGGCTCAGTTGGAAGAGCATCTGACTCTTGATTACGGGGTTGTGAGTTTGAGCCCCACATTGGATGTAGAGGTTGCTAAAAATAGATAAACTAAAAAAAAAAAAAAAAAAGGAATTTATGGTATTTAAAAAATAATAATAAAATCACTAGAAGAAAACTATGGGAGAATTTCTTTACAACCTTGGAAGGTCTTTGTAAATGTGACCGAAAATCCAGAAGCCATTTAAAAATCGATAAAATTGATTACATTAAAATAGTTTCTTTTGGGAATAAGAAAAATCACCATAATTAAAGTTAAAAGACAAATGACAAATGGGGGAAAAAGTATTTTCAACTCATATAACAAAGCACTAATATCCCTTATATACAAAGCACTATTAGAAATAAATAAGACAAAAAGCTGACAACCCAAGAGAAAAATGGGCAATGGAAATGAATAAACAACCAAGGGTTCGGGTACCAGTTCCAACAAGAAATTCTCAGACACCAGTTGGGTGTCCCACAATTTAACTCCATTCTAACACTATTTACCTGGAGATAGCCTCAGATCCCATAGGTTAAGGATTCAGTCCTACAAGACTGCCAACCCTCCACTTCAGATATCAAAAGCAATTCCAGGTTGTCACCTGTGCTTCTGAAGGTGGGTTATAGATCAGAGGTTCCAACAATCCCCTTCTTGGGTTTGATTAATTTGGTAGAGCAGCTCACAGAATTCAAAGAAACATTTTACTTCCTAGATTACCAGTTTATTATAAAAGAATATAACTCAGGAGTAGCCAGATGGAAGAGATGCATAGGGCAAGTATGAAGAAAGTCACAGAGTTTCCATACTCTCTGAGAGCTCTACTCTCCCAGAATCTCCACATGTTCACCGGCCTGGAAGCTCTCTGAGCCTTTAAGGGTTTTTTTATGGAGTCTTCATTACATGGGCATGATTGAGTAGATTATTGACCATTGGTGATTGAATACAATATCTAGTTCCTCTCCCATCCCAGGAGGTCAGGGGTGTGTGACTGAAAGTTCCAAGCCTCTAATCAAAGATTGGCTCCCTTGACAATTAGCTCCCTCCTTAGGTGCCTTCCAAAAGTAACCTCATTAACATAAAAAAAGATATCTTTATTGTGGCTCGTCACTTAGGAAATTCTAAGAGTTTCAGGAGCTCCGCCAGAAACTTATGGAGACCAAATACATATTTCTTATTATAAATCACAAGTCACAACTCACAGAAAAGTTCATAAATATATGAAGAGATATTCAATTTCACTCATACGAGAAATGCAAATTGGGTTGCCTGGGTGGCTCAGTCTGTTAAGTGTCTGCGTTCTACTCAAGTCATGATCCCAGGGTCCTGGGATGGAGTCCCATGTCGGGCTCCTTGCTCAGCGGGGAGCCTGCTTCTCCCTCTGCCTCCCACCCCCCCGCTTGTGCTTTCTCGATCTCTCTGACAAATAAATAAATAAAATATTTTTTTAAAAAAGAAATGCAAATTAAAGCTATGTTGATATATAATTTTCTATATATCAGATTTTCAAACACTTAAAAGTTTCTTATCTTTGTGGGATTGTAAATTGGTACAACTCCATGGAGGGCAATTTGGCAAAATCGATCAATCTTACAGATGCACATATCCTTTGACCCAACAATTCCTTGTAATCAAATATATCCTATGAATATATTTGACACATAAAATGACCTAGGTACAAGGTTAGTCATTGTAGCATTACTTGTAATAGCAAAATTGGAAACAACCCAGTGTCCATCCATATGAAACTGGTTAGGTAAATCATAATGCCTTCTATATATTGGAATATTATGCAGTCATAAAAAGATAGAAATACATAAACATATGCTGTACTGATATGTAAAAATCTCCAGAACGCAGTATACGCTATCTACTACCCTTTGTGTGGGAAAAAAAAAAACATAAAATATATATGCATATAAGTATGTGTTTGTATATACCTAAACTACTCTGAAACAATAATCCAAGAAACCAGTAACAGTGGATTGGGAAGAGATGTAGTGAATGAGAGATAGGGAAGGAAGAGAAACTTTCACCTTTCATATTTTTAAAATATTTGAGTCATGGGTATATATTACTTATTAAAATATTAAATATTGTAAAAGTGCTTGTGAAAAAAATCAAACAATACAGAAACGCCTAAGTTAGGAATTGAATGTCCCCCTACCCCTAAACCTACCACTCAGAGAAAACCAATGCCAACAGACGGCTATTAACCCTAAGAGGTTTAGTCATTGAGAAGATAGGATACTTGCTTAAAAATCATGTAGTAGGCAAGGAAAACACTATTTTCGGAGTCTCTGAAATGTTGTCCTGGCACTACCACATCCACTTAGGCCAAAGATGAGCAGTGGAAATAAATACTGACCTCCTTCTGCGCACTCATCATGAGCCCCTGGGCTTACATAGAACATTCAATCCTATGTGAGTTCAGGTATATGTAAAATTAGAACTGGAATAATTCTGACTTAGGTAGCAATGTAAAAGTGAATGGTAGAGGCCATTAGCTCTAATGGGCTAAGTATTATGTGGATGTGACATTAAGACATTAACATTTCAGCAAATGAAATGTTTATGTAGTCTGAAAAGTCTTGGCAATGGAAGCACAGAATTCAGCCAGCAAAGGCTTCTAAATTACAAACATAAAAGAGTTGCAAAGAACACTAAAAATTATTCCTAATTTTCCACTGCTGTTATTAAAAATTATTAAAAATATTTTCTAACTGGAATCTGACATCCCACTAGTGCAATGAAGCAAATACCATGTTATGAAGCCCCCAGCCAGATCATGTTCCTTCAGGGCGCCTGGGTGGCTCAGTCGTTAAGCGTCTGCCTTCAGCTCAGGTCATGGTCCCAGGGTCCTGGGATCGAGCCCCGTGTCGGGCTCCCTGCTCCGCGGGAAGCCTGCTTGTCCCTCTCCCACTCCCCCTGCTTGTGTTCACTCTCTCGCTGTGTCTCTCTGTCAAATAAATAAATAAAATCTTAAAACATATATATATACATATATCATGTCCCTTTGACTCTGAAAATTCCTTGATGAGTAGTAAATGAATGTTACAAGTAGCTATGAAAAAAACATATAGAGCCTCCCCGTTTCAAAATAAATATCCAGGGTCTCTAGCCAAAGCAGCAGTTGATATTTTTAATACATGTGCCTTATTACAACACAACAAAACAGTGTTTATACAATACACTCTCTTTCCTCTCTTCTTATAAAAGTAGTGTGTTGATGTTGGAAGAAACTTTAGAAATCAAGTCCACTCATGCAATCATTCATTCATTTAACAAATACTTATCAAGTACACCCATGTAGGACAAAGTAAAAAGCAGTAGGATAAGAGGATGAGTAACACAGTTTCTGGCCCTTGAGAAACTTGCCTAAGCTTACTCCTTTATTTTTATTTTGAAGAATCTTAGGTCTCTTGAGTTCAGACCAGTACTTCTTTTGATTATGCCACACACCAAGCATTTATGAAAATAACTAAATCTAAGGAATGGCAATTGCCTATTATTACTTCAGTGTTTTTCACGTAGTAATTTTTTGGTTTTGGATTATCATTTCAGAGGATCTCACTGCTCTTCATCTTCACAAGTAACTTTACATACATTATGACAGCTTCACAAAACTTTGATTTCACAGATGAGGAAACTGATATCAATGAGATTAATCAACTTTCCCTGCATCACACAGCTAGTAAGTAAGTGAACCCAGTTCTGTCTGTTGCTAGTGCTTATATTCTTTCTACCATGGTACCCAGCGGAATTCGTCAAAATGTAAGCTTTAGACGTTGTAATTAGTATTACTACTTTAAGAGTACATGGTTGTCATTTTGATTGTTAAATATTCTGCAGCTTCACAGAGACTTTCGGAGAGAAGAGCACACTGTAACCGTAAACAACGTATTTCTGAGCACCTTAATGTCAGTTCAAGAAGACCATGAAATGACACTGGGTAACTATCCGTTTTGGTCGCTCTAATACTCTGCATTAAAATGATCAATGATTAAATGAAGTTAGTGTTTTTTCCAAAATTATAGTCCTTTACCTTTTTATCCTCAAACCCTATAACCCTATCTTTTGTTTATTTGAACTGCTTTGCTCTATGTCTTTTGAATGTCCATATCAAATCTACTATATTTTAAAGTTACTATAATATTTTTACATTATATTCTTATTATGTTTTTAAAAAGGTACCTGATTTTTCTTCTTTTAGCCACATTAGTGTGACTCTCCTCTTAACACACATGCTCTTCTACTTTTAAGCCTTCCAAGGAGCAAGACAATCGCTTTACAGTGAATTACTGATGCATAGCTTCCTCGGAGCAGGGTTTGGATTTTTGCAATCATGAAGGTGATCTACAGTAAAAGATAATTTGGGGAAAGTCCTGTGATTGAATCTGCCACTGGTTGTCAGTTAGCTTTAAAGACCTTGGACCTTGGAATCAGACCATAAAATCTGAATTGTGTTCCTTAGAGTGATATTCTTCAAATTCACCTGTGAGCGACCAGCAATCACATACAAGTTTCTAGGGGCCCTTGTAATTTCTTTCTTTTTTTAAATGTATTTACAGATTTGGATCATTAGGAGAGGGTTGGTAAGCAGCAATCAAGAAAGACAAAAATGTGGAAATCTTGAATTTCAACATAAAAATTATAGTACAGCGTGTATAGCTTTATTATATCCCAATAGCATGAAATTATGCTATACCCTTCGAAGTATATCATACACTTACGTGAGGTCCATGGCAACAATTATGGTATAAATCACAGTCCCTATGTTGTTAATTTATTCACAAATACTTAATTTATTGTGAATAAGTTATTGTAAATCATAATTGGGTGGTATCTTGGGACCTAGGTTGGCCTAGTGAAAAGCAAAGGTTTCGGAATGAGCTAAACCTAGGATTTCACATGAACTCTGCCATGGAAGCTTGGCCAAGTTATTGAATCGAGTTGTGTGACCTTAGCCAAGTTACTATACCAGATTGAACGAAGCTTTATCACTTGTAAAATGATTTTTGTGAGGATTAGTAATGACTGTCAGTAGAGGCTCTTACATAGTAGGTGCTCGATGAAGTCAAGTCTCACATGGGATACTTCACAAAGTATACACAATGATTTTTTATTAAATTGAATTGATTAAAAGGAAATTAAGTGTTGGTGTTATATGACCTTCCTCCTGGAATGGACAATTGAAATTGAAAGGACATATTTCCTGCTGACAATACAGTACTTACTTCCCCAGGAGACTAAAACAGACCAACTTTAGCAAGAAATGTCTCCATAGGGGGGCCTGGGTGGCTCAGATGGTTAAGCATCTGCCTTCGGCTCAGGTCATGATCTCAGGGTCCTGGGATCGAGTCCCGCAATGGGCTCCTTGCTTAGCAGGGAGCCTGCCACTCCCCCTGCTTGTACTCTCCCTCTCTGGCAAATAAATAAATAAAATCTTTAAAAAAAGAAAAGAAATGTCTCCATAATGTTCCTTTATGGAGAAGTCTATAGTATGCACAAAAATGTCCTCTGTCTTATAAATAAGTATTGTCACAAAATATCTATTTATTCAGTGTTTAGGTCTTTGTTGTTATCGTTGCTAATAAATCTTCAGTGACCTTGTCAGGGTAGTTAATAGATGATTTTAACTAATTTGGTTTAAATTATTTATGGTAACAACTAGGGTTTCAAAGAGAAAGGAGTCAAGGAGGTAAAAGAAACAGGTAATAGTTGCTGCTTCTCAACACAGTTCAGGAAGCCTGAGTAAGTAGGTCCATCAATGCATGGTGCATGGAAGAAATTCTGAGATACCAGTAGAAAGTAAAAGCTTAGTATTTTGTAGTTGCTTTCTTTACAACCTCAAATTTGCATTAAGATGCATATTTTATATTTTCTGGAATTTTTATGCCATTTAAATCAATAGTTAATGTTATTTTCTTCCCATAATTCCTCTTTGATTATCTAACAGCAAAGTTTCTTTATTTTTATTTTTTTCTAGAGGGAGGGGGGAGGGGCAGAAGGCGAGGGAGAAAGAGAAGTTTAAGCAGGCTCCACGCCCAGCATAGAGCTGGGTCCACACATGGTGTGACTCGATCTCACAACCTTGAGATCACGACCTGAGCCGAAACCAAGAGTCAGTTGCTCAACAGACTAAGCCATCCAGGCACCCCCTAAAGCTGTTTTGGGGGGGAAAAAAGTATTGTGTCAATTTTTCATAAGAACGAAGAGACAACCCTGACTCTGTGCCATTAGGTTGGCTAGACCCACTGCCTCTTTCTGCGGTATCCACCACTTCCTGGCTGCGAGCAATGGTCATGTTTTCTTACTGGACCTTAAGGACCTTGAGGGTAGAATCCATGTTTAATTCATCTGGGTCTTCCCTCAACCCCCCAGTATGGTAACCCTCTCAATGGTTATATTTTAAATGAATAAATTGCCTGGATACCTTTTAGGAAAACATTTCAGAAAACAGTTCTACCCAAATTCCCTAATCAACAATTTTTTTTTTTTACATCCAAGGGAAGCAGCAAATCTTCATGCTTAAGGACTTCAGTGCCAAAGTGACCTGCTCAACTACTTACTGCTTGGCCATAGATAAAAAATAGCCACTCCATGCTTCTGTTTCCTCATTTTTAGAGGAGGTAATAATATACCTATGTCGGGGCGCCTGGGTGGCTCAGTCAGTTTAGCGTCTGCCTTTGGCTCAGGTCATGGTCCTGGGGTCCTGGGATGGAGCCCCACATCGGGCTCCTTGTTCAGCAGGAAGCCTGCTTCTCCCTCTGCCTGCCACTCTGCCTACTTGTGTTCATGCTCTCTCTCTCTCTCTCTGTCAAATAAATAAATAAAATCTTTAAAAAAAAATAATATACCTATGTCATTGGTTTCTGAGAGGATTAAATAAAATGATCCATGTAAAGTGCATGGCCCATAGTCAAAACTCAACTTTATTTTATTCTATTTTTAAGATTTTATTTATTTATTTGAGAGAGAGAGACAGAGAGAGCACAAGCTGGGGGAGGGACAGAAGGAGAGGGACAAGCAGACTCACTGCTGAGCAGGAAGCCTGATGTAGGACTCAATCTCAGGACCCCAGGATCATGACCTGAGCTGAACTTAACTGACTGAGCCATCGAGAGGCCCCCCAAAACTCAGTATTTAAAAGGCAAGTGAATTCATACATTTACCATCACAAACTTTTTAAAGTTTATGAACCTCAAAGACTGAAATATTTTATCTTTCTGTAGGAGAAAGAAATGTGATGGGGGCACCTGGATGGCTCAGTTGGTTAAGCATCTGACTCTTGATTTCAGCTCAGGTCATGATCTGAGGGTCATGGGAGCGAGCCCCACATCGGGCTCCATGCTCAGTGTGGAGTCTGCTTGAGAGTCTCTCTCTCCCTCTCCCTCTCTCCATCCCTCTGCTCTCTCTCTCTCTCTCTAATAAATAAATAAATAAATAAATAAATAAATAAATAAATAAGTAAATAAAATCTTTAAAACACAAACAACAACAAAAAGGAAGGAAGGAAGGAAGGAAGGAAGGAAGGAAGGAAGGAAAGAAAAAGAAATGTGATGAACAGTTACTTAAACCTTACCAGGAAAGATAGCTTTAAACTGGCAGCAAAGTTACTGCATGTTAGGTTTTTCAGAAGCACACAACCAGAGGAATTTAATTTATTGGAAGAAATGCAAGGATTATAATAGTTTATATTCTTGTCAGCACATTTTATACCAATGTTCTTAGACCTTTTCATTAAAACAGAAAAATAAAAACCCTACCATTAGGTAGAGAGGCTGAAGTTGCAAACAGTCCATTCAGTTTTCTCCTGCCCTTCACTTTGAGGTTCTTACACATAGAAATCCTGTTCTCATATTTGTTCACAAGTTTTCTCTCTAGTGAAAAATACTTTATCATTCTGTCTATGGGGAATTAATAAACAGAATGTGGAAAAATGTAATCTCCAAGGAGCCTTGCTGTCAGTACTCTCAGTAAATACAGCACAGCCAAGAGACTCTACAGAGACCTGACCTAGAGTGGACTGAGACTGGCTTTAGAATTGGCCAGCTTCATACCCTACGACCCAGCAATTGCACTACTGGATATTTACCCCAAAGATACAAATGTAGGGATCCGAAGGGGTACGTGCACCCCGATGTTTATAGCAGCAATGTCCACAATAGCCAAACTGTGGAAAGAGCCAAGATGTCCATCGACAGATGAATGGATAAAGAAGATGTGGTATATATATACAATGGAATACTATGCAGCCATCAAAAGGAATGAGCTCTTGCCATTTTGCAACGACATGGATGGAACTGAAGGGTGTTACGCTGAGCGAAATAAGTCAATCAGAGAAAGACATGTATCATATGACCTCGCTGATCTGAGGAATTCTTAATCTCAGGAAAGAAACTGAGGGTTGCTGGAGTGGTGGGGGGTGGGAGGGATGGGGTGGCTGGATGATAGACATTGGGGAGGGTATGTGCTATGGTGAGCACTGTGAATTGTGCAAGACTGTTGAATCACAGATCTGTACCTCTGAAACAAATAATACAACATATGTTAAAAAAAAAAAAAGAAGAAGATAGCAGGAGGGGAAGAATGAAGGGGGGGAAATCGGAGGGGGAGATGAACCATGAGAGATGATGGACTGAAAAACAAACAGGGTTCTAGAGGGGAGGGGGGTGGGAGGATGGGTTAGCCTGGTGATGGGTATTAAAGAGGGCATGTTCTGCATGGAGCACTGGGTGTTATACGCAAACAATGAATCATGGAACACTACATCAAAAACTAATGATGTAATGTATGGTGATTAACATAACAATAAAAAATTAAAAAAAAAAAAAGAATTGGCCAGCTTCAGAGAATAATTTTCCTGAGTTTTGAGCAACTCACATCATTGTTTTGTAGCCCTCTGATTTGTAATATTGGGTCTAATCACGTCTCCATGATTTGTAGGGAATATTTTTTAAATACATGAAATAATTATCATCATTAATAAACTGAGTTATTAATCTCCTCCAAAAATAAGGTGCTGGCATGTAAATAAAATTTACCACTGACCCTTTAGGGCTGGTCCAGTATTAAATTGGCCTTCAAAAGTCCTAGTCAGGGGTACCTGGGTGGCTCAGTTGATTAAGCATCTGCCTTCAGCTCAGGTCATGAACCCAGGGTCCTGGGATCGAGTCCCGCATTGGGCTCCCTGCTCAGTGGGGAGCCTGCTCTCCCTCTTCTGCTCCCCCCTATTTGTGCTCTCTATCAAATAAATAAATAAAATCTTTTTTAAAAATTAAAAAAAAAAAGATAAATAAATAAATAAATAAATAAAATCTTTAAAAAAAAAAAAAGGAAAAAAAGTCCTAGTCAATTTGTTGCATGGGAAGAACACACTACCAGGATCAGGAAATGTTATTCTACTCCTGACTCTGCCAATAACTAGTTCTGTGATCACTGGTAACCACTTCACCCCTCAATTTCCTCAAATGTAGAAGTAGAGAGTTGGACAAGATCAGGGAGGAATAACACCTAATATGTGCCACTACTCCTGCAATTCTGTGTCCAGGGCAGACATTATTAATCAATCACTGAAATTTTTCTACCAAATTGGGAAGCTGCTTCTGAATTCTCAGCATGATAGAGTTGGCAGTCAAAGTAAACCGTACTTGCCACCTTTGGGCCAGAAGATCTTTAAAGTTTCTTTTAATTCTAATATTACTCAAAGGCCAAAATGAGAATCTATGAAATAGCAAATGCCAAAAGACAAATACCTAGGAAAATCTTACTTCTCTTTTTCACATTCCAATCTCTGAGTGTTAAACACTTTGTCTGAAAGGCCTGTCCATGAGGAAACTTTGCTCTTCCATGATTGCATTCAGCTTTTTGTTTGTCCAAAATGAACAGAGTTTCATTTTTTCCCCTAATTCTTAAAAATGCTTACTGTAAAAATTTGAACAGTGTAGAAAAGTACAAAATAAAAGTGAAAATTATCTGATACCCAACACCCTTTATTACTATTTGGTAACTGGTCTTGCAAACATAGCTCTAGGTATAAGTGTTTTTCTGTACTCCATTTATTTTTTTAATATGGCAATGTTATGTGTGAACAACTTTGAGTATCATTCCGAAGCTGTGGTTCTTAGTCTCTACTCAATGTACTCACAAAATTCCATCTTTGTCTGGGGGGCTCCTCTTCTAAGTGAAACTTTGCAAATATAGCAGTAGACTGAAAGAGCAAGGGATCTTTAGACCCTTACCACAACCACACTTAAAGATGTGGTCAAATTCTCCAGGCTCCACTCTAGTAGATACAGAAAGGAAAGATTTGCAAAGCTTGTGGTTAAAATTCAATTTGGAAATGAAATGGACCCAGTGGCTTGGGAGAAAAGCAAGTGTTCCTCCTTTACCCCATAACCCACCCCCACTTTTCTTGCTTATTATTATAAAAGTAATATGTGTTTATTTAGGAAAATACAGACAGGCAAAAATGAGAAAAATAAAATCATAAGTAATCTAATCAGAATATTTATGATTGGGGCGCCTGGGTGGCTCAGTTGGGTAAGCATCTGCCTTTGGCTCAGGTCATGATCCCAGGGGCTCAACCTGATCCCAGAGTCCTGGGATAGAGCCCAAGCAGGGAGCCTGCTTCTCCCTCCCCCTTCGCCCTCCCCCATGCTCTCTCTCTCTCAAATAAATAAAATCTTTTCTTTAAAAAAGAATATTATGACTAACATTTTGGAGCATATATGTTCAGTCTTTTTTTTTCTATGCATATATATTTATATAAGTATCAATACATAATTCAAAAGCACTCTTTAAACTTCTGGGTTTTTCTCTTCACTCACTGCACTGCCGTTCCTGCACAGCACTGTTTCTATTATGGGCAGGAAACTATACAAGTTAAAACTGGCTTTGGAGATACAGAGTTCTTTGTATCAGTAGTTTGCATAGCAGGGTATGCACACCAAGGAACCAAGGTTATGGGTATGTTTTGAAATTAATACACCAATTACTCTGAATACTGCTGTACGGGAGTTCAGTTTATCCACTGGGCAAGCTGCTCCTGAAGTTCAAATTCCCTCAGCCGATATTCAGCAAGTATCTTACATAACTGGTATAAACGAGGTCATGTCAGGGCCAGAATTTCTATACGCATTTCTATCTCCATCTATTTAATTGATGAAATGTCTGTGTTCCTTAAGTGTTCTCATAAGAATATCTCATCATCCACCATCATCTATCTAATGGTATGATACTGACATATGCTGTGAGAAGGTGACTTACTTTGTATGTAGCAACAAGTATACATTATAGGAAAGATATCTTTCTCACTCACAGGGAAGTCAATTTGCTTCTAAGGGTTTGAGACTCTATTAAATTGCAAAATACCATCCCTATATGTGTTCCCAATGATGGTTAACAAAGAAAAAGCAGCCAGGAGAAACCTTGCCTTTGATATTTAATATATGCTGCTTTGTTATCTATTGCTGAGAAACAAGCCACCCCCAAAATTTAGTGGCTGAAAACAATTGATTATAATCTCTTGCAATTCTCTGGGCTGATTAGGCACAGCCAGGCAGTCTTCTACGGGTCTTGCTTGGAGTCTCTCATTGACGATGTCAGATAGCAGCTGGGGCTGGAGTTCACTGGGGGCCTAAATGGGCCGGAAGATTCCAAGATGGTTTCTTCACTCACAGGTCTGGTGCTTTGGTTCACATAGCCTCCCTTTCCACCTGGAGTCTCAACCCCAGGGTTTTCTCCGTGGCCTCTCTTCCCACGAAGATAGACTTCTTCCATGATGGCTGACTCGTAAGTATAAAATTAAAAGCTTTCAGGAGTTTTTAAGGCTTGGGCAGAGACCTGGCATAGTATCAGTTTCAGCCTCTTTCCATAAGTTAAAGCAACTCCGAGCCAGCCTTGATTCAATGTTGCGGGGGGGGGGGGGGGGTGGGGGGGGGTGGGGGGGGGTGCTATACAAGCACATCAATATGAGGAGAGGTGGTTCACTGGGTGCCATTTTTGGGAAACTAGTTACCCAGTATTCTCCAACTGTACGCTGGACAAATTTAGAATTTCGACTATAATTTCAAAAGAGTCTGGGTATTTTCTGGCTCAAAGACAGAGTACAATTAAAAAGAAAGTGACTAAAAAAAAAAAAAAACAGTGAAAAGAAGAGGGAAGGAGCCTCAAGGTGATGAAGGATTTTGAAGCAACAGGTGCTTTAATAACCTTGCAAACTTGGCGGATTAAATCACAGAGAAGAAGGTGGAATAAATGGGTCATTGCATCACCACTATCCAAACTTGGTGTACTCAGAAAACTTAACTGATGATGCTTATTTTTATAACTCTAGAACAAAATATTATAATTCTGAAACATCTGAAGCATATATGGAGGGCTGTCTTTCCAAAGACAGCGGAGAATTCAGACATCAATGGAAATGTGCAAGGGTTAGTAGCATTTGAAACAAATTGGGGGAAAAAATTAGTAGTTAGGGGAGCAGGCAGTAAAGATTCCCATGGCACCAGGACAGGAGAAGAAAACCTGCATCCTCTTTCCTATTGCTCTGGAGCTTCTCAAAATGCATACTATCTGTGCCCCCAGAGCACAACAGGTAAGTTTACAGGGCAAGGAAGGGCCCAGGTTCTCACATAAAGACAATGTCATTTCAGTGTCTGCAAAGACTGGGAACCTCTTTGACATGGATGGTCTGAGACTAGGGTTCCCTTTTCTGGTGCGGAACAACCATTTAACACCAAGCAGCTTTTCATTAATGTTTATTTTCTTTAACATGTTTAGACTGTTATCATTCTCCTCCCTTTGAAAATATGTACTCTGGAGGTCCCTAAAATAATACTCTCACAGCAGTGGCAGTTTTGAAAAATAAAGGTTATTTCATTCATTAAACTCAATGGAAATTTGTTGCTTAACAAGGAAATACCGAACACTTTATAAACTCCTGGAGGGCAGCAACCGTGTCATATATGACTTTGGTATCTCTTACCTCCTGGGCTCATTGTCTACTTTCTCCCATGTAGTAGTTTTAATAAGTAACCAGAATTGTTAAACAATATACTCCTGTGCCCTTCTTTGACGCAGAAATGTCTTTTCATTATGTCTCTGCATGTTTTATGTCAGGCTCATTGTAAATAATTGCTCCTAAGCTTGTTTTCAGTGTGCAGATCATTTTGCAGGCTTTTCAAAGAACAGCTGAAAAGGTTTAATTCAAGTTGAAGAAGTTTGCTTCAATTACAAGCAATTAATTTAGGCTTCACTTACCTCAAGGAATATTTGAACCTATAAATTTACAGATAAATCCTGGGAGTGTCAAATTACGCAACCAAGAGCGGGTAAGTTCTTTGCAGTTTTTCTGGGCGTTGATCTGCAATAATCAGGCTTTTTTTTTCCCGTCAGATTTTTGAATGAAATAGTAAAACTTCTGCCAACACTGTCTACTTCACCTGGCTTTGCATAATTCCAAGAAACTAGAAACTAAACACAAGGATTCTTAAAGAGTTAGAAAGATTGTCAATACATAAGAGAAAACAAAACAGAACAAAACCATTTATCTCTTCTCTCTTAAGAAAGATTTCACAATATTCCTGTTTTCAAGTACTTGAAGTTTTTTGTGGACAATTACTTTTTAAATAATCGCTTTTAATGTAAAACGTAATACATGTTCATTGCAGATTTAAAATTTACTTAAAGTAACAACGAGAAAGATAAAAATCATTCGTGATGTTACAACTACGATTTTGGGTAACAACTTCCCATTTTTTCCCCTAGACACCACATGTTTTTACAAGACGGGTCCATACAACTCAAACTATTTTATAATTTGGTCTTTTTTATTCTTATTTTTAAAATTATACGCGTGGTACGCGAAAAGAAACTTGTACAGATTATGGCATGTTGTAGTACTGCAGTGTTAAAAGACGCCATCTGTGGTGTGGTGTGTGCGCTCTGGTGGGAAGAGAAAACTCTTGCCGGGCCAGCCTGACCACTCCCCGACCAGGAGAGACCTCCGCGTTTGCCCTTGGCGATGTGGGCCTAGCGGGAGCGCCAGCGCGGGGGAGTAAGCGCAGGGCGTTCAGGGTGACTGCGAGCACGAGCTCCCCGCGCGGTCCACATCTGCCCTGGGCAAGTCCCGCTGGCCCCGGCCCCGGAGGGGACGCAGGGCGAGAGGGCAGTTCGCGTTGCGCAGGGCCTGGGTCCAAACCTTTAGCCCCCGCCCCCAGGGCTGGCGCCACTCTCGAGCGGTGGAGTGAGATAAAGCCGGGCAAGGTTCTGCAACTCCAAATCAGGGAGGCGCAGCTCCGATACCCAGTCTCCAGGCGTGTTTGTTCCAACTGTTTAAACTGTTGCAAAGCGCCCGAACCCCAGCGACCTTCGGCAAACAACTCTTAATCTCGCGGGCCGAGAGCGTAGGTTTTATTTGTCGGGGGGGGGGGTGAGCGCCGGGAGCAGGGAGCTAATGCAGCCCTCTTCCGGGCACCCCGCCCGCCCGCTCGCGGCCACCCACGGCCGCCCACAGGGACCCCCGCCCGCGGCCAGCGAGCTTCTTGCGTCAGCTGGAGCGGGGGTGGGGGATTTTCGGAAGCTCGGCCCGCGCCGCCAGCCCGGGAAGGAAGGGCCCCGGCGCTTGCCCCGCCCTCGGGGGGCGGGAGGCGGAGTGGGGCAGGAGCCCGGCTGGCCACTCGAGCCGTGTCGCGGAGTAGCGAGTGCCGGGGAGTCTCGTGGAGCCGCCGCTGCCGCCGGGTCCGCGCCGCGCCTCGGCAGCTGGGACAGGGCCGCCGTCGGGGAGCGCCAGAGCACGGTCCCCAGCTCATCATGATGGACTTGGAGCTGCCGCCGCCCGGACAGCCGTCCCAGCAGGTGCTGCCCGCGACCCTTGGAGCCCCGCGGTGGTACCCGGACTGGGGCAGGGGCGCGAGGGAGCCGCGGACCTGGCGGGGACAGCCGCAGCCGACTTGTCCCGTCTACGGCCGGAGTCCGGTCTGCAGCGGCCGCACACTGGAGCCGCTGCGCTTGCGCCGGGCCCGGGCGGGGAGGGGGAGCGAGAACTCCGTGGGCCGCGAGGACCCAAGGGGCAGCGAGGGGAGTGGGGGGTGAGGCCCCCGAGGGCGATTGGGTGGAGGTCTGGAGGCTACGTTCGCGTGCATAGGGCGAGGGGGCCTCTCTAGCCGCGTCCCCAGCTTCCGGAGCTGGGACTCGGGAGCCCCAGCTGGCCCCCGGAGTTTGAGCTGCCCAGAGGTGGCAGGGCTGAAGGAGGGGGCGGACGCTGCCGGTCTGGGGCGGACGCTGGCGGTCTGAGCCGGCGCGGCCCGGCCCTTCCGGGGCTGCGCTGCTCCTCCGCCTCGGAGCCGGCAAAAATGTGCCTAGTCACGGGGCCGCTCTCGGGGGAGTTGAGGTCTCCTCCGGACTGGGACCCGGCGCCCCTGCTCTGCCACCGCCCCCATCCACGGCCTCCGTGGGCGCGGACTGTGGCGCTATGCGCCCACCCCGCTGGGCCGTCTAAGGGCGCTCCCTTGCAAAGTAATCAGTCCATCCGTCGGATCGCTGGTAGGCAGCTGGGCGAGAAAGCCCAGCCCCCAGGGTGGGGGAGGGACGAGGTCACGAAGTGCCCAGCGCGCTCCGATGCCCCGACGTGCGGCGGCCGAAGCGGGCTTGCGCGCTCGCTCGCGTAGTGGGAAAGGCTCGGAGATCCGAGGTCAGCCTCTGGCAACCCGCAGGTAAGTGCGGGCGAGCCAGCGGACTGAGGTCGGACGCCGCCGTGCCCCAGCTCGATCCCCGCGCGGTGCCTCCCAGTGGCGCACGCCGCGTGCGTGGATTCGGCCTCCATGACAGTGGCCGGTTGGCTGTCACGGCGGCCCTTGGTTGGCCCTTTCCGGCTTTATAGCGTGCAAACCTTGCCGCGCCGGGGCCAAGGGACAAGTTGGAGCTGTTGATCTGTTGCGCAATTGTTATTTTCCCCAGGGCGGCTTTGTCTTTGGATTTAACGTTTCAGAATTGCAGTTCCAAAATGTGTAAAGCAGGATACTCCGTTCTGTGCTGTCAAGGGTAAGAGTTTCTCGAGTGTAGATTAGAATTTCTATTGATTTTAGGCTGTTACCGAATTTTCTGCCATCATACACTATTTCTTCCTTGGATGCTTTATACGGTTTTTCTCTATTTAAGAATCTGCCTCGATTTCTTAGCATGTTGCTTCTTTCGCTAGGGCAGAGGGAGGGACACTTGTGTTTCATAACGTTTTGCAAACAAGTTTTGTAAGTTGTTATAAAAGTGAAAACAGGTTTCTATTCATAGTTTGTAGGGATTTTTAAAGGAGTAGATACTTGTATTTCCAACTTTTTTGGTAATTGGGTTCTTAGGAAAAAATATTTGGTTCAAGGAAATGTGTAACGTAATAAGTACAGTAAGAGCATATGTTTATACTCTTAAATGTGAAGTTTTAGACTAATCTCGAAGATTTAAAGTAAGATTTTAAGTTATTGATAATTTATTAATTGCGCTTTTTTGTTGTTTAAAGCTGTTTGCCTGGAACTTTCTCCCAGTTATGATTAGGATCGTATTCTCCCAGTTCGCACTGGTATGAAGTAAATTGTGCTTTCCAATTTAGCTGCTATTCAACAGTAACTCATATAGCCATTTATACAGTAATCTTTGTGATCAAAGGCTATGAGGCTAATGGACTTTTGCTTTTCTAAATTGTAGCCTAGAGCCCTCTCTCATTTTTAAATAATAACGGCAAAAAACTGTAATTTAATATTCCATACATACAAAAGCTCATAAAGCACGTGTACTGCTTTCTCTTTTAAAAGTGAATTTTCAGTTTCATTTGATAAGGTAACTACTTTTCCACCTTTAATCAGACACAATTTTCATATCTGAAGACTATGCAGAAAGAAAATGGAGTAAAATTTGGAATCAGTTTCATGTCTGTAACTGTGATTCATCCTAAATAATTGTTGGTATTCTGGAAAGATTTCATCAGAGTCAAAAATGGATTTTGACCTCTGTCAAAGAAATTCCAGGTGTGAGGTGGTACTAGGATACAGTTTTTCATCCTGTGTGTGGAGGGGATGTTGATAAACAGGGTAGCAAGGAGAGCCTTAGGTTCTGTATTTCCGTTAAGTGGAAGAAACCATCCATTACCCTTTCCAAGGGTGTCTTGGAGAGATAAAGTACTTTTATATAAGAAGGGATGAAGTTGATCTTGGACTAGACTGATAAGATTATTTTTAAAAAGAAAAATAGGACAGGCCTCTCATCTGAATGAATGTTGAGCAAAGAACAACTTGACTTTTTAGATACGAGTTTTTAGACTTGAGAGATTATGGAAGCTGCATGTCAGAGAATAAATTCACAATTCACAATAGTCTTTCTGCATTAAAAATAACGTGGGCCATTTTGGAATCTTTCTTTCTCATTAATTTGTGTTTTTATAAGCAATGCCAGAAAAAAGAACTCCTGTCTTTCTTTAAGACTACCAGAATGAGTTGAAAGCCAAATACAGTATTTTTCTTAATATTTCTTTTTATTCAGGATGAAATATTCTTCAGAGCTACATAGAAAATGAACCCTCTTTGGACTGTAAGCACATTTTTCTGGGAATTGCCTACCTACTGGCTGAACATAATTTAAAGGGGGTTTGGCGTAAATAATATTTTCTCTTTAATTTTTCCTTGATCTGGGGTTAATTTTTCAGTGCGAACTCTTGGGTGCAGGAAGAATTTGGCACTAAGATGATAATAGATGAGTTATTGGGCACTTCTTGCGTGCCGGGCACTGCAATAATTGCTTCACATGCATAATTGCACACCAACCCCATGGGAAGTACTATTCTCTTAAGTTTCCGGGGGGGGGGGGGGGAGAAAAGAGGCCAAGAGTCCTGCTTAAACTGCCCCAACTAGTTTTTTAATTAATTCATCTATTTATTTAAATAATCCCTGCACCCAGTGTGGGGCTCAAACTCATGATCCCGAAATCAAGAGTTACAAGAGCCAGCCAGGCACCTGAGATGCCCCAGCTGTTGAGTGGTAGAGATGGGAATCAAACCACCGTAGTCAGACTCCAGTGGCTTTTACTCGCCACTTCCAAGCTAGACCAGGACTACTTAAACTTTAAACAGAAGGAAAAGCTCATACTTTATTTAAAAAGTGGATTAACTGAGAAAAACTCAGGGAAGGAGAGGCAGGAGTTAAAAAGATTGATCTCTTCACCTTTTCCGTTTAACAAGAAATTCACTAACTGTGTGTATTGGGGGAGGTGGACCTTCTTAAATACAGTTGGGCGCCTGGGTGGCTCAGTCGTTAAGCGTCTGCCTTCGGCTCAGGTCATGATCCCAGGGTCCTGGGATCGAGCCCCGCATCGGGCTCCCTGCTCAGTGAGAGTAAATACAACCTGTCAAAGGGGCCTTTTAAGGAAGACACAGACCTAGAAGGGTTTAATTGAGAGAGGCAGGACCTTTTTTAAATATTTTATTTTTAAGTAATCACACTCACTCAGCGTGGGGTCAAACTCACAACCCTGAGATTGAGAGTCGCATGCTCTACTGAGTGAACCAGCCAGGCACCCCGGGACCATTTCTTAATATCATAGTACTTTAAAAAATCCCTGGGATTTCAGCAGTGTTCCAGATTAGGGTTAGAGTTAGGTTAGGGTTGGGGTTAGGGCATCACATTTTTCAGGGACCATTTTCCTTTTTCTTAACTAAATCTGTTAGCTACTGGAATCTTTGTTTACCTTTATTTGCCTTGTTAGTTGGTACATTCTCCTGTTCCATTGGCTTTTTTTTGTTTTGAAGTAGTAGTCAAAAAGAAATTTGATTGTGAAGATACATAATATGGCAAAGAGTGGGAGAGACTGGGTTAAGCCAGGTTGAAGGTCAGTGGGTAGAATGGGGAGAATTTGAGTGGAAAATGGCTAGGAGAAACCTGTTGGCTCAAATTAAACACTAATCTCTTGTTTGGGGCATTTCTGAATTGAAGCAAGCGTAAGAGCCCAAATCAATCTTGGTGAAGCCTACTTAGGGTTTTGAGTACAGTACATTTCAAAATTAAATATATTATTTCTTAGTCTTTATTGTTAAACAAGTCACTTTCAGAATTGTCTTATTTGTCTGATTAAGGCTGCTGCCATCCAGTGGATGATTTGCCTGAAAGTTAGTCTGGGTAAACCCAGGGCATTTAAATGCCTGGTCCAGCCACTTTGAAAGTTTGCGGAAATCTGTTGCACACCAAGGTATAGGAAGATAGGTTTACTAAATGCAGTATTTGGCCTGCCTCCTTTACCTTTGGCTGTATGTTTGTTTTAAATTTACTGTAACATGGAGAAAAGAATTTATATTTGGTAATACAATTTCTGGGAGTTACTAAAATTTCATTGCCACCTGCTTTTAAATATGCTTCAAGAAACGTTTATTTAAAAGGCTCTAAGATGGGGCGCCTGGGTGGCTCAGTCAGTTAAGCGTCTGCCTTCGGCTCAGGTCATGATCCCAGGGTCCTGGGATCGAGCCCCACGTCGGGCTCCCTGCTCAGCGTGGAGCCTGCTTCTCCCTCTCCCACTCCCCCTGCTTGTGTTCCCTCTCTTGCTGTGTCTTTCTCTGTCAAATAAATAAATAAAATCTTTAAAAAAATAAAATAAAAGGCTCTAAGATACAGGCCAAGGCTTTTTCAATTGCTCAGTTGATAATGGTGGGTTTTCTAGAAGCAAAAGCAAAAATACGCTCAAGTTTACAATATTTACATTCCCAAACAGTATTAGGGGGAAAAAATGGTGTTCTTACACTAACCTCCCACACACACGGACACCTCCCTCAAAAAACCAAGACTGCTAAACAAAATTCTGTTCTGCCTAAAGTTGGGAGTTTTCTGTGTGTCAGCCCCTGCCACAATAAACACTTTTCAGCTGTTACGAATTTTAGGAATAGGGCACCCGGCTGGCTCAGTTGGTGGAGCATACAACTCTGGATCTCAGGGTCATGCGTTTGAGCCCCATGTTGGGTATAAAGATTACTTTAAAAAAAAGATTAAGAAGTTTAGGAACTCTGGCGTAGGACACACTTTTAACCAATCATCTTCACTGCACATGGCCTATAATACCTGGGTGTCATAAAGCCTCATATATGAGAGTTCCTTTGTGTGTAAGCACGTACATTTATTTGGCCTAAACTCTGGTGGTAAAGACAAATCCAGGATATAAGAAGAATTAGAGCACCAAGTCCATCTTTCAATGGCCCTGTTGATAACTGACTCTTGAGACTCATTATAATCCCATCAAGAGCCTGTGTTCTGGAGGATTAAAAAAAAATTCCTTGGCAATGCTAAGTAGTCACTCCTTTCTCACAAGCTCGGAAATGGAGACTTTGGGGTCTGTAGTAACAGCATACCAGCCAGATCTGAGCTCTCCGTTGCTTTTTAAATAAAAGAAGAACAGTTGTATAAGAAAAGAGAAAATCGGATCATTGAAGCCTTCTTTTGAACTTAAAGAGTTTTTGTTTTCCATATTAGCTAGTCTATTAAATCGCCTTTTAAAATCTCTGATAATTTGTCTTGACTGTTTGTCTTTTTTTCCCTGTACAACTAGATTGTAAATTTGTTGAAAGCTGGACATAGAATTTATATTTCTGTCCTTTTTTTAAAGCAGCTTTATGAGATCGAATTCACATACCGTATGTTCCACCCATTTAAGACAGAAGTTCAGTGACTTAGTGTATTCAGAGTTGTGCAGCTATCACCATAATCCATTTTAAAACATTTTCATTACCCCAAAAAGAAAGCCTGTACTTAATAGCAGTAACTCCCCATTTCCCTTTAACTCCCTTAGTCCCTAGTAACCACTTAACCATTCTCAGTCTCTGTGGAGTTGTCTGTTCTGGATATTTCATATAAATGAGATCATGCCATATGCGATTTTGTGTGATTGGCTTCTCTCATTTGATGTAGTGTTTATAAGGTTTAACCTTGGGGTGGCACATTCTACCGTATGGATACACCCCCCATTTAATTTATCTTCTCATCAGTTGATGGGCATTTGGGTTGTTTCTACTTTACATATTTCTTTTTTGTTCCCTGCAGCAAAGTTTCTTAAACTTTGTTGTCTAGTAGAATCACCATTAGTATTTTAAAACCCTGACATCCAGGCCATATCCCTCATTAAATCAAAGTCTGTGGTAGTGGGACCCAGGCATCAGTATTTTTTTTTTAAGGCATCTGAAAAGGCACTCCAGTTTGCAGTCATGTTTATGAACAAGTGCCCTAGAGCACCTGGCTCAGTGCTTGGTACCCATCGAAGGTATGGTATTAGGATGTCTGTCTTAATAATGTGTTTGGTCACTGACCTTCATAACCTAAGGTTGACACAAATCTGGGAACTGTTTTAAGGTCCTGGCAAAATGTTTGAAATTCAGTACATATAACTTGAGCTCCTTAAGCTCTTTAAGTTGATTTGGGTGATAATTTTATTATTAAAACATTTTCTCCCAGTGGGTCAGAATTTTTCTGTTTGGTCAGGAACGTGACCTGTGAGAACGTGCAGTCTGGATTCTTTGAGACTAGCATAGAAGAGGCCTTGAGGACAAAGTGCTTGGGCTAGGTGTTGGAGAGCCTGGAGCCCAGGACAGACTTCGCCTTACTCTAGGAAGTGCTCTGCATTCCTCGGCCTCATTATCCTATTTAAAAAGAACAGAAACCTTAAATCTACAAGGCAACTTTTAGCAATTCATTTTTTGACTGCCTGTAATCTGCCTGGTGAAGTCTACTTTATATTCTGACCTCAGTGGCTGCCATTTGTACTTAGCTGAGTGGCTTTCTGGTGGACATCTTTGGAAACTGAGGCTAATTTCTGAATCATTGGCGAGCGTTGTACAGCACAGCAGTACCCTCAGGAGACCTGAAGGTGTGGTGCAGGGCCTCCTGAAGCTGGCTTAGCCCCGCCTTGCGGACAGGGTGGGAACAGGCCCAGAGGGGAGCAGGCACCCCGCTCCTGCCTCGGCCTCTCTACAGTGTGGCCGAGCCGAACTTTTGCAGCCCATCTCCAGCCCTTCCCCACCATCTGTCATTGGAGGGGTACCGTTGAAGTCACCTCTTGGGAAGCTGCTGCTTTTCTCACTCTAGTCAGTAGTTCAGAATTTTTTTAACCCGTTCTTCTTCTTAAGATTTAAAAAACAGTATCTTACTCTTTCATTTGTTCTTAAGAGTTTTGTGCTAAGTGGTGGATGTAATATATGTTTAAAGTACCTTAAAACAGAAGGATTTCAGCGTTAATATTTAGGGTTATATGCAACGCATACTTGTATTTCAGAGAATTACTTCTCCCATTAAATCTCCTTTTCCTTCTTTGCGGGAATGTAGCCGTCATTCAGGGTAGGGTAGTTCCCATCTACCCCTGCCCCCATGTCTGTGTAAGAGGTTGGGGACAGACTGTCCGTGTGGGTGGCCTAGTGAGAATGGGGATGGAATTTTGCTTTACTCCAGACTTGACAGCCTTTTGTCTGCTCTGCTTCAGCACAAAATAATAATGCACATGCATGTAGAACCCAGCCTTTTCCAGTCTGAGGGATTAGAATCCAGGGGAAAATGATTATGGTGTTCTGTTGTTTTCTGTGAACAGAATTGGAACAGAGGTATGACAGACAATGAACTACGCTATTGCTTCTTTAGGAGCTTGAGGGTTGACTAAAGAACCTGTCCTTTTTGCCACTTTGTTTTATAGTATTGGACCTGGGGAGTCTTACTGCTATGTCTGGAGAGTGTTGAAGAGCCCTGACTTTTTTGATACAGCAAAAAAAATTAAAAAATAAAAAAATTTATTAACATTAAAATCCTGGTAATGAAAACCACCAAAAATAAAACCTGTATTTTTTAATTGCAGTAGGAAAAACTGCCAGTTTTTGAAGAAGTTGTTTTTGTTCTTGGTAATTCTCAGTGAAAATTAAAATATACATTGAGAAAACAGCCCCAAAGGACAGGAACAGGGCTGGTTCACTTTGTGCCAGCTGTGGTCCCTGGCCCGTATGTTCTTCTGAGAGGAACTGAGACCAGGACCAAGAATAAGAACCATTCTGTGAATTCAGGCTCTTTTCTTCTCCAGAGACAGAGGCTCACCCTCTGCTGGAAAATTCTTTACCAGGCTGCATGTTTGGGAGAATTCTTGGGGCAGTGGATTGAGAGTAGGATGATGAATGACTCTGTGAAGGAAAATTCCAGGTTCTATTTGACTTGGGAAAAAGGTTCTATCATGAAAGGGAGAGAGATTGGGAGGAAAAAGAAAACTAGCTTAAGGGATTTTTTTTTAATGAACCCAGGAGGAATACAGACCTTTTGGACTCTTCCTGAGGAAAGCTTCAGATGGACCTGGAATTTTTACCTGAAGATCTAAATCTTTAATCCTTAGATTTGCTCTTCGGCATGCAGCTCGCACTTAGATTCTCCATGTGAGGAAAGGGAAAGTGTTTTCGAGTATTTACTTGTGCTGTTTATACTCATTACCTTTAGTTCTTGTAACAACCCTGTTAATAGAGGTTTGGTCGTTCTTTTTTTTTTTTTAAAGATTTTATTTATTTATTTGACAGAGAGAGAGATAGCGAGAGCAGGAACACAAGCAGGGGGAGCGGGAGAGGGAGAAGCAGGCTTCCTGCCGAGCAGGGAGCCCGATGTGGGACTCGATCCCAGGACCCTGGGATCATGACCCGAGCCGAAGGCAGACGCTTAACGACTGAGCCACCCAGGCGCCCGAGGTTTGGTCGTTCTTGAGAAAAGTCTTTGGAAAGCTTAAGAAAGAGTCCAGAGTTGAGTTTAGGAAACCAGAAACCGCAGGAGATATTTCAAGCAGGGAATTTAATATAGGAAATTAATTCTATAGGTGATGGACAGACAACCCAGAGATGAGCAGCCTCAGGAGGCCACTACCCTCTGGAAGCTGGTACTGCATCAGGACCTGGCAACCCTGAGAGCAGGGCTCTCCCTCCCACCCTCCAGCACCCCTCCTGTGCCCCTTCTCGTGCACTGAGTGCACATATGTGACCACTGGGCAATTCAGTCATCATGTAATCTAGAAACTCCTGTAGGGGACAGATGCGGTCTCCATTAGGGGAGTTCCCAGTTGGGGGGAGTATTCCCATTGTTGGTAGGTCGTGTACCTCCCTTCCCCTGTGAGGTGTCCCCGGGATGCCAGGGCAGGATTGATTGCATGTAGGGATGTTTCTGGTGTTGCTGAAGGACTTGGGCCTCTGGGTCCTGAACTTGGGGAGAAGTTCAAAAGGAGGGGAAAGTATCTTAAGAGCTGGGGAACCTCACATCTTTTCTCATTGATCCTGATAAATAAAGGCTTTTCTCAAACTCCAGAGGGATGGCAGTAGAAATGACTCCCCTAGATAGCTCATCCATCTCCCTTTCTTCAGCACTCATGTGTGTGCTGATGAAGATAGTAATGGAGACCGGGGTGGGGCGGGGGCATGGGGGGAGGGAATTAGTCTTTCTGTGCAGTTCACCTTTTACCAGCTCGCTTCCAATTTGTGAAAAGAATCAGCCTTTTGATGTTACAAGGCATTTGCATACAAACAACTAGCAACTTCACAGGGAAGGAAAGGAAAAAAGCGAACACCACCTGCTAGTACTGTAGTATGTCTTGGACATGTTTTCTTACTGGATCTTGACAATAAATCTATGGTCATAAGGGTCATTACCTCCATTTTACAGACAAGGAAACCTGTTCAGAGAGGTTAAGTAACTTGTCCAGGGCCATGTCCCTCTCAAGGGCAGAACAGGGATTTAGAATGCCCATAATCCCTGTTCTCCCTTCCCTCTTTTCCTCCTTCCTTCCATTTCTTCTTTTCTTATCTAATGAGCGACTCCTTTACAAAGAGTAATTAGGGCAGTGTCCCTACCTCACGGAGCTTGCTTCTTGTTTATCAGAAGGAGTGCTCCTGGGCTTCTCTTTGGGGTGGAGGATGTTCCCACATTCCAGGATACTCAGCACCATTGTGACCACTAGAAAATCCGTCCCCCGTCCCCATCCAGTATCAGCTGCTCGTCGGTGGTGGTGTCAGCCCCAGCAGAACCACTGCGATCCGCTGACTTCCAGAGGTAGTTTGAAGCTAGGACGCTACCGTTTCCAGGAAATCACAGTAATCCCCCATTATCCGTGGGGGTCAGTTCTAAGACCCCCAGTGGAAGCCTGAAGCCAAGATAGTACTAAACCCTATATATACCGTGTTTTTTCCTATACCTGCACACCTAGGACAAAGTTTAATTCAGCAGTTAGGCACAGTAAGAGATTTTAACAACAGCATGATAAAAGAGAACAGTTACAACAATGTAATGTAATAAAAGTTACGAACATGGTCTCTCAAAACACTATGCTGTACTCTTCTCGTGACGATGTGAGAAGATAAGATGCCTGCGTGACGAGATGACGTGAGTGACGTAGGCCTTGCTGTGGCTGCTGTTGAGCCTCTGACGATGCATCAAGAGAGGGTCGTCTGCTTCTGGACCTTGGTTGAGTGCAGGTCCCTGAAACTGGTGGAAAACAAAACCGCGGATCGGGGGCGCTCCGTGGGTACTTCCTTGTTCTTTGTAGGGAAGCCCACCATCTCCTCAGATGGCAGTCTAGTCACACCTTTTATTCTAAACTAGAAGGGAGCGATAGAGAAAGATGAAAGCTCCAGAAACCAGAGGGGCGCCCAGTACGTTTCATTTATTCCGGTAGAGTGTCTGGGCCAGTTCACTTAACTGATCCCTGGATCAATGTCATTTGATACAGTAATACTGTCACTGCTGGTATTTACCATTTCTCAGGCCTACAGCTGCAAGGAACCTGTCCTCCCAAGGCAAGCATCGTTTTAAATTTTCAAGATGAAGTTAAAAGTCATATGCCATATCTCTCTGGGTCTTTACTGCCTTTTCTGCTGGGTACTTTGTGAAGAAGTCTAGAGTACTGAGTATAGAATAGTTGAAGAGGTTAAGATATTGTGGTAATAGATTGATGCTTTGGAAAAAAAGTCTAGAATATGGGGGCAAAGTGAGGTTGCCATGTTTGACCATCAGTCTGAGGGACGTAAGTGTTGTCCTCTAAGAACATACACTTAGCATTTATGTTGACTGATTGATGTCTTACTCAGGTTCCAAGATTCTTTGATGGATATTTGAAGATACTGTCATGTTGATTCCCTCAAAAATTCAATTTTATTGTTAACCTGAAGGGGTAGGTGTTCATAGTTTTTAAGGTGTAATACGTTGTTTTTAGTAAAGCACCCAAGGAATAATTTGAAGTATTGGTAACTATGAAATAAGTCTAATAATTAAATTTTGGGGCGCCTGGGTGGCTCAGTCATTGAGCGTCTGCCTTTGGCTCAGGTCATGATCCCAGAGTCCTGGGATCGAGCCCCGCATCGGGCTCCCTGCTCAGCAGAAGCCTGCTTCGCCCTCTCCCACTCCCCCTGCTTGTGTTCCCTCTCTCGCTGTGTCTCTCTCTGTCAATTAAATAATAAATAAAATCTTTAAAAAAATAAATAAATTTTCTATGACTAGTAGGTCATAACTGATACCAAACATGGTATCTTTGTTATTTAAGTAATTAGAATTCTTTGATCCCAGATACCTTAGGTGTACAATTAAAATACTGAATCCTGAGCCTAAATGTATACTTACTCATTCCACAAATATTTATTAGGTGTTTACACACCCTAGGAACTTTCAGGGCATGAAGTTGTTACTTTTCCAAGGTATTTTCCAGCAAATACATTGTCTTCCTTGAAGGACATTGGCTTTTCAAATGGCCCCTCCTCCTAATCAATCCCTTTGTTCTTTGTACACCTGGATTATACATGTTTCATATCAGTGAGCAAAAATTACTTTACATCTCTGTCCGCTCTGCTTAAGGTATGACTTTCTCTAGGGCAGGGATTAAAATGTATTTTATTCATTTTTATAACTCTGGTGTCTGGCATCGTGCCTAGTGTTTACATAATAGTAGTCGTTCAGTCAAGTGAGGGTGGGCCTGTTACTGCCCTCTACGAGCTTGGTACTTCTACAAGCTCATGGGTGATGTGTGACGGTCCAGAGGAGAAAATGTCATTTCCACCTGGGGTGCTCAGAGAGGACATCCTGGAGGAGGTAGCATTTTAACTAGATTTTTTTTTTTTTTTTTTAAGTCAGTAAGATTTCTTTGGCTCAAGCTTCCGTTGGAAGCCTGAGGAAGGGTGCAGGCAGGAGGAGCTGGGCTCTGGCGACAGATTGGGTCACTAGGGATGAAAAGGTTAATTTGGGGCTGACTGTAGAGAGCCCTGCAGTGCCCACGTGTGGCATTTCAGGTTTTATGTATGTAGCTCAGAATCACAGAAGGCTTTGGAAAGGGCAAGACACATGAGCTGGACGTGGACAGGAAGTTATTGTGGCCCATGAATCAGAAGAGGGATGGGCTGGAGGCAGAGAGAAAGATGGCAGGGAAGACGGGTCTGGGGGTGGCTTAGCTGACTTGGCCTCAGCACATGTACTGAGGATCTGTATTGGTAACTCGAATCTGTACCACCTTTGTTAGCCATTTAAGAAGAATTTTTTCAGCCCCCTTTTCAAAGGAGGGGAGATTTCCTCTTCCTGTTGGTCCCATCATGATAGCACTTGTGCTCAAGCACCCTGCTGTTCCTGTGTGGTAAGAGAAAGCATCCGCCACTGTATTCATGCCCGTGATGGAAGGGGAGGGAAAACGAGCCAGAAATTGCGCTTTGCTGGAGGGATGGATTGTTTTCTTGTCCAAGGTGGCACAGAGGGAGTTTGTCTCTTCGTGCCCTCTAAGATCAATTCACTCTTACTGCCTTTATTCAACTGTTAAGTCTCATCCTTGGCTTCCAAGCCCAGTGATTAGCAGTATTCACCCCAGAGAAGAAAGCATAGACAATATCCTCTCTTTTTCTCTCCCCTGCGTGCTTTGCTTGTAAGCCCCAGGTGAACAGAGGTGGGCATCTGACGCTATCCGTGGTGGCTGCTGCGGTCTCTCGGGCTCTTCCCGGCGCTGGCCAGCGTGCTCATGCTTCAGCACACTGATCTCGTCCTGTGCGCTCCTGATTCTGCCCTGTGAGGTGGACCTGATCCCTGTTTTGTAGGCAGAGAACCGAGGCCCAGAGAGGCTAAGCTGATTTATATTCCAGTGGGATGTGCTTCATTTTCATCATCATTAGAATGTGGAGGACCCCACCATGGCGCTCTTGCGGTTAAGCCAGAAAAGAACTGGGCCTGAGACCGAGCAGACTGTGCACATTCGACAAACAGTGGCCGTGCTTATTGTTCTCATGATTGTGTCTCTTCTCCGTCAGGGATGTTTGATGTGGGGGGCTGAGATTTCTTTGGCACACCTGAAAAAAACCCCTCCTTGAATTCTAGCTGTGTAGTGGCATAAACATTCATGCCCTTTTTTGCTCTTTGCTGTAAACTTATTCTCCTGTGCTCTTCCCTATGCATGTCCCTCACGTTGGGCACTGAAGTTTCCAGAGACAGAAAACCAGTCTGTGGTGACCACAGAGGGGCTGCCTGCTGCCCCGGGTCTCCCCTGTGGGACCCTGCAGCCTATCTGCTGGATTCCCTGTACTGATGCGAATTGATAAGCCATCTCATTGAACTCCTTCCCAGACAGACTCCTTCACTCGTGGCAGAATTTCTTACTCTGGGGTTCTGGGCCTAGAAAAGGAGCAGTGTCCACAGGCAAGTTGAAGGAATAGAGTTTGGGGAATAGAAGTATATTAGTAGAAGGCCAAATCCAAATAGGAACTGAGCTGACTCCGCGACCTTGTCCTCTTCCCAATCGTACCCCTTCTTTTAGTCTTTCAGGACTGAAATGTTCCTTTTGTAACAGCTACCCCCGAGTAATGCTGGCTTAAAAAAAAGGGGGGGTGGGGGTTAGGGTGGTGAAGGGAAAGAAGACATCTAGAAAACCCTCGAGGGGAGATGACACAGCTGAAAACTTCTTACGTTCACTTACCCTTTGATGTTGCCATGCAGATGTCTGTACGTAAATAAATTATGACCTCACCTTCTATTTTTTATATAGTAGTTAGACCCAGAAGCCTAAAAATTAGATGCTTCTCGTGTTCATTTGACATTGCAACAGAAGTTGAATTTATTAACAGTTTTAATACCTCACCCCTGATTGCCCTTTATATTTTTAAGGGGCGTTACAGACTTTTTTTTTGCCTATGGAAAACAACTCTGTGAGGCTAGCCTTAGTGTCCTGGTTATTCCTGATAGGCGTGGCCCAGTGAGGCCAGGCGGCAAGGTCCAAGCCTCACAGCAGAGGCTGAACTGGTACCACACTGGGCAGTCTCCCCGAAGAGATCCTAGGTTATTCTGAAGAAAAGCCTGTGTTGTTTTTGAGTGCTCCTGTGACATACACCTGCGTTGGATCTCATTGTCATTTAGTAGTGGGGGTCTTCAGGCAAAATGACTTAACCTCTTCATGCTTTGGTTTCCTCGCTCCAAAAGGGCGATGGTTATAATACTGCCTACCTTGCAGATTGGTGTGCGTAAATGAGATAATAGACACAAGTACTTGCGGAAATGTTGAGCACATAGAAAGTGCACAATAAATGGTAGCCATCATCATTAGTATTACTTAAATTGTGTCATACCTCTCTTGATCTGGATTCAGAATCCTGTGGCACTGTGATCTTTCATTCTCAAATCTTAATGTGAAGGCTCACCAGGTAACCCTTGTCTTTACATATTCATTTAGCAACTTAATTGAAAAGATTTGCATTAAGGAAAATAAAAGATTGCTGTGCTGGTCTTAAGAGCATGAAATACGATAGATACACTAATTACAGTTTTTCTCTAAGAGGTCCAGATTGCTGCCTGGCAGTTGGCAACAACAGTGGGTATTGTGCATCTTCAAACCTATGCATCTGAAAGTAGCTGAAATATAATTTCCAAACTCAGCTTAATTCATATCCTTAGTTGAAACAGATAGTGCTTTCCCATCACCTAAGCCCCCTATTTCTCCCCATTCTTCAGATGACCTTTGCAATAGTCTGGTAATTGTGTGGTGTCTGGACTAGACAAGTGCTAAGTTAAGGACCATCAAGGTCCCGTCAGTCATTAAGAGCCCCTTTAGGCGTTCAGATTCACCCTAGCACTTGCTGGTCACTGTAGTAGCTTTTTACAAATAATTGCTAGCAGTGTAAATACTACCTAGTGAGGTTTGGAAGACTTAATGTTCCCAGTGTATCCTCAGGAAGTAATTTGCAAAACAGAAGAGATTGGTGCACTAGAATTCCCCCCATAGGAGTGCGGAGGGCTGACTTTGCAAGTTTCCTCGCCGGAGCTGCACTGTCATTAACCACCTTGTCACTTTTGAGCACTTGAAATGGGGCTAGTGCAGCTGAGAAACTGAATTTTTAATTTCAATGAATTTTGATTTAAATTTAAAAACAGTAAAACAAAATTAAAAAGAGTGTTAAGATTTATTTTTTTGTTAAATATAATTTTATTCTGGGAGCACACTACATTTCATGTGGTCATATCCATGAGATTTGTTGTAGTGTATATTAAGTGTATTCACCACTTCTGATACCTCATTGATAATTCTGAATTTTTGGTTACGTGTTAAAATAATTTTTTGATATATTGGATTAAATATATTATTAAAATTAAATTCACTTGTTTATTTTTTGGTCTTTTTACTAAGGCTACTAAAAATTTTTAAATGATACATGTGGCTTGCATTATATTTCTATTGGACGGTACTGCTTTAGAGCATCTGTTACAGGTAGCTAAAATTAGCTTGTCGTCAAATTCAAAATTAGATTTCAGACTTACATTTTGGACATCGTAGAATCAGAGGTATTTAGAGGAAGGGATCTTAGGAGTTACCTAACCCAGCCGTGTCCTTTGGCAGAGGAAGAACCCGAGGCTGAAAAATACTGTAAGATGGCAAGACTAGATGGGGACTGGAAGCTGGTGTTCTTAATAGCCTACTGCTTCGGGTCTGAGGTTTGCTTGGCCTCGGAAAGTTGGTGGACGTCAGGGCTGCGAGGAACTTAAACTTCCCCCAGATCCAGACCGAAGAAAAGGCCTTTCGGAAGAAATTATTTTAGATGGTAAGGAAAAATAATTTTTTTGCTTCACCTACCAGTGGACGGGATGGTCAATTCCGTGTTCGACACGTGTTTTTGTTGGGCTGTATAATGATACAATCACGGGGAATAGTAATAAGGTAATAAAAATAATTCCCATGCTTTGTGTGAACATTTACTTTGGGAACCTCCACACATCTGGTTTTCATACTTAAAGTCATTTTCCCAAAGCCCGAAGATTTTAAACCAGACCCACAGCTTTTGTCTTTGAGAAAATGACTGAGAGTTTGACTTCATGTGTTTATTATTTAGGTAGGTTGTCTTAGGTCATTTGGTAAAAGTCTAGGCCTGTTTTATGGTTCTGTTTTCTTACAAGGGCAGCAAAACTGATTTAAAGAAAGAAGCCACCAGCAAACTACAAGGAATACCCTTAGAGCAAACCCGAACTTTATTTGTATTTTGAGGCGTGGAAGAAGAAAGGGAGGCATTACGATTTACCAAATGGTGATTTGATTTATGAGTATGTCCCTCAGATTAGAGGAGGCTACTTCTGCTTAAATTGTAGGTGACAAGTGTGTGACCTTTGACATTTAGCCTTTCTCAACTTCAGTTTTTTCATCCCACTGATCTTCACACAGAGTAGTGTGAGGATTAAATGACATAAGAATACACGTGAGGGGCGCCTGGGTGACTCAGTTGGTTAAGTGTCCGACTCTTGATTTCGGCTCTGGTTATGATCTCAGGGTTGTGAGATCGAGAGTCCCGCGTTGGGCTCTGCCCTGGCAGTGGAGTCGTTTAAGATTCTCTGTCTCCCTCTCCCTACCCCTCTGCCCCTCGCTGGTGTGCACATGTGCTCGCTCGCTCTCTCCCTCTCTTAAAAAAAAAAAAAAATGCTCGTGAAAGTGTTTTCTGATCTTAAAGCACTATAAATGTATGGGCCGCTGTCTTCAAGGGCTTGCTTTCCCCAAGACAGTGTAGAACTATCTCTTGGATCACACTTGTTCTCAGCAAACCCTTGGATGATTCCGTCAGGTTTGGAATGTGCATTTAGTAGGTACATGGCCTTGTCTCTGGGATTTGGGGATTTGGTGGGGGGGGGCCCACAAATCCCAAGACAAGATTCTGAGTTGCTTTTGTTGTGGTAGCAGAGATGATCTGCCTGAAGGGGTTTAGTTCTGTTGTGTTGAGCAGGGGCGCAGTCTTCAGGAAACTATTTAGAGCTTGGGGGTGGCAGAAGGAAAGTTCTGCACAGAAAAATGCATGTTAGATGTTGATCAAATAACAGGGTTTTATAGGCCACTAATTTGGCCGCAGGGTTCAGTGCCACACAGCAGTTTTGTGAAGGTCTGTTTTCAGAGTAATTCCTAATATTTCATGAGTCCTAAGTAATGGATGTTGTAATAGAAAGTCTACCTTAAAATCTTAATTTGTGTTAGGTTGACCATATGACCCCTCCTTGGTTCTGCTTCATCCTATGAGACCTAGGGACAGTTACTCATTTAGCATCTTGTGGCCTCAGGAACCTCATTTATAAATCTGGGGTTTGGCCTATGGTCTCCCAAGATCACGGTCAGCTTTCCTTAGTCCATTGTGTACTCTAAATGTAATTTAGTGACCAAGAAACATCTGTTCCTGAGAGACCCATCCCTAGAAAGAATGCTTTCTCCTGGTCTTTAAGAACTTGGGAGAGGGGTCAGCTAGGCTGGACTTGCTATTTTCCTTTGACATTTGCCTTGTCTACGAGAAAGGCAGAGGTTTCTGCTTCTCCGGGCCTGCTGTGCCATTTCCGCTGGGGAGCCCTGGGCCAGCCTCTGTCCTCCGTCTGGTGCCACGGCCTCTCCGTTTGTCGCTCCGGCACGTGTGCCGCCAGCTCCAGAGGCACCGACCAAGGTTAAGTTGGCCCGAGCAAGGCTGGACATAGACTGGTGGTTAAAGAGGTGTGCTTGCTAGCCAGCCGACTGTAATGTTTATTCTCACCGTTAGCCTTGATTTCATTATTAAAAGATGGAGGGAGGGGCTGGTTCTGAAATGATTCTGGCATTAATATAGGAGACCTCGTACAGTTAATACGTGTCTATCGTACGGGTACCATGTGCCACTGTGCTGCCAGCTCTGCAGGACACGTGAGTGGGAGGTGGGCACTCGCACACATTGCTGGGGGGGGAGGCACAGCCACTGTGGAGAGCTGTCGGCAGTATCTGTCATAATTACAGATGCAGGCGCAGTTAACCCTTGAACAGCACAGGTTTGAACTGTACTGTCCGGGTCCGCTTACACACACATGGTTTTGGCCACATGTATTTTCTCTTTCTTCTGATTTTCTTAATATTTTCTTTTCTCTAGCTTACTTTATTGCAAGAATGTAATACATAATGCATAGAACATACAAAATATGTGTTAATCTACTGTTTGTTACCGGTGAGGCTTCTGGTCAAAAGTTACGCCCGGGGTTTTGACCGTGTGGGGGGGTTGGTGCCACAAAGCCCACGGCGTCCAAGGGTCAGCTGTGCCATTTGACCCAGAAGTTCCACTTACAATTCTTTATTCCACGGATGTCTTCACACACTTTTATGGAATGATTTACGTACAAGGATATTCATTATAGCATTATTTGTAATAGTAGAAGATCCGAAATAACTTAAAAACCCAAGGAGGGACTAATTAAATAGTTATGTTATCAAATAATATATTATTCTAGTGCATCTTTATGATGAAATACTGCTCAGCCATTAAAAATAATGTAACAGGAGCCTGGCCTCGGCGGTGAAGTGTGTGACTCGATCTCAAGGTTGTAAATTCGAGCTGCTCTTTGGGTGTAGAGATTACTTAAAAATAAAATCTTTAAAGAGAATAATAATATTAGAACATCTCTATGCCGTGATTTAAAACCGTCTCTAAGATACATTAGTAAGTGTGGAACACAATGATGATATGCTATTTTGTGTGTATTTAATAGAATCTCTTCCTAAGAAAACACACAAATTTGATGGCGGCAGTTGCCTTGGGGAAGGGTAACTGGGAGGTTACTTTTGCATCTTTTCAATTCTGTACCACATATGCATGTGTTACCTATTTTAAAAAGACACTGGGGCGCCTGGGTGGCTCAGTCAATTAAGCGTCTGCCTTCGGCTCAGGTCATGATCCCGAGGTCCTGCAATCGAGCCCCACATCGGGCTCCCTGCTCAGTGGGAAGCCTGCTTCTCCCTCTCCCACTCCCCCTGCTTGTGTTCCCTCTCTTGCTGTTATCTCTCTCGGTCAAATAAATAAATAAAATCTTAAAAAAAAAAAAAAAAAAGACATAACGAAGTGTGGGGAAACTACTGGCCTTATGGGAAGGTAGATTGATTGATTGATTGATTTTTAAAGATTTTATTTATTTGACAGAGGGAACACAAGCGGGGGAGTGGGAGAGGGAGAAGCAGGCTTCCCACGGAGCAGGGAGCTCAGTGCTTGGCTCAATCCCAGGGTCCCGGGATCATGACCTGAGCCGAAGGCAGACGCCCAATGAGCCACCCAGGCGCCCAGGAAGGTAGATTTAAATGCAAACGTCTCCTGGCGCAGCTAAGTGGACCTGACTTACCAGCAGTCATCAGGGCAGGCAGGCCCTCATGTAAAGAGGGACGGCTTCCAAGTCTGCCTGTCCTGCCTGGGGAGAGGGCACTGGGGCTAAAGCAGTTTCCAAGACCTTGTCCTGTCGGGGTGTGAGTGCTGGGGAGCGGCCCCACGGCTTGGGAAGAGCCTGGCAGGCCCGGAGGCCGTTCTGGGTTGGAGTCCTGGCTCTGCCGCTTGCCAAACATGTGATTTGGGGCAGGGTTGCTCGGTGCCCAAAGCCGAAATGTGTTCATCCCTAAGTGAAGATAAAGCAGCTCCCTCGGGCACTGCAGTGAGGCTGGAATGAGAACTGCCCGCGGATGCCCCTGTAAACCATGAGTGCTTGGCAGACGCCAGCCACAGTGCAAGCCTGCACGCTGGCAAGTTAGAGCCAGAGAGGGTCATTTAAAAATTAAGGTGGAGCAAAAATGTATCAGTGTATCTCTTCCTCTCTGCCAAATAACTTGGAAGAGTTGTAGAGAGGTTGGTGGTTTTGGAATCCTTGAGCTCTGACCTTGGGGCAAGTCATTTCATCCTCTGGCCTGTTTCCTGTTTGAAAAATGAAAGGGGGGCGCCTGGGTGGCTCAGATGGTTAAGCATCTGCCTTCGGCTCAGGTCATGATTCCAGGGTCCTGGGATCGAGCCCTGCATCGGGCTCCTGGCTCAGCAGGGAGCCTGCTTCTCCTTCTCCCTCTGCCTCTCTCCCTGCTCATGCTCTCTCTCTCTGTATCTCTGTGTCTCAAATGAATAAATAAAATCTTTAAAAAAAAAAAAAGAAAAACAAATGAAAGGGGCCGTCTGTGTGAGTCCTGTGGTCCCTTTAGTTGTAGCATTCCGGGACAGTGTGGCATTAGCAGTAATACCCAGCTCAGCTGACATGAGTCATGCTGACGGAGAAGTCCACGTGTGTGGGGAGGAAGCCTCTGGGTCTGAGAATCATCCATGTGCTGGGGAGTCTGAGCCTCTGTGGGGAGAGGAGGTGACCCACTACCGCCACCAAGAGGGGAGACCAGGAATGCATAAAGTGAGTGGTCATGTGTTCATGGTTCGCTCGTCTCTCCACCTCCATAACCTCCTTTGCTTTTGAATGTTTCCTTGGATTAGACCTTTGGAAACCAGGTGTAACCCTGGTTTATTAAGTGGACATTCACATTCACACAGTTGTGACTTTGTCGGTTGTGACCTCTGTGCAGTTTAGTGATACTTGCCTTGGGGCTGCCTTGGCTCCTATATGCTTCTCATCGTGTCCAAACTAAGATCAGAGACTATCTTACTTATTTTTTTCCCCGGGCACCTTGCACAGTTCCTGGCACCTGAGAGGTGATCTGTACATACATATTAGATGGGGAGATGGAGTGATCATCCATTTGGGGTAGTTACATACACTAATCTTGTTGATCTTGACCCCCACCACCTTTATTATAACTACCACCATCCCAGTAAAATGAAGTTTTAGCGAGGAGTGGCTCATTATTTCAAGAAAGATTTCATACTCGGGGCGCCTGGGTGGCTCAGTCGTTAGGCGTCTGCCTTCAGCTCAGGTCATGATTCCGGGGTCCTGGGATCGAGCCCCGCATCGGGCTCCCTGCTCTGCGGGAAGCCTGCTTCTCCCTCCCCCACTCCTCCTGCTTGTGTTCCCTCTCTCGCTGTGTCTCTCTCTGTCAAATAAATAAATAAAATCTTTAAAAAAAAAAAAAAAAGATTTCATTCTCAAAAGAGAGCATGCTAAAAAAATAAAAAAACAGACCCCTTAGAATGTATTTTAACAGTCTACAGTAAAAAAAAAGCAAAAAACAAACTTAGTGTTTTAGATAGTTTATATGTATTACCACATTTAATATATCTGTATCTAATATTCAGCACCCACCCCACCGTGGCAAACAAGGTCTCTGGCTAGTGGTGGTCAACCAGCATATAGTACTTACTCAGCCTCCAAGCCTGGGTGACTCTCCTGATTCTTTTTAAAGCTAATGGCGGGCAGTTAAATCTGAAAAGGAGCTTTAAGATATAAATAAAAGAAAATAATTTCTTCTTACAAATGCAGGACCTAGGGACGCCTGGGTGGCTCGGCTCAGTCGGTTAAGCGTCTGCCTTCTGCTCAGGTCATGATCTCCAGGTCCTGAGATTGAGTTCTGCATCAGGCTCCCTGCTCAGTGGGGAACCTGCTTCTCCCTTTGCCTGCCGCTCCCCCTGCTTGTGCGCTGTCTGACAAATAAAATCTTAAAAAAAAAAAAAAAAGCAGGACCCAAAGAGGCTAAAGATGACACAGGGTGTTTAGAAGTAGCAGAAGTGGCTGTAAAGAGTGCCAGCAGTTGAGGCGTGCTGGAGCACTGCTCTCCCTCCTGGTAGCTGCCCCGTAGGAGGAAGGCACACCAGGATGGGCAGACAGGGCTGTTTGACCTCAGTGTGGATAGCCGAGCCATGTGGTGAGTCCACGCCCAGTGAATTTCAGTGAACCTTAGGTAAAGTAGATAGAGGAGTTAGATCCAGTGCTCCTGAAGGTTCTTTGACGGCGGGGGGGGGGGGGGGGGGGGGTTGTTTCCCAGTAGGATCATTCTTTTTTTTTTAGATTTTCTTTATTTGTCAGAGAGCAGGGGAAGCGGCAGGCAGAGGGAGAAGCCAGACGCAGGACTTGATCCCAGGACCCCGGGATCATGACTGAGCAGAAGACAGCCAGCCGCTTAACTGACTGAGCCACCCAGGCGTCGCCCCATTCTACTAGGGTTGGGAGACCTACTCACAGAATTCCTTTCGTGTGTGGAGGACAGCGTCCAGAACTGAATGTGATGTGAAAGAGATTAGAAAAATATATCCTCAAGTTTGCTTATCAAACCAAGCCATTCTCCTGCAAACTCACGATAAACCTCCCCAGAAGCCCTCACAGGCCTGGCGGCAGCATCCACCCAAATACAACCAAGTAAGGAGTCTGTTGGGGTGCAGGTGTGAAACTTCTTGTAGATGAGCTGGATCCGTGTACTTTTTGTAGCAGGTGGGATCACCTACCCTTTTGGAAATTCAGTGTCCTTTCTGACTTCTTTTTGGCTAAACACATATGTACCTCCTGAGAAAACCAGCAATCCAAGTTCCTATTCTCTTCACTCTCCAGTTTTGCTTTATCTTTGCATCGTGTTTGCAGCTTGCAGACAAGCATAATGGGTGAGAGTTCCAGTAAACTGGCTGGATCATATTTCTTAGATTGAGTCATTGCTGAGAAACTTCTTTGTGAACAGGAAGCAGCCCATGAAAATGTCTGTACATAGTAACATGCCAGACTCAGGAAACTGGACTGTTTTCTAGTTGAAAGACAAAAGGGTGGAAGGATGATTCCACTCCTCAGGGAAGAACAAACTCGTGATCTAGGGTTTTAACTTGTTGAATAATTGATCTCTTGGTGTATGTGTGAGAATTTTTATTGTTAGAAATCACTGGGGGCGCCTGGGTGGCTCAGTTGGTTAAGTGACTGCCTTCGGCTCAGGTCATGATCCTGGAGTCCGGGGATCGAGTCCCGCGTCGGGCTCGCTGCTCAGCGGGGAGTCTGCTTCTCCCTCTGACTCTCCTCCCTCTCATGCTCTCTGTCTCTCATTCTCTCGCAAATAAATAAAATCTTAAAAAAAAAAAAAAAAAGAGGGCGCCTGGGTGGCTCAGATGGTTAAGCGTCTGCCTTCGGCTCAGGTCATGATCCCAGGGTCCTGGGATCGAGTCCCACATCGGGCTCCCTGCTCCTTGGGAGCCTGCTTCTCTCTCTCTCTCTGTCTCTCATGAATAAATAAATAAAATCTTTATTAAAAAAAAAAAAAGAAATCGCTGATTGTTGAAGATTGGAGCCTTAATAAGATTTCTCAAAAAGGAATGGACTAGTGGTAACTATTACTACCTACTAGGAGTCTCTGCCGACAGAACTTTTTGCTAGGCCAGTTATTTTTAAAAATGGAGCTGTAGTTACACAGAAGTTAACTCGGTGACATTTACACTTGGCCTAGACAGCTGAGAGGCCCTTTCCATGCCTAACATTCTGTGGTTTTACATATGTATATACATACACAAACTTTGGGACTCTTACTACTTCACAATTACTGTAGCAACTATATTTAGACATTAGCACATCAGTGCAGAACCAAAAGTGCAAGAATAACCTGTTACCTGCCTTCTCTAGAATGCTCACTGAAAAAACAATTGGCATTGTCTTGTGTATCTTCTTTTTTTTTTTTTCCTTTTAATTTATTTGTCAGAGAGCACGAGCAGGGGAAGCTGCAGGCAGAGGGAGAGGGAGAAGCAGACTCCCTGCCGAGCAGGGAGCCCGATGCGGGGCTCGATCCCAGGACCCTGGGATCATGACCTGAGCCGAAGGCAGACGCTTAACGACTGAGCCACCCAGGCGCCCCTGTTGTGTATCTTCTTGTAATGACGCCATGGGAGAGAAGCTAAGGGAAGTAAATGGGCAGATAAATATTTATGAAATGTAATAGTCATCAGTGAGATGTATTTTAAAATTATACCTGCTTGTTGTCATTTTACTTCATTTATTAAGGACTGTGACTTGTGAATCAAGGAGAGATTTGTTGTTTTGTCAGTTCTTCAGAATTTGAGCATGCCCTCGGTTCTGTTGTAGCCAGCTATGGCCCTTCGTGTCAGACAGCGGGGTAGGATATCATGTTCCATCGGGCTTTGCTCAAAAATATTGGAGCAGCTTCTGTGGAAAAAATATATATTTTTTAAAGATTTTATTTATTTATTTGACAGACAGCGAAGAGGGAACACAAGCAGGGGGAGTGGGAGAGGGACAAGCAGGCTTCCCGCAGAGCAAGGAGCCCGATGCGGGGCTCGATCCCAGGACCCTGGGATCATGACCTGAGCTGAAGGCAGACGCTTAACAACTGAGCCACCCAGGCGCCCCTTCTATGGAAAAAATATTAAACCAGATTTCATTTTCAGGTGAATAATATAACCACCTGGGCATAATCTAAAGACTGACATGGATGGGGAAAAAAATTACTGAAAAAAATAACTTAAGACTCTGAATGCCAATAATTAATATTTGAATGAAGGAGAGATCTCAGAATAAACTTTAAAAGACTTATTATCTTAATGGAAATACATGATTTTAAGGAGTAGCTGGAGACATGGTTTCATGCTTACACAGAAAAATTGAAAGTGAGTAGCAGTTTTCACTTTGTTTACAAGCTTAGTAATCTGTGCAGTTAATTTTTTTTTTTTAAGTTTATTGGTGAAATTTATTTTTAGAAGCAAACCTCCCACCACCTTCCCATCCTCAAGACAAAATAAAGGATGGGGGGGGCAGGGCAGTGGGTTGAGAGGTGCAAGCCTCATTTACATGTGTGGATATATTATAGAAGTCATTTTATCTTTCATTTCAGATACTTTCCCAAAGCCTCGGTTTACAGAATTACTTAATTTAAGAGGAGATGGTGCTGTCTTGCCTTATCTTTTCTAATTTTTTGGTTCATCTGAGTATGAAAAATGCTGATTTGTTCAAGGCCTTTCTCCTTTCTTTATCCTGGAACAAAAATGTTTGTTTCAAAGTGGTAGGAGTTAATAATCCAACTTCAGATTCCCCATAAAACATGTAATAGATTAAACAGATGGCAAATGATGATATATACATTTTAAATATGAAGATTTCCGTTGGACCAGATGGTGATTTAATGCAAATTGCCAAACATTTATGTTTCTTATTAAATTGTCATCTTTTGTGTAAGCCAAGCTAGCAGCATAATTTGCAACACACTCAGGAATCACTAAAGGACAACAACAAAAAATTCAGATACCAAGTGGCTCCATATGGCATGTGAAGGCTCACAGTCAGCTTTTTCCCTAGTCCTAAGGAAATACCTGTTGGAATGCTGTAGAAACCATTCCCCTGCTTTCCTCTCCTTCCCCAGACTCTACTGACCTGCCAATTAACGTGGCGGCCTTCCTCTTTAGGGGCTTGGAGGGGTTAAGAAGCTATTCTTTCTCAGGGCCTGGGATTTATGTGCCTTAGAGCAGTTTTAGCTTTTCCTTAGGCATTTCCCTTCCCCACTGTCTGGTGTCCTGTTTTTGTTTGTTGATGGGCTGCGCCCAGACTCCTTCCTCTTAGATGGTGCACGTGCGGGGATAGGTCATTTGTGGAAGAAGTCATGTGCCCCGTCACAGGGCTCCTTGCAGGAAGTGCCCCCTGCCTGCGGGGTGGCACAGAACAGTCCCGAGGCCGTGGGGCTCGCCAACAGCAAGTCTTGGGTGGACACAGTTCTCATTTTCAACATAAAGCTTTGAAGATTGCATACAATATCAAATCCCTGAAGGTGTTTTCTTCTGAAAATGATGTGAATATGTGAGTAAGACAGAGGATAATATATGAAGGCCGTGACAAGAAACCCATTGTTGCTTCATTCTAAATTTGATCAGAACATCTGTTTTAAGGAATTCAGGGTAGTTAAGACTACCCTTGCTTTTATTTTTAAGCAGAAGTTTTCTTTTAGAGACTTCTCATAGCAACAATAAACACTACATAAAAATAAACTTTAAAACACAGAGGAAAACCTTTGAGGACACTTTGAAACCTGTTTTGGTCCCACTATGATCTCATGGAAGGCTGCCCAGTCTGCCTTAAGAACAAATAGATGTTGGGGCGCCCAGGTGGCTCAGATGGTTAAGCATCTGCCTTTGGCTCAGGTCATGATCCCAGGGTCCTGGGATCAAGTTCCACGTCAGGCTCCCTGCTCAGCGGGGAGTCTGCTTCTCCCTCTCCCTCTACTGCTTCCCCTGCTTGTGCTCTCTCACTCTTTTTGTCAAATAAATAAAATATTAAAAAAAAACAACCAAGTAGATGTTGTCACTTGAAACATCTTTTGGTAGCATTCTTGGTGGAGACAGTAAGCTCGGGCTGTAGGAGATGCTCCGCCTCCCTGGGCCCAGCATTGTTTCAGATCACAGGAGAACAGGATGCTTAAGAGCTGATCCAAGTGATGCTTCGTGATGTCTTTTTCCTGTTTGTTGATAAAGATCCATCAAGGTGTTCTTTTCTGAGTATGTTAGGGGAAATTTTAAAAAATTGCATCAGTTTGGCTGTGCATTGAAGGGTAGTCCTATCAGGAATTGAACAACAGTTGAATGGGTGTATGTGTGTACATAAAAGTAAACAGGAAAGTGTATGTTATGTGTTTTTGTTTTCAACACATGTTGCACAAGCCCAGTAGTCCATTTCAGACCCTCCCTGAGGAGCAACCAAGTAGCTTCACTGCCGAATGTTATTGCAGGCTCCCACTACACTTAGGTCCACAGCTTCATGATCATCCATTGGCCTTGAGTTTGATCTTGCTTATATTACAACAAGTTCTAGAACCATCACTGTCAGCATGCACAGCAACATTTGCATAGACTTTACATTTATGGAGAGATTTCTTTCACGTCTCACTTGATCCACCAACATCTGTATGATAGGGGTGGGATAGAACAGTTATATACTGAATGTATAGCTAAACCATCTGAACCCACTCAAGACAGCTCATCTGGTGGGGGGAAAGGGGAGGAAAAGAAAGAATAGAGTTGTATCAACTCTTGGTGTGGCCGCTACTGATAATTTTAGAGTAAATTACAGTAGAAATTTTCTTTCAGCCCATAGAGCTGGGTTCTGGGGATACTCTGGAAGTCTGGTTTGTGAGCAGGTATTTGCAGCATAAACTGCTTGTGTTCTTTGAGTTCTTTTATGAAAAAATCAAAACTGGATGATGCTTTTTATCCTGGGATCTCTTAACAAGGAGAGAAGCCTCCGCCTAGGCATTCTGGGCAAGTGAGGAAGGGATGCGCCAGAGTGACCCCAGGTGCCAGGACACGTGTTTGCATTTCTCTTTTGTTGATCTGAAGAGCTCAGCACACTGTCCGTATCAGTTTTTGAGAGGGACTGGAGTTCAACTGAGACTGTGTGATCGTGCATTCTTTTAATTTTTAGTGCTGGCTTTCAGTGGATGTGAATAGTCTGAAGACCTCCTTAATACCTTGCTCCCTTTGCTCCAGCTTGGAGAACAGCCTAGTTAGGATTCTCTGCTGTATCTAAATTCACTAAGAAGATATGACCTACCAAATCAGAATTTTAAAGTAGGTTTCTCTCTGCCTTGGACCTTTGTCTTTCACATGACCTTTGGATAAATGTGTCCATTAAAATGGTGGAAACACATCATTTTTAAACTGGAAATGATTTTCATGCTCAGTGTTAGTGGGGAGCTGTCTGAGGAGATAGCCATGTATGAATAAATGCTCTATGGTTGCTATGCTCTTGTGGCCAGGAAGACGATTTGAGGCTCAATCCAACCTTCTGTAAACTGGCCACTTTTTCACACCAAGATGTGAAAGCAAAGTATATATATGACAATGGATTTTATATCCTGCCCAATTTAAGAACCACTGGTCAGTGATCAGATTTTATATTTTTTAGTGTAACTTGGGGTTTAAGACAGCACAAGTCCAAGATTGAGGCTGCCCAGGACATATCCCTGTACACTTTCTAGCAGTATCCCTTTTTTCTAAACCTCAGTATTTTCATCTGTAAAATAAGAACGTTATCTTTATATGGTTGTCTTGTGGATTCATTTGTATATATGGTAAAGTACTTCGAACAATGCTGGGCATGTAGAAAGCCTTCGGTAGATGCCGGCTGTAGTTCTGAAGAGCTACAGATGCCGTCCCAACTACACCTACTATGTGTGCCGGATACTCCTCAACCCTGCTCCGGGCGAGAATACTGATGAACCCGACGAGCGGGGTTTTGCAGCATTTACGATTCTACCACCAGGGCTTAGAGGTGGCCTCTGCTACCCATGCAGCTGTGCTGCCCTTAGGCTGGGTGGCCTGCTCCTGCTCTGTTGGGTAGAAATAGCCTGACTGCTCAGTGAAGCAACAGCCATGTTATTTTTGTCCTTGGAGGCAGAAAGTAGTAGAGTCTCGACACACCGGGCCACCCAGTGCCGCCAGCCGTCACCAGAACCGAAATGCATCTGTGATGGTCGTGCGCACTGTGTCCACCTGCCTTCAGGCTCCAGCTCCCTTCCCCCCATGTCTTGATTTTTCTAGTCTCAGTTCATTATATTATTTTCAGAATAGATGATGTCTTAAATGGAAAGTGATTTAAATTTCCTACCTGTGTAGACTTTTCCAAAAACTAAAGTTATAAATCAGAAAAACTGCTTTTAACACGTGGTTAGGAAAATCTGGACATGGTACCAAGGCCTAGGTTTGTTACAGAGATCAAAATAACCATTCCCTCATTGTAAGATTCTCCCCATATCTTAAAACTTCTAGTAACTTCCGGGACACCTGGGTGGCTCAGTCGGTTAAGCATCTGTCTTGGGCTCTGGTAATGATCCCAGGGTCCTGGGATCAAGTGTCGCATCCGGCTCCTTGCTCAGCAGGGAATCTTCTCCCTCTGCCCCTCCCCCTGCTCGTGCTCTCTCTGACAAATAAATAAAATCTTTAAAAAAAGGGGGGGGGGAAGAAAACTAGATGAATCAGACATTATCAGAAAAAAAAAAAAGAAATAATAAACTTTTAGTAACTTCCTTCCTTCCTTGGAGCCATGTCTTTTGTTTCTTTGTTTTTAATTTTGTGCGTTTTTTTAAGAGGGTTATTTGTGATTTCTCAGAAGTGAAACTAGTGAGCACTACCTCTTTCTCAAGGCAGCCTCTTGCTGCATCCCTGGGTCACAAGATTAGGACTGTTCTTTACTGATTTGTTCATGCCTCAGGAGCTAAAACTCAAGTCAAGAGGAAATTAATAAATGAGCTACGGGGACAAGAATAGCAAGAAATGATGAGGGAAGGTAATTCAGTGTAGGAAATACCAAAAGAATGGTGATATTTCACAATGGCTAGATTGACATTTAACAAGGGTTCTCCCCCTCTGTAAAATGGATATTTGCTGAGGTTTAGAAAAAATTCCACATATTTGATTATGTTTTCCAAACTCCATTTGTCATAAGAAACCAGTGGCTTGGAGTGCTTGCTCTAATTTCTATATTCCATTAAACAAGTGTGGGATTTCTTTTAATTCAAGAGCTTTAATGTGCAGCATGTTACTTTGCTCTTTAGTGACCTCTACTATCACCCAGTTGTTAATAATCCAAGTAATAAGTGATTAGAATGGATGGCTGTGTTTGTAGGCTGTTGTTTCTTTTAATGAATAGATTCATTGAATGGAATTAACTATGCCCTTCCAGAACACTGGATCTGTGTTCCCATTCAGATTGTCATCTCCCTACCCCCGACCATCAACAATGGCATAATGTAAGTTATATGATATCTGCCATTTAAAAAACCATCTTAACCGTGGTCTCTTTCCTTTTTTTTTTTTTAAACACAGGACATGGATTTGATTGACATACTTTGGAGGCAAGATATAGATCTTGGGGTAAGTCGAGAAGTATTTGACTTCAGTCAACGACGGAAGGAGCATGAACTGGAAAAACAGAAAAAACTTGAAAAGGAAAGACAAGAACAACTCCAAAAGGAGCAAGAGAAAGCCTTTTTTGCTCAATTACAACTAGATGAAGAAACAGGTGAATTCCTCCCAATTCAGCCAGCCCAGCACATCCCATCAGAAACCAGTGGATCTGCCAACTACTCCCAGGTACAGAAAACTCAGTTCTTGGGAAGGTATCAGGGTTTAAGGAACAAATACTGGCCCAAGAGTTAAAACATCTGGATTTGAGTTCCAGCTTTGCCTTTTACTATGTCTTCGTTACCATATCAAGTCAACTTCCCAACCTCCTGATGAGTTCAACACCTGACTAACTTACCTCACAGTTGTTGTAAGGATTGCGCAGGGCCTAAGTTACATGACAGTGCTTTGTAAGCTGTGGAAACAGTACGTAAGGACCTAGCAGCAGTAAAACTAGTAGCACAGATTACTAGCGTTTTGTTCACAGATGAGCGGTTGAAGCTCAGAGACTCAGTAACTTCCCCAGAGCACTCAAGAAATTGGGGAAGCCAAGAATGGAACCCAGATAGTCTGGTTTGTTTGATTCTGCGCTCTATACTACACTAAACTGATTTCTGAAAGAAGATAAATGTTTGATTAACTAAATGATAAACCTTGTATGACACTGACACTGAAAGAAAAAAACAATCTTTTTCTTCTTTTCTGTCTTTCCTTTTATCTAGGTTGCCCACATTCCCAAACCAGATGCTTTGTACTTTGATGACTGCATGCAGCTTTTGGCAGAGACATTCCCGTTTGTAGATGACAATGAGGTACAACATTTGGCTAACAGTGAAACTCCCCAGCTATATCTAATACATCCTATAAGTGTGTCTCTATTAAAAAAATATTTTAGGAGGAAATTTTGTCAAAGAAACCTTAGCCTGTAGATAACTTTACAATTAAAAAAAAAAAAAAAGACCCTTACACAATACAAAACCAAAACCACTTATCCCTGCATACTCAGAAGCATGGATCTGCATAACCATGGAAACAAATAACTCATTGGTTATAGGTACTTAGAAATAAATTGGGGGGGGGCGGCCTGGGGGGCTCAGTCGTTAAGCGTCTGCCTTCAGCTCGGGTCATGATCCCAGGTCCTGGGATCGAGCCCCGCATCGGGCTCCCTGCTCGGCGGGAAGCCTGCTTCTCCCTCTCCCACTCCCCCTGCTTGTGTTCCCTCTCTCGCTGTGTCTCTGTCAAATAAATAAGTAAAATTAAAAAAAAAAGAATTTTTGGTGAGTGAGAAGCAAGCTGGGTAACAAAAAGACTTGCTCAATTAACAATTTTAAATTTATTGGGTTGAAGCACTATAATAGGTATTTTTACCAAGAGATACAAATTAAATCCTAAAGATTGTTACTTATTTTGAAATTCACCTGAAATGCAAGGGATAGAACAATTAAGCTAGTAAATGAGTCAATTTGGAGTCACTTGGGCAGGGGAAAAAAAGATTTGTTTCATTATATAGAACTAGGGGTTATAAGTGGTTATAACTAGAGAAATACAGAACTGTTAGCCAGTTCTAGTTTAAGGTGTTGTGATGGTGCCTGGGAGTGTACTTCCCCACTCTTGCTGGCAGACTCATGTAGAGAAATGCTCTGTCAATTTTAGGTTTCTTCAGCTGCGTTTCAGTCACTTGTTCCTGATATTCCCAGCCAAATCGAGAATCCAGTCTTCATTGCTCCTAATCAGGCTCAGTCACCTCAAACTCTCGTCGTTCAGTCAGTCATTGCTGATCTAGACAATATGCAGCAGGACATCGAGCAAGTTTGGGAGGAGCTGTTATCCATTCCAGAATTGCAGGTGACTAAGATCTAATATCAATAAATGCCGAAGATACTTTTATATTCAGTGCCTTTAAATTAATTACTCCAGTTATTTACATGCCACCTACTTAATGGAAGGATTGGAGGGTGCTTTTAAATTAGTCATGAGAGGGGCGCCTGGGTGGCTCAGTCGTTAAGCGTCTGCCTTCGGCTCGGGTCATGATCCCAGGGTCTTGGGATGGAGTCTGCATCGGGCTCCCTGCTCAGCAGGAAGCCTGCTTCTCCCTCTCCCACTCCCCCTGCTTGTGTTCCCTCTCTCGCTGTGTCTCCCTCTGTCAAATGAATAAATAAAATCTTAAAAAAAAAAAAATTAGTCATGAGAGGGCTGCCAGGTGGCTCAGTCACAAGAGCATGCGACTCTTTCGGGGTTTTGAGTTTGAGCCCCACGTTGGGTGTAGAGATTACTTAAATAAATAAACTTCAGTCACGAGAGCTGCCCGTACTCACTGAAGTATACTTTTATTAGTTAAATGGACTGGATGTCTTGAGGAAAGATCTGGTCTTTGTAGGCCAGAAGTCTGAGGTAGGAACTGTGAAAATAATACATATGCTTAGACCTAAATATCTGTTAGAAATGGGAATTATCTGAATTACAGAAGAGCCTGGAAAGAATGGGGGTGGGGAAAGAGTTTACCATCAGATACAGATTATCAGCTATTAAAAATATTTGCCATCAGGGTAACCTGGCTGGCTCATTCAGTGGAGCATGCAAATCTTGACCATGGGGTTGTGAGTTCAAGCCCCATATTGGGTGTAGAAATTACTTCAAAATCTTTAAAAATAGGGGCGCCTGGGTGGCTCAGTTGGTTAAGCGACTGCCTTCGGCTCAGGTCATGATCCCGGAGTCCTGGGATCGAGTCCCACATCGGGCTCCCGGCTCGGCGGGAAGCCTGCTTCTCCCTCTGACCCTATCCCCTCTCATGCTGTTTCTCTCTTTCTCTGTCTCTCTCTCAAATAAATAAATAAATAAAATCTTTAAAAAAAAAAAAAAAAAAAATCTTTAAAAATAAATATTTGCCATGAGATATACATAATCAGCTATTAAAATATTTAACCTTGATTTACATTTAGTCAAAATTTCTTTTCCACACAGTGTCTTAATATTCAAAATGACAAGTTGGTTGAGACTAGCACGGTTCCAAGTCCAGAAACCAAAATGACAGAAATTGACAACAGTTACCATTTCTTCTCATCAATGCCCTCGTTGGAAAAAGAAGTAGGTAACTGCAGTCCACATTTTCTCAGTGCTTTCGAGGATTCCTTCAGCAGCATTCTCTCCACAGAAGATTCCAGCCAGCTGACCGTGAACTCATTAAACTCAGATGCCACAATTAACACAGATTTTGGTGATGAATTTTATTCTGCTTTCATAGCAGAACCCAGTAGTAGCAACAGCATGCCCTCCTCTGCTACTTTAAGCCAGTCACTCTCTGAACTTCTTAATGGGCCCATTGATGTTTCTGATCTATCACTTTGTAAAGCCTTCAACCAAAATCATCCTGAAAGCACAGAATTCAATGATTCTGACTCTGGCATTTCACTCAACACAAGTCCTGGCATGGCATCACCAGAACACTCGGTGGAATCTTCTGTCTCTGGAGACACACCACTTGGCTTCAGTGATTCTGAAATGGAAGAGATAGATAGTGCTCCTGGAAGTGTCCAACAGAATGGTCCTAAAACACCGCCAGTACAGTCTGCTGGAGATACAGCCCAAGCCCTGTCACCATCTCCGGGGCACAGCGCTCCAGCGCGGGATCCCCAGTGCGAAAACACACCAAAGAAAGAATTGCCTGTAAGCCCTGGTCATCGAAAAACCCCATTCACAAAAGACAAACATTCAAGCCGCTTGGAGGCTCATCTCACAAGAGATGAGCTAAGGGCAAAAGCTCTCCATATCCCATTCCCTGTTGAAAAAATCATTAACCTCCCTGTTGATGACTTCAATGAAATGATGTCCAAGGAGCAGTTCAGTGAGGCTCAACTGGCATTAATTCGAGATATACGCAGGAGGGGTAAGAATAAAGTGGCTGCTCAGAATTGCAGAAAAAGAAAACTGGAAAATATAGTGGAACTGGAACAAGATTTGGATCATTTAAAAGATGAAAAAGAAAAATTGCTCAGAGAAAAAGGGGAGAATGACAAAAGCCTCCATCTACTGAAAAAACAACTCAGCACCTTGTATCTCGAAGTCTTCAGCATGCTCCGTGATGAAGATGGAAAACCTTACTCTCCTAGTGAATACTCCCTGCAGCAAACAAGAGATGGCAATGTATTCCTTGTGCCCAAAAGTAAGAAGCCAGATACTAAGAAAAACTAGATTTGGGAAGATCTGACCTTTTTCTGAGCTAGTGGGTTGTTTGTTTTGGGGATTGTTTTTTGTTATTTTGTTTTTTTGTACTGTTATACTAAAAGCTCCTACTGTGATGTGAAATGCAAAAATATACTTTATAAGTAATTCTATGCAAAATTATAGTCAAAACTAGTATAGAAGATAATATAAACTTTAAAAAGCATTAAAATAAGTCATCAGTATGCTGAATCAGTAGTTTCACTTTAACTGCAAACTTAATTTCTTAGAACACCATTTGGGCTAGTTTCTGTATAAGTGTAAATACTACAAAAACTTATTTATACTGTTCTTATCTCATTTGTTACGTTCATTTATATGGTATCTGGCTAAAAGCAAATTGTTGCAAAACTAACCACTATGTACTTTTTTATAAATACTGTATGAACAAAAAAGGCATTTTTTTATATTAAATTGTTTAGCTCTGGCAAAAACCAATTTAGTTAAAAAGCTGGTACTAATAAAGGAGTATTATGACTGTTATTTCTTTGGAATTCATTTGAGTTTATTCACACTATCTTCCATAACAGTAACACACTTAACATATTTAAGTATTTTGCATTTTCAGAATGTTTGCATCCACTGAAAATATGAAAAGCATTTTGTACTAAACTTCTGGTCCCAGAGATACCAAGTATTATCAAGAAGATATTTTCTCTCTTCAATAGCAAGTATAGCTCAACCAAGGAAAATACTGTATGTTGACATGAAAACATTGATTCAGTTCACTCACATCAGTACATGTATGCCTACCATGTGCTAGATATTTTTTAAAGTACAAAGGACACAGTGGAAATCCCTGTCCTCCTGGAATTGAAGACAGCAAACCTTACACATGCCAGGATTGGGAAGGCCAGTAGAAAGGAAGCATTGCAATTTAAAATAGGGTTGCCGGGGCACCTGGGTGGCTCAGTCAATTAGCGTCAGACACTATTTTGGCTCGGGTCATGATCTCAGGGTCGTGAGATAAAGCCCCATGTCCGGCTCTGCACTGGGCGTGGAGCCTACTTAAGATTCTCTCTCCCTCTGCCCCCATGCTATAATAAATAGGGTTGCAAATAGGAAAAGCCTTATTGAGATGGCAACATCTGAAGATGTGGGAGACCCATTCTATTAGCTAAAGAGAATATTGCAGACAAGACACAGAAGTCCAAAGGCTCTGAAGTCTATTTGAGACAGAACAAGGACTACACGGCTAAAAACGGAGGGGGGGAAACTGAGGGCAGGTAGAGTGGAACATGGCACAGAACCCTGTTACACATTCCTGACGGCTTTGGCTTTTACCTAGCAAAATGGGGAGCTACAGGTGTTAAGTAGTAACATCTGATTTTTAAATTTCCTTAGCCTTGTGTGTTGAAAATAGTCTAGAGGGTTAAGATGGGAGTGCAGTCAGACAAATGGGGAAGCTCTGAAATACGTGGGAGGGATAGTGTTGTCTTGGTTTAGGGTGGTGATAGGAATAAGGCACTGGATTCTACAGGCTTCAAAGGTAAAACTAAAATAATTTTCTGACAGAATGGATGTTGGGTGAAGGTGGAGTCAAGGACTTGAACATCCGTTAAGAATTGAGTTGCCCTGAGATGAAGACTGGTGAGAAGGGAAGTCTAGGTGGGAAAGTCAGTTCACTTTAGGACATACTGAGAGATTAAACATAAAAAATTAAGGCGCCACAAAACTCTGAAAATCTGCAGGCTGTCCAATAGACTGCTCACAGCATTGATTCACTAGTTCTTCATCTAATCAGTTTTTTTGTTTTAAAGTAGGGAAATGGAGATTTATCTTGAGAATTACATTTAGAATAATTTACTACATGTGGATTATTCACAGAGTCGTATTAATCCATTAAGAGCAATACAGTGCAGAGGTCCACAGTTCCTAAAACCAGATTGGCTGGGCTTGCTGCTGCCATTTTCCTAGAATGGCCTCCAGTAACTCAAAGCACTCAGGCTCATTTCCTTGTCTGTAAGGCAAGAAATTTTGAGTTACTACACAAAAAGTACTGTGCCTAGCTCATTAAGTACTCTATAAATGGGTGTTTTCTCATTTTCCTTATTAGCCTTGTTATTAGGATCACTTTTAGTTGCTAGTGGAAGAAACTAAAGTCAGATAAAGAGAATTTGACTTGAATGACAAAGCTCAGGGTTGAAAATGAATTCAAGAACTAATGGGAGTAGGGGCGTCTGCCTTCGGCTCAGGTCATGATCCTGGGGTCCTGGGATTGAGCCCTCCATCGGGCTCCCTGCTCCATGGGAAGCCTGCTTCTCCCTCTCCCACTCCCCCTGCTTGTGTTCCCTCTCTCACTGTGTCTCTGTCAAATAAAATCTTAAAAAAAAAAAAAACCTTTAATGGGTGTATGTTAATAGGCATTGAGATTCTGCCTCAGGCCTATTTCATGCAGTCAAGTATCTTCTCCTGTAAGTGGTGATGGTGAGATCCCTAGAGACATTTTTCCAACCTCAAGGAAAAAAAAATCGGATCTTGACTAAAGTGCCCCACCCTTAGACAAAATTATAGGGGTGTGTGTGTGTGTGTGTGTGTTGGGGGTGTGGCATGAATTTGAAACCAGCAGCACCACCTGGAATTGGCTGGCACTGGCAAGGGGTGAAAAACAATGCCGGGCAGATTGGAACAGACTTCTAGCCGGATAGCACATGAGTTATTTAAATAACCATAGTTCTTTACAGTACCTGAAAAAATTACTTTGAAGTACTAACCATACTGCACTATGCAGAATTAGAAACCAAATTTTCAAATATAGCAAATCCTAACCTCATGACAAAAAAACGAAGCCAAGTTTTCATCTCTTGATCTGGACTTGAGTTAGAGCTTTTTACTGTCCTCAGATTAAATTTGGCTATCCAATTGTTAAACATCAAACTCAAGTTTCTAGTTTTAAAATGTGTACCTATGCCTTTTACACTGATGTATACCAAGCATTCTTAGAAATCTTAACGATACTGCATTTGTTAATGTAAAGAAACATTTTCTTGCTGAGATTTCTCAAGCCCAGGATTTTTAGGGAATGGGTGGCTGCTCAACTTAGACTACTTCTCTTACCATACTTGTTTAAGCCTCAGAACATAGACAAAATACTTCTCATTCCTAGTTTAAAGATACTTATCAGGGGGCGCCTGGGTGGCTCAGTTGTTAAGCTTCTGCCTTCGGCTCAGGTCATGATCCCAGGGTCCTGGGATGGAGCCCTACATCGGGCTCCCTGCTACGCGGGAAGCCTGCTTCTCCCTCTCCCACTCCCCCTGCTTGTGTTCCCTGTGTCTCTGTCAATTAAATAATTAAAATCTTAAAAAAAATAAAAAAAGATACTTACCAGGACAGGTTCAGTTTTCAGTTACTTTTTATACTTTTTGAGAGCTGGAGAAAAAACTTAAAAGACCTCAAACACTTTCATTGTATGTGGAGAAGAAAACTCAAGACATTGGCATAAGGGGCCCCTGGGTGCCTCAGTCAAGGTTAAGCATCTGCCTTTGGCTCAGGTCATGATCCCAGGGTGCTGGGATGGAGCCCTGAGTGGGGCTCCCTGCTCAGTGGGGAGTCTGCTTCTCCCTCTCCTCCCCACTTGTGTTCTCTCGCTATCTGTTGCTCTCTCAAATAAATCTTTTAAAAAAAGACCTTGGCATAATTACCTTTGTCACCCATTAAAATTTTAACTATGCCTGAAGATATTAAGATGGTACCCATAATTATTACCAAAAATATCTTTAGGGACCAGGCAACAGATTTAAGTTTTTCTTCTTTTTTAAGATTTTGACAGACACAGACATAGCAAGAGAAGGAATACAAGCAGGGGGAGCTGGAGAGGGAGAAGCAGGCTTCCCGCAGAGCGGGGAGCCCGATGCGGGGCTCGATCCCAGGACGCTAGGATCATAACCTGAGCCGAAGGCAGACGCTTAATGACTGAGCCACCCAGGCACCCCCAGATTAAGTTCTTTAGTTTAGGCCCATTATCAGATTTAAACTTCAGACTTAATGAGGGTAGGTGTATCTCCATTTTACAAAAAAGGAATTAGGTAAAAACAGCTAATCTGGATAGAATGTCAGAATTTTGAACGGAGTTACTTAAAACATTTAATGAAACTTAACATTTCCTTCAATATTAGAGACAAATCACAATGGTATTCAGTGCTTAAACTATTAAAAATCCTTACAGATTCCTGTTATTTCAAAATACCATTTATGCATCACAACCTCAAAATCTGAAGTCAGACCCACTAGCCTCATTTAATACTTGAAGTATGTGTTACTAAACCAAACTTAATATATTTTGATTACTGTTTTTTGAGAAAGGGAGGGGGAGAGAATCTTAGGCAGGCTCCAAGCCCAGCACAGAGCCCAACATGGGGCTCTCACAACCGGAGCTTAAATCAGTCGGATGCCCAACCGACTGAGCCACCCAGGTGCCCCTTGATTACTATTTTCAATGTAATGCTTAATTCTATGTATTTAATGTATATGAAACCAACATTCTTAGGAGCCTATTGGCACCACCAAACTGCCAAAGTGTAGCATGCATAAAAAAGAAACCCCAAGTAACTTGCCCAAGCTCACAAAACAACTTAAGTTCTGTATTTAAGTATTTTACTGATAGTTAAACTTGATGCTAAGAAACAAAAACCTAATTGCATTTTCCAATACCTATTAAGGATGTAAGAATAGGAGACAAATGAGAATAAATCCAAACAGACCACCTATCAGTTCTTTTCATAGGTACGTATTTTAAAGGACAAAAGTTTATTCAACATTTCTGTCAACGCACAGATTAACGATGTATTTTAACTTCAGGCGTAACTAGTTAACATGAGATTCATCTTTGTGATTACAGGCCCTTTTAACCATTACAATGGCTATATACATGGATGTGGTGACACTAACCATTTCATGTATTTTTTTTAAGATTTTATTTATTCGACAGACACACAACAGGAGAGGGAACACAAGCAGGGGGAGTGGGAGAGGGAGAAGCAGGCATCCCGCAGAGCAGGGAGCCCGACAGGGGACTCCATCCCAGGACCCTGGGATTATGACCTGAGCCAAGGCAGACGCTTAACGACTGAGCCACCCAGGTGCCCTTAACCATTTCATGTCTTAACGTTAAGCTGCCAGCACCCTTGTACTTATATTTATCCACACTTACCAATAAATTTTGAGTTATCTTGGGCAAATTCCTATTTCCTAGCTAGCTTTCAGTAGGATGTCCACTTAACCTTTATCACTTAAAAGGCAGTTCGACGTCATTACCAATCTTTGAAAAAAATTAAGCAAAAATGGCTTATTTTACTTATTCTTTACCCCTTCTCAATCCTTGGTACTTTCTATACAATCCTAACTTAACCATAACAAGGTCCAATTTTTGTAAAACACTCATCTCCCAAGATTATAGTCTATGAACACATGGAAGATTCCAATCTTTTGTTGCCTGAACATTTTCATTCTGGAAAAAGGCAAATATACTCTTGCCTACTTTGGAACTCAAATATTAAACTAGGATTATAAGGTACTTAAAGCTGCACATGTGAAACCACTGCATATACTGTGCTGTAATCAAGCAAAATGTGTTGCAATCCTAACAGCTAAAATTCCTCACATGGCTTCAACTCCCAAGTATTTAACATGCTAACAGTTCTTAATGCCAAGAATCTAAATACTTGTATATTGTGAAGTCTTCCTAAAAATCACAATTGCTCAAAGCCCTACCTTACAAATTGATCACTTTGAGATTATCACCTTTATTTGGGTTAAAATGCAGCACTGCAGTTAGACTAAATTTCATGCTTTTTCCTCCCAGCCCACCCTCACCCCAGACTCAACCAATTCACTTTGGGGGGGAGGGGAATTCATCCACCACCTGAAGCCCAACTCCTTTCTTCCCAACTTTCACTGGCCTATCATAATCTTAATGTATTTTCCCTCAAAAGCTCAGATTCCTCACTTGTCACCCAGCACCCTCACCTATTGGTATTCAAGACTTACATCCTTAATAGGCTTTCCCTTTATCTATTTTCATACCTACTTCTAGCGCCATGTATTTGTTTTCCACTAAATAGAATCTAGAATCTTTAAAATTAACTATGTAAAGGATCATTCCAAGTTTCCTGTTATTTTACTAATGTACTATTCCCCTAGTGTTTAAATCACATGAACACTGTGAAGCAACAAACCACACACACATTTCTAAAAATATTTTAATGAAAAAGTTATCTTTCTGTAAACATTTCATTATACTACAAATGAAACATTTGAATCCATTACAGACCACCTCTTAAGTCTTAAAAATCAGGGTAAAACATCGAAATTTAAAAGTAATCTTGAATATTATATAGGCTAACAATCCTTATACATCACCCCTGCATTAACTTGCGAATTATTCAACTACTTCAGACATCAATTATTGGAACTCCGAGATACTGTCCTTAACTAAGAAATGTTTCAAGTTGTGACTTCCATAGTGGAACTCTTAAAGACAAGCTTATTTCAGTTGTTCAGATCCTTAATAAATGATTACTACCCAATTTCCTTCAAGATTTCAATGTGTATCAGGTTTTTTTGAAAAAGTGTAGCGTGGGAAGCGGTAACATGTGAGATGGCTTGACAAGATCAGTTGAAAAGTTTGCCTCAACCATTTCCCCCTCCTTAGAACTTCCTTTTTTTTACTGGTGCTATGACTGAAAAGCACATTTTTCAGGAACGACAGTGGAACTACATTTAAATAAAATCACTTTATTTCTTAAGAAATAAGATGGACTGTAAAGAACAATGCCTTTTAAAAAAATGTTTCCTATCTTAATTTCACACTAAAACCACTTTTGTAAAGAAAATTAAAAGGCTATTACCTTCAACACTTCATTCTGTATAGAAATTCAGTCCTAATCTGATTAGGTACAGAAACAGAGCCAACCATTTTCTGAGAATAAACTCTGGCAAACTAAATCTATTGAATGAACTTTATCATTTAGACACTGTTTTAAGCCTGTCCAAGTGTTTGCCCAATGTGGTGCTTGAACTCATAAACCCAAGCCAAGAGTTGCATGCTCTACCAACGGAGGCAGCCAGGTACCCCTCAAATCTCAATTTTTAATAGGCCCTTTTCAGGACAGCAATAGCCCTTATGAATGATCACCAACGGATACTAAAAGTAACTGAGTATTATTTTAGTTATTCTTTGGGAAATCTTCTAAAAAGGGAACATTAGCATAATTAGGCCCCTACTACTTCTGGCTAACTGGTTAAAAAGAACCAAAAATGTATCCTATTAGTTCAAATAATTCCCTGAATTTATATGCAAGAGTATTTATGAGGCCACTTGAATGAAGACCATTTTTTCTATCTGTAACACCTGACAATTTTGAAGGTTCATCTAAGGTGCTTTCCAAAGAATGAGGATTGGCAGCTTAATGCTTCTGTTACAAGTGTCATACTTACTACCTTACTCCTCTTATCAAAACTCAACTTTACCCTAAAGACACCAAGAATGAATTGTATACATGGAGCCACATCTGACTCAAGATCCTCATGGTTGTTGCAGGGCCTAAAACTGTTTAAAATGTGTTGGATGTGCTTCTGCAAGTGTTCAGCTGAATAATTTTGCCAATGTACCTAATAGTTTGAAAATATGTAATACGTATTTTGTAGGGAAACAAATGGTGTCATCAGCTTTTACTGTGAGCTACAAACCTTACCCAGCCAGAAACCTTCGTATTTAAGATGGTAGGAAAGACATTCCTCATTTAGGCAAGTAGGGTTCTCATTCAACCTGCAAATCAAAAAGATTACTCTTACCTTGCTTTACAAAAAATTACTCTTTAATTAGTGAAAAAATTCAAATTCAAGCCTTACCTAATGCTTATTGCCCTTCCTTGCAGGTCTAAATGCTAGACCTAGTGACTGTGGCAACTAGCTCTCATTGATGTTCCAATAGGCGAAGAGCTCCTTCCTGCTAGACTTTCTTCGATATTTCAGTTGTAATAAGCAGATTTAACTAGCTTTTGGAAAGTTGCTCACTATCACCATAGTATCTTATGCCTTCACTTCTCTGTAGTTGAAGCTCTTGCTGCTGCCTTGTCATTCTTTATTTATGCTGACTTGTCCATACTCAAAAGGCTGCTGAAGTCCTGTCTTAGTGAGTCTCCTTTGATCCAGACTGTGCTTAAAATGCACATCTTAGGTCCTTTAAAGCTGGTTAAATCGCTCTCCTCATGGCTTACTTTTCCACACTGTTCACAAGAACTAAGCTAATACAACTTATAAACAGGTCACATACACAGATTTCACCTGCTTATAGGTTGCAAACATCAACTTACTGAAAATATTTTCACTATTAAACTAGTTCCAGAACGTAAAAAGTTTGTTAACAGCACAATTAACCTCATATGCCATTAAAGGATACTGTCAAGGTTGTGTCAAACAATTCCACAAACATAGAAACAGGAAATGTTAATCTCCCCCATTCCTTCAACCTTTATTATATGAATAAAAGAACTTGAGACAATTTAGCTCAATTTTAATGTTTCCCAAGCAGTACTTTGACCAGGTACCCAGGTTTAAGTTATGAACATTGACAGTGTCCATTTATATAACCACATTTGAAGTTGTTAAAGACTTAACCATTTTCTAATTATTAGCCTATTTTCTATGCTGCTTATTCACATATGTCCATTAACAAATGGAATGTTGTCTGTTACATTTATTGGTTTGTGAGTGTTTTCTGGAAAACTGCAGTATCTGCGAAGACCGATTTCCATGCTGGCATTGCATGCATCCAAATATTAATAATGCACAGAGGCACAGAATTAGAGCAACAAGAGAGCATATTCAAACACTAGCACGCCCCATTCCCCTTTTTATTGCTTGTTTTGCTTAGTACTTCTGAAAACAAAAATAATCTCGAATTCAACGTTCAACTGCCAAAGAAAGAACAACAGCAGAGCACATAACTTAGGGCTTGAATGAAATTGTAAGCACTAGCTGGCGCAGAACAGTAGACATTGGTGTTTATATATATGACCTTATCTGAAACTCTTCTCAACCAATTTCTTCCAAACCAAACTGATAACTCATACCAACATGATTTAGGTTCAAGCATACACATGGAATAACAGTGTGTTCTCTTGGATTTTGAGTGAGCAAGAACTCAGACTATTCAAATTTGAATTGAGGTCTCTGGGAAGTGAGAAGCTTGTACTAAGCAACTGTGCTACACTTCTACTGCAGTAAGGTCATTTGGGATTTTATCTAGACTGTCCTTGGTTTTATCCAATAAAACAGAGAGGGTACAAAACAGGAAAGCATGCCAGCCAGTTAAGGGTTCAACAATGCATGATTTTTATTCTCTTGCTTCTGAAAGCTTGTATCAAAAAAATATATATATTAAACCAAGGAAAATAACTGAAGACTTATGGGCCTCTTGTGCTTTGTAAAGTAAGGAAAAAAAAAAAAGGATAGCCACTAATTTGCTCAAACACAACAGGCTTAGTGGTCCTGTATTTTGAAGTTTTTAAGAATGGTTTTTAAGGAAAAGGGATAACATCCACTACCCCTTTCCAGAATTTAAACAGAGGGCAGTAGACATTCTTTACACCCAAATAAAACTATGGCAGTTCACATGTGACCAAGGTGAATGTAGAATGGAGATGTTCTAAACACGGCTAGGACTCTCAGCAAAACTAACACACTAAAATCATATGATTACATTTTGAAAGAAAATGCACAAAAACCAAATAGGAATTTTGAGATTTTTTCATTTGAAGGTAAATCTTAATGCTATTAAATTCACAAATATGCTAATTTAAATACCCAATTCTATTTATCTAAAACACACATTGCAAACATACAAATATCTATTCTCTCCACATGTCAGAGCCCATTCATTTCATGGTTTGGAAATGCGGAGAATAGATTCCCCTTAAACTGCAAGTCAGCAGGTGTTTCTTTACAGTTAACTTTAGCAAAATTCATACAAAATAGTAATTAACAATGATCTTCTTTACTTGTTAACTCACAAGGAAACACCTTCAAAACTGCATTTTGTTAAAGTTTCTGTACTAAAATGTAGAAAAACTGAACTACACAAATATTGAAAAGTTAAAAATTCCTTAATTTTTTATTCCTGGTACCACTACCACAATTTACAGGGCAATATACCTGATGTAATGAAAAGAAAAAGAAAAAGACAAAGCTACAACAGATAAAAGACCTCAGGAATGTACATCTAATTGACACTACATTGCATTAATCAATAGCTGCACTTTTTGCAAACTGTGGCTATGACAGTCCTGAACAAGAAGGGTTTCCTGTTTAAGCTGCAGTAACTTTTCTGACTATGGATCATCGTTCCTTCTGTGGCAGATTTTTACAGTTCCTCTAATGCATTTGGGACGACTGTCTCAAAGTAACCTGCAGCTTTCCTGACAACTCCTCGCTCTCTCTCCTGCTAAGAACTGTAGCCTGTTGAATAATACAGGATAAAAAAATTATTACACTCAGTGAACAGTTCCACATATTCTTTATCATCATGATAAAATTTTAAAGATACCTACCCTTTTCTTCTGAATTTTTTTTAGAACCTTCTGCTACCATATCCACCACTTCCACCACCAGATCCATAACCACCTAGAAATACACAAGTTTTTTTTTTAATATGTTTAAGTTTTTAAATTAAGAAATCCATGAAAATTTTTAACCAAAAGGGGGAAGGGGAGGAGTACTTACCACCATAGGGACTGCCCGAGCTTCTTCCACCAAAACTGCCCCCCTTCATGGGTCCATAATTTGACTGCTGTTGTCCACTATAATTTCCAAAATCATTATAGTTCCCACCACCACCATAGTTACCTGAAATTACAAAAGTTTTATTTGTGGTTAACCTACACAATTATTTTCCTCTTTTAATATATGTGACTATAATCTTTCCACAATCACGACAACACACTCTAGGAACACTTACAATGCAACCCTTCGAAAAACATATACAGAGCTACCGACTCCACAAGAGGCCCACTAGCAGACCTCAGGCATTAAGAGAGGGAAAATAATGAAGATGGTCCAGAAGAGCATGTATTTAGATGTGGGCAAAAGATGGCACCTATCAGATGCCAACACCCTAGCACACATTCTTGCCTTCATACCACTATCAACTGTGCTTGATTCACTCTAATTCGGACATAGCACAACTTTTAAGTCAATGACAAAGAAGGTACCTAAAGTGGCTGGTCAAAAAAATTTTCTAGGGGTGCCTGGCTGGCTCAGTGGGTAGAGCACGCAACTCTTGATTTTGGGGTTGTGAGTTTGATCCCCACGTTGGGCACAGAACTTAAAATAAATTTAAAAATTAAAAAAAAACAAACCTAAAAACCGGAAGTTGAAACATTAATGCACCCCAACAAAATTCAGTGCATTTGTTTATAACAAAGCTCTTTATTTGTAGTTATCATGGAATAATGATGCAAACTTACTGTCTGAAATGTACCTAGGACATTAAAATTCCAAGTACTTCTGTCCCCTGAACTCCAGACCACACCCTATTCATTTCAATGTGTCTGCCTTCAATTTGCAGTTCCCATTTGTCCAATTTAAAAGTGCCCAGAATTAGCACTAAATACTAACAAAATACATTACTGAAAAACATCCATTTCAATTACATAAAAAGTGAACATGCTTTACCATTTGCTAAATAGCCAGCAAAGCAAGAAAATTCAGTTCAATCATTCATCATTTGAGTATTTTCTAATATTACTATTTGACCAAATGCTACATTTTAACATTTTTGAAGTTAAACAATTTTGAATATTTAGAACAAGTGAAAGCTTACCACCTCCAAAATTTCCTCCTTCATTGTAACCATCATATCCTCCACCACCACCTCCATATCCGCCTCCTTGGTTTCCATATCCTGGTCCACCACCACCATAGCCTCCTCTACTACTATATCCAGGACCACCACCATAGTTGCCACCTTTAAAGAAAAAAAAAAGGGGGGGGGAGTCACAAAAACATAAACGTGTAAAGTCAAGTTATTGAACTCCATATTACAACTGGTCAACTTGAAAATAAACCAATGACTTGATTTAACATTTTAAAGACTGGTACTACCTCATTAACAAAGCATCAAAAACCTGGGCTAGACACACCTGGGTGGCTCAGTCGGTTAAGCGTCTGCCTTCCACTCAGGTAATGATCCCAGGGCCCTGGGATTGAGCTCTACATCAGGCTCCCTGCTCAGTGGGGAACCTGCTTCTCCTTCTCCCTCTGCCATTCCCTCCCAACCTGCCTGCCTTGTGTTCTGTCAAAATAATTAAAGTTAAAAAAACAAAAACAAAAATCCTGACCTAGTGAGGATTAAGATGAATGCTTAAATATCTTTTCATACCAAAAAAAATTATTGTTTTTAGACATTAAAGTTCACTAAAGAAAATAGTAAACAGTCTCCTGAGACAGACAATTCAGCTCAAATGCTAGCACCACGTTTCTGACCAAAAAAGGAACTAGCTAGGGGCGCCTGGGTGGCTCAATCGTTAAGCATCTGCCATCGCCTCAGGTCATGATCCCAGGGTCCTGGGATCGAGCCCCGCATCAGGCTCCCTGCTCAGCCAGAGTCTGCTTCTCCCTCTCCCACTCTCCTGCTTGTGTTCCCTCTCTCGCTGTGTCTCTGTCAAATAAATAAAATGTTAAAAAAAAAAAAAACGGGGGAACTAGCTAATGTTACAAATTTATGGGGGGGGGGGGGGGAGTCTAGTCTTCCATGGTATTAGTTCAGAATCATATTTGAATGTAGTCAAGCCATGCAAGTTATAACTAAAATTAAAAATATAAACAAATACGTAACTTTCCATATAGAAACAAAATTAAAATATCAAACATCCGTTAAAAACTTACCATCACCTCCAAATCCATTATATCCACCATCACCTCCTCCATAACTACCTCTGCTGCCACCACCTCCGCCACCATAGCCTCCTGAGAAAAAGATAGGAATTAAAAATATACAACTTACCAATAAATTTCAGGAAGACAATCAAAGATAATCCTCTTACCTCTTCCACCGAAGTTTCCACCACGGCCAAAGTTACCACCACCTCCAAAGTTTCCTCCGCGGCCCATAAAGTTGCCAGATCCACCTCCACGACCTTTAACATGGGCAAGGGAGAGCTTTAAAAACTTTACAAATGCCACTCACACCTATTTTATGTATATATATTGTACTACTCACCTCTTTGTGATCCAGCAGACTGCATTTCTTGTTTAGAAAGGGCTTTTTTCACTTCACAATTATGCCCATTAATAGTGTGGTATTTCTGAACTAAAAATTTTTTTTAATCAAACAAACAAACAGAAATTATTCGAGGTTTGGAAAAGCACATATAAATGATAACCTCTATCACTACATAATGAAGTATCATCAAGAAAGTAGTGACTTTGAGTGGGTATCAGTGTTCTAAAATGTCATTTATGAAAACTGAACCACATGCTTTATATGCTATTAAATGCAATACAAAATAAGCAATTTGGCAAATCTAACATAGCACAAAGGGACCTTTTCTTTTCTCATTCAAGTTCCAATAAATTTCTACTTACCAACAATTTTGTCAACTGTATCATGATCATCAAAAGTTACAAAAGCAAATCCTCTCTTTTTTCCACTCTGCCTGTCTTCCATAACTTCTATGGTTTCAATCTTGCCATACTTTTCAAAGTAGTCTCTCAAATTATATTCTTCTGTATCTTCTTTAATACCACCAACAAAAATTTTCTTCACTGTTAGATGGGCACCAGGCTTTACAGAATCCTACAAAAAAAAAAAAGTCAAAAACCAAATTCTCCAACAATCTCACATATTACACAGCATTAATATCATCAAAATACCTCTCTAGAAACAGCTCTCTTTGGTTCCACTACACGCCCATCAACCTTGTGTGGTCGGGCACACATTGCTGCATCCACCTCTTCAACACAAGAGTAAGTCACAAAACCAAAACCCCTGGAACGTTTTGTTTGGGGGTCTCTCATCACCTACAAAACAAAAATTTTTAAGTACTGAAATATATCTGTACAGGTCCTACACCCCTTAACAACCTTTTTTTGTTCCATTAGTAACTCACCACACAATCTGTAAGTGTACCCCATTTTTCAAAATGTTCTCTTAAACTATCATCTGTAGTTTCAAAGCTCAAACCACCAATAAACAGTTTTCTCAACTGCTCTGGTTCCTTTGGATCATGGCCCTGAGGAAACAAATACATTTTAATTATTTCTTTTAGCAGGTCAATTGCTGAGATGCACAAGTCTTTAATCTGCTACAAATAATAAACCCAGCATCAAATTCCTGTACCATTAACACTTTGTCCAATTAAAAACTGGAGTAAGATCACATGTCAACTGATTAAATCTATACAGCCTTTCAAATGCCAACATCACTTCAACTACATTTAAGTCCCGAAAATTCCAGAATCAAAAAGTCCCTTAACTTTAGACTACAACTAAAAGCATCTGGGGACAAATTATTTTAGAAGTTGCTACTAACAAACTGCTCTTCAAGAAACCAAAGTGCTGTAAAAGTAGTGTTCCATCCATGCCATTTTTCATGTCTTCCCTCGTCAGTCTACACTTCAAACATTTAATGTTAAACCACAAAACTGTTTAGTATGTAACTTAAAGGTTCTGAGGGCCAAAGTTTAAAAAACTCATCAGTTTCAAGCAAAGCAAGGTTAAAATAGGTATTCCTCAATTAAAGGCTGAACCAGCACCCCCCCCCCCAAAATTACAAAAAGAAACCGACCATTACCTTGATAGCTTTCTGTAACCAATTTATGTTTTAGGTTATATACTGTAAAGTTACCTATTTGCACTTGTATCACAGGGCAGAAACTTCAAAAACATCTTATAGGGTCACAAAAAAGGCAAGTTGCACTTATATTAAATGTAGTATATACTTTTTGACAATGGAGCACAACAGAAACAGATTTTTAAAAAAATTAAGATACAGCCTGAATTGTTTTGCAATTCAACTAGCTCCTCAGTAAATTACATGAACTGCCATTTAATGCATGCATTAAGTATAGTTCATCCAAATTCCTTAAATAAAGGGGCTCACATTTACATTCTAATGTCTTCGTGTCTTCCAAAGTAGAGATGTTAAGGCATTTAATATGAAAAGACTGTCACATGCTAGAAAAAAATGTTAAATGATTAATAGCCTAAAGCATCAATTCAGTTGGTCTCATCTTTTCAAATCTTGGTTAACTGTATTTAATCGATAGAACACAGATGAAAAAAACAATTATAATCCACATAAAATTATCTCAAACACATGAAAAATCCAACTGTGGTTGCAGTCCTCTCAAACAAAAATCAAAAAAAACTACAACGAGTCGACCCACATGGCGCGAAGATACGTATAAGTACTTTAGCAAGAATACCAGATCAGGGAGTATTTTAAAGCAGCAAACTTTTAAAAAAAAATTTCGTATTGTCAACTGGGTACTGCGAAGAAAAAAACAGGAGAATTAAATTCTCGTCGCCTTAAGAGATCTGAAAGGACTAGAAACGCGCCGGCATTAACTTCAGCGAAAGCAGTCGGCCGCAAGATCCGAGGCCATTTGTGGCATTTTCTGCCGGGCCGCCTCCTCCCTCCTCCTTCCAATCCCGCGCTCTTTCCCGGCGGCGGAGCGAGCCGGCGGCCATTGCGGCCCAATGCGCCATTTCGTAACGCGGCAGCGGATCAATGTCAATGTGGCCGCCGCCCGCCTGCTCGCTCGCTCGCCCGGATGTGACTGCTCGTCCCCTCCCCCACCGTCTCCTCCCAACCGCTCCCGCCGGGGCCCGCCATGCCGCCCTCGGCCTCGAATCAGAGGCCGCGCGGCCGGCAGGCCGGGTCCCCTCCCGAGGTCTCCCCAGCCACGCAGCGCCTCCGAGGGGCCACTTGTGCAGCCGAAGGAGAAGGCGAGGAGGGCGAGGGGCCCCAAGAAGGCCTCTGAGGCCCGCTCCCCTCCCCCCCCCACCGCCCGTCTCAACGCAGAGCGCGGGACGGCCGATCCGGTCCACCCGGCCTCCCCGCTCCCACCGAGCTAGGCCCCCCACGCCGGCCACTACCCATCAACCCCCCGCTCTCCCCCTAATACCTCCTCCCCCCGGCGGCGGCGGCGACGGCCGGAGTCGGGCTGGGGGCGACCGGGCGGCGGTTTTACCTCCATTTTGAGACCGGACTCGCCTCTTCCAACTCGAGTTCAATATGGGACCGAGAGGAAGAGGCGGGGCTAGTAATCACGTGACGCGCTTTCCGCGCGCCGCCGTGCTGGTGGGGGAGGGGCGAGTTGGGAAGGGGGCGTGGCCAACTGGGCGCGAAGAGAGAATGGACGAGCGGGTTGGCCGGCGGGGAGCGGGGGCGGGCCGGGCTGCGGGAGCGCGCGGGCCTAGCCAACTTCCAGTGCGGTGCCGCCCTTTCCGCCGTTCGCGCCTGGGCTGCTGTGGTGACGCCAGCTCGGACTCAGCCAATGGCGAGCGTCCACGTCGGGAGAACGCCTTGTGACCGCTCGTCACCGGAGGAAAAAAAGCCTTTCTCTTTCTTCTCGCGTTTCTTTCCCCTCCCCCACGTAGGCCTCCCGGTGTTCGTTTACGAATTCATTTCTTTCCCGTGCCTGAATAAAACCCCACTTTTCTCTCTTGTACTTAAAGGTTGCAAGAAAGCCCTCTGGGCCTCTCGGCATCTCCTCACACGTTTCCGGATGCCGGAGACCAATTTCTGTGACTGCGACGCCCACTGTGAGGGCCCGCACAGAACATTCCTGCGACCCCGACTTACATGAATCATGGGCACCTTGGAAAGGCCTCAAAAATGCGCCTGATATAGTGAAATTTCACCCTTAATGAGCTGAGGCAGAACTGGTCGAGGTCAGTTCATTAAGTACTCACCGAACTCAAGAAATCTGTCGCCACTGTTTACTAACTTCTGGTTACTGTGGAAAGAGCTGAAGCAGCTGTTCTCGTGGATTTAATTTAAGAAATGATTTACAAGATTTCTAAAAGCATGGCCAGATAGGCTTCCTATGTGCGAGTGATTTTTACCTTAATGTTTCCAACTCGGTCTCGAAATAAAACGCACGAGATAAAGAGTTAAAAACCAGAGATCTAATAATCCTTTCTTGATCTAGCCAAGTAATTTTAAATCATTCGACCTTACTGAGCTTTAGTTTTTTTAATGAAACTGGGGGTGTAATTAGGTGATCTCCAACACCTGTGAGAGCTGTAAATAATCTACGGATCCATATTTAAACAGAGGTACTGATAAAAGTGACCACAATTTACAAGTCTCCCTGACCTGCTTAGAAATGCCCTGTATTTTAATGTAGCAGTCCTTAAGAGGAGCTCCTTTAGAATTGATCAAGCCCTCCCTTGGAAAGATTAGAAATCAAAGCAAATATATTATAAATTGCTTGAAAAACAGTTTGTGTTAACAAATGGGGAATGGTCGGTTTGGAGTTTGGAAAAGGGAACACAAAGAATAAGAATTTGTTGATATTTATCTACCACTGCCAAGCAGAACAGGTGTTTTATTTGGGAGACGTGAACAAGAAGTACTCTATTCTGCGGCAGAAACCAGTCACCAGGCCTTAATATAACTTGGATGAAATAGCTCTCCAAACCAGCCTCCTCCTATTACTATGATCGCATATCACAAGCAAACCATTACATATTCTTATCAGGTACGCCTGATAGCCAACAATAGTAGTTAAGACGTTCAGAAAATGTATACCCTTAGTGTTTTGTTTATACATCAAGGCTTTGTGAGTTTGATTACTGTGATTACTGTGGAATAGTCATGCATAACTTCATCAATTCTGAGTACTTAGAAAAACACGAAGTTAAAGACCTTAGGAAGATGGTATCCACATCAAGGTACCTAAGAGGTGCTTCAAGGGTGATCCAAGAAGACTGATCACTTGGCTTCACTATAGGGGATGTTTGTCTAGATGTTTCCTAACCAAGTTATTTCTAATCAATAATAACAATCATAATTTGCTATTATTCTTTCTTTTTGAATTGTATTAAATTTTTTTTTTCTTTTTTAGATTTTATTTATTTATTAGAGAAAGAGCAGAAGGAGAAGCAGACTCTCCGCTGAGCAGGGATTCCGCTATGAGGTTCAATCCCAGGACCCTGGGGTCATGACCTGAGCCAAAGGCAGACGCTTAACCGAGTGAGCCACCCAAGCGTCCCTGAATTGTATTAAATTCTTATATTCATATGAGAAACGACGGGACATGCGATACTAAGTACTTCATCCAGGAGCATGGTATGTCAGTCCATTTATTCTCATCTTTTGTCCTTCAGTAAATGTAGATTCCTCTCTTTGGATTTGTCAAGGTTTGTTGTTCATCCAGACTCTGTGATTTTTAGACATTAGCTATTTTTTATGCTTTTGTCTAAGCTTGCCCTCCAGCCCTGCAGCCACATGGTATCTCAAAGAAATATCCATGCTGGAGTTCTTGACCCTGTTGGATACAGACTTGAACCTTGGCCGCTGTCTACCCCTGTAGCCCTGGCTGTCTTTGAAATGTGAGAGATAGGGGCGCCTGGGTGGCTCAGTCGTTAAGCATCTGCCTTTGGCTCAGGTCATGATCCCAGGGTCCTGGTCTTGAGCCCCACATCGGGCTCCCTACTCGGCCGGGAGCCTGCTTCTCCCTTTCCCACTCCCCCTGCTTGTTTCTGTCTCTCTCTCTGTCAAATAAATAAATAAAATCTTAAAAAAGAAAAAAAAAATGTGAGAGAGAAAGAGAGTATATGGGGTGGGAGGCAGGGGACAAGGGTCCTAGGGTGAGATGAGGTGGCAGACACACTTTATAAATAATATCAGGGCCTCTCAACTTCTTTCATATCACAGCACATACAGAAAATGATAATTTTTGCACAGCACACTAGGTTACATAAACAAGATTTGGAAGCATCGAAACTATGGTAAAAAAAAAATTCATAGCATTGTCTTTATGTAATGATAAAATAAATTACAATGTGTTAGAGAAGATATTAAAAATTGCATTTGAATAAATCAAATTTTTCCACATTTTTTAATGATCAACTTGGAACTTGTTTCTGTGAATATATTTTGATACTAGGTTTTATAGTTGAAGTGCTTTATGCAGTTTCTGATCTAAAATTTTTTTTTTAAGATTTTATTTATCTATTTGAGAGAGAGAGTGAGAGAGAGAGTACAAGTGGGGGGGACGTGGTGGGGGGAGAGGCAGAAGGAGAAGCAGGCACCCTGCTGAGCAGGGAGCCCGATGTGGGGCTTGACCCCGGGACCCTGGGATCACCACTGAGCCAAAGGCAGAACCTCAACCAACTGAGCCACCCAGGCGCCCCGATCTAAATTTCTTAATGATAAACTTCTCATATTCCGAATAGTAATTATCAGTGAGGGACTCTGATCACGTAAGTGGGTGATAAAATATTTAAAACCATTGTATACAACCATTCAGAATTTAGTTATATGTAAAGAATAACTACTCTTCCTTTTCTTTTACTGACAGATGTAATATTGCAATTTCATAAGATAATGCAAATGGATTTGGAACCCAATAGTATATTTTTATATCTGGATTTCCACATTGAAACTCTAGCTTTCAGAACATGCGTGCATTGTCAACAGCTAGCCTGGGCACCAAAAAAAGAGTGCATTGCTACAAAGGGTAGAAATAGCCACTATATGTTAAGAAAAATATTAAGGGCATTGCCTGGAGTTGAGCCCACCGGAAACCCCACTCTGCCCAGACTCCTCTTTCACCCTCTAACAGACTGCCCTTGAGACTGTGTGCTCTGCCCCTTGGATATCTGGATCACAAGCTTGAGCATTGGCTCCAACATCTCTCTGGTCCATTATGGACAGTGAAGTGCTTTGCATATGGATGCCCATGTGATAGGCATCTCCTTGGCCATGCATACTCAGCAGGACTGTAACTGCTGGTTATTGTCCACAGTGCTTGCTGCTGCTTTGGCATACATCCCAGACTGCTCTGCACAGGCTGCTCTAAGGAGACCTAAACAAGGTGGCTCATGGCCAGAGGTACTGACCCAGGGAGCTCTGGCTCTCCCTGACCCCTCTCAACTGCCCCATTGCAGGAGAGGTCAGTTCCTTAATCCACATTCAGGACACCAGCATGCCAAAGTTCAGTAGTTGTGAAGCACTACCTAGATTGTGTGCCTCATTTTATGAATGAGGAAGTTGTTCTGCAGATCAAGGAGTTAATTTTTTCTAAGATGAATAGCAAATTATGGCAGAGTCAGAACAAAAAGGGAATGGAAATGGATTGAAAATATTTTGGAAGAGGAAGGTAATTCTTAGAAAGGAGGAATTGTAATATACTATAAGCTTTGTTACCCACCACTATATTCAGAATATAATAATAGCTTTATTTTCCTAAAATCTTGGGTTTTTTTTTAAAATCGATTTTATTTATTTATTTGACAGATACAGCGAGAGAGGGAACACAAGCAGGGGGAGTGGGAGAAGGAGAAGCAGCCCCCCCCACCACCACCACCAAGCAGGGATCCCGATGTGGGCCTCGATCCCAGGACCCTGGGATCATGACCTGAGCCAAAGACAGACGATTAACCGACTGAGCCACCCAGGTGCCCCTAAAATCTTGGTTTTTTTTTTTTTTTTTTTTTTAAATCTTGGTTTTTAAATAAGGAGTATATAAAGTAAAACAAAACAAAATTCCACTTATGTTTTCTTCTAGACCTAATGAATACATTAAAAATACATGAATGTATATGGGGTGCCCAGGTGGCTCAGTCAGTTAAATGCCTGCCTTCAGCTCAGGTCACAGTTTCAGGGTCCTAGGATAGAGCCCCACTTGGGGCTCCCTGCTCAGCAGGAGTCTGCTTCTCCTTCTTCTTCTACCCTCCCCTTGCTTGTGTGTGTGCGTGCACTCTCTCTCAAATAAATAAATATATGAACATATATATGTAACCATAACTGTTTCATTTATACAAAAATATATCAAACTATCCAGATTGATCTGAAGTTTTCATTTTACCCCCACTTAATAAGCCAGTCATTTATTGAACTCTAACTATGTGCCAGGCACAGCTAAGTACTGGAAATTCATTATAGTCACATTTTTTTTAAAAGATTTTATTTATTTATTAGAGAGAGTGGGTGTGCACATGCTTGCACAAGGCAGGGGAGGGGCAGAGGGAGTGAGAGAAGCAGACTCCCTGCTGAGCAGGGATCTCACGCTGTCAGAGGCAGGGGCCTCATCCCAGGACCCTGAGATCAGGATCTGAGCTGAAGGCAGAGGCTTAACCAACTGAGCCACCCAGGCGCCCCTATAGTCACATTTTTGAACACGCACCATATACCAGGCACTGTTCTAAGCACCTTCTATTCCTGATCTCATTTAATTTGCTTAACAACCTTAGGAGTAGGTCCTATTATTGCCATTTTTTAGGTGAGTAAACTAGGGCTTAGGAAGTTGAATAAATTGATCAGGGTCATATAGGCCCTACAGCTGAGGAGTTGAGGTGGAATGTTATGTCATAGCTGTTTGTACATTTTAATATTCTTGAAAGTAACAACTTTTTCTTAAAAGATTTTCTGTCATGTATCTGTCACGTTCACTACTTCTTTCATCATGTCTCCAAAAACTACAAGAGTGGGTAACTCATAGTAGGCAATTCATTTGTTGTTGAATAAAAAAGTGAATGAGGGGCGCCCAGGTGGCTCAGTTTGGCATCTGCTTTTGGCTCAGGCCATGATCTCAGGGTCCTGGGATCGAGCCCCACATCGGGCTCCCTGCCCAGTGGGGAGCCTGCTTCTAACCTCTCCCTCTGCCTGCAGCTCCCCCTGCTTGTGCTCGCTCTCTTTCTCTGTCAAATAAATTAAAAAAAAAAAAATCTTTAAAAATAAATAAGTGAATGAACAATGAATGAAATATTTTGGGTCCCTTTCAGGAGTACCTATTGCATAATTTGTGGGCCTAGTGCAAAATAAAAATGCAGGGCCCCTTGTTCAAAAATTAGTAAGAATTTCAAGACTGTGACATCAGAGCATCAAGCTAAACCAGGACTCTCCAGAGCCTAGCACCCTGTGTGGAATGTCCTATCATACACCCATGAGACTGACCCTGGTGCCTAGCCGTAGTGCTCTGTCTAGAGTAGGCTCTTAATCTCTTAAGCAATTTGTTCACTTCTCATTTTGTGATGTATTTACACTTCCTCATCAGCCACTCATTTCTTAAGTGTTCATAATCTAGTTTGTGCCTCAGGCTTTGGAAATTCTTTCTTCAAAGTCATAAATGATTATCTAATCATCAAATTAATTTTTCTATTCTCAGTGTTAATCCTTTTGACTTAGTTCAGGCTGCTTTAACAAAATACCACAGATTGGGTAAATTTAAAAACATTTATTTTTTTTTACAGTTTTAGACTGGGAAGTCTATCAAGGGTGCCAGTATAGTTGAGTTCTTGTGAGAGCCCTCTTCCTCACTGCAGATGGCTGCCTTCTTGCTGTGTCCTTACATGGAAGAGAGAGAGAAAGACAGAAAGCTAGTTCTTGTGTTTCTTCTTTATAAGGACACTAATCCCATCATGAGGACTCCACCTTAATGACTTGTCTCCTAAAGGCCTCATCTCTAAGTACCAACATATTGGGGATTAGGGTTCCAACATGAATTTTGGGGCAACACAAATATTCAATCCATAGCATACCTCCCTAACCTGGGGATTGACAATACTGCCTGTCCCTCCTTTTTGGTGTTCCCCTACCTTGTCTTTATTAAGGACATTGATTCTCCCCTTCACTGTTCTCTCTGCTCCCCTCTGGATCCTTTCCTCCATTTCCTTCTCCCTCTGTTTCCATGAGATTTGTAACACTGAGAATCCTCAGGGATCTGTACATGCTTCCCAGGAGGTTAAAGTAGTGGTCAGTTCTGATAAGTGTGTTGAAATGATGGGATAGATCACAACATTCTCCTCCCCAACCCACACAACACACACCCCACAGGTGGGTGATTTAAAGGATGAGGTAATTTGATACTAGAAGTATTGATGAATGCACACTGATTATGCTCTCTCAGACAGGTCCCAGCTTGGAAGTTTGAAAAGGCTAAAAATCTTTGTAATAAGTCTTTTACAAATGACTTCCCTGTGCTTCCCTTGTCATATCTTGTGGGCTGAATATCTGTGATTTCACCTGTCTAGCATCTAGTTTCCTTCTAGTAATCACACTCTGATTTTCTTATGGAACTACCCACTTCTCATTCTTAGACTATAGGGTTCAGGGGGAGCTAACTGATGCCACCCCTGACCACAGAAGCCCCATTTGACTTAGGCCTGGCCAGTTGGAACATTGTATCCCTTTGTAACTGAACTAAGGAGTTTGCTCCTTGGTGAGTTACAAGTAAAGGACTACACCAAATGGAATTATTACACAAAGAGACCTTTATTTGCAGCAAATAAGGAGATCACAAGAAATAACTTCCAAAGCTGTGACTCCCCAAGCAGGGGTGAGTGGGTTCTTTTTATTTAGGGTTAGGGTAAATATTCAGAAAGGGAAGTTTTATCATCATATGTAGAGGTGATAATAAGGTCATGCATGCATGTTTAGGAAACATGCCTATACATGCATTGTATGTTATGTTAACGACGTTTGTACTCCTCCTTGGGTGGAGATTTTAACATAATTAGGTAGAGGTAACTGTCCAACACTCCAGGGCCCACCTGCAGAGGTCCATTTGTGCAGGTGTGAGTCAATGGTTGAGTTCAAACTGGTCTAGACCAGCAGGAGCTCTTCCTGTTGTTTGCCTCTAAAAGATAAGGTTAACATTCTTCTGAAGAAGGGGGTTGTTGGGGGTCTTGCTGGTGGCACCTCTAAGCTATAGTAATTGGTTCAAGATTGGGCAAGTGACTTATCATTCATTGATTCATTTATTCACTCAACAAATATTTATTGAGCACCAGCCATGTGCCTGAAAATGTTTTAGGTGCAAGGGATACATCACAGGAAAAAAAAAAAAGATAAAAGACAACATTCATGGAGCTTACATACAAACTGAGGGAGGCAGACAATAAACTAAATAAATTTTATAGGAATAGAAAATAGCAAGTGCAGAGACCCTTGTTAAAAAGCAAAATTCAGGGCGCCTGGGTGGCTCAGTTGGTTAGGCGACTGCCTTCGGCTCAGGTCGTGATCCTGGAGTCCCGGGATCGAGTCCCGCATCAGGCTCCCTGCTCGGCGGGGAGTCTGCTGCTCCCTCTCCCGCTCCCCCCTCTTGTGCTCTCTCTCTCACTCTCTCTCTCAAATAAATAAATAAAATCTTTAAAAAAAAAAAAAGCAAAATTCAACTGAGTAAATTTTAAAGGTCGAATTGGCTTTATTAAGCAATTCGTGAATTAGGGAACATCCCACCTAGCAAGTAGAGGGGCCTCCTGTGAGGAGTTGTACAAAATGGAAGGCTTTTATAGAAAGAAGAGTAGGGCAAGAAGTTATTTGCAAAAGGAAAGAAAGATTGTTTCAGGCAAGGTCCTTTCCCTAGGGGGAAGAATTCAGGGAAAGGTGTCTTATTAGGTAGATTACCTCATCTTCCTTTAGGGTAGGTGGAAAGGGCCTAGGTGACAGATTACCTCGGTGGTGCCTACCAGAAAATTCCAGATTTTGGCTTAAGATTCCACTCCTGGAGAAGTTTTGAAACTGCAATTCAGTCTTGATTTGCTGTGGTGGGGCAAGTGACTCCATCTTGGGCCTGTGGCTTTCTTTTTAACATCCTGAAGCTGGGTGTTGTCGGAAGTATTTGAGCTGGGAAGCTCATTTGGTAGAAGCAGAGTGAGTGAGGGGGTAGAGAACTAGAGTAAGATCAGAGATAATAAGAGATGTGATCATGTAGGACTTGTAGGACATTGTAAGAATTTTGGTTTTTCCTGGGATAGGAGAAACCATTGGATAGTTTTGAGGCCTCAATTTTTACAGGATTGCTCTGAACTCTATCAGGTAAAGCACTTATCTTTGCTCATTAAGGTCTGTTTCTGAGGTTTTATCTTGTTCTCTTTTTTGGGGAACACATTTCTCTGTTTCTTCATTTTCTTTTTCCTTTTTTTTTTAAAGATTTTATTTATTGAGTGTGTGTGAGAGAGAGAGTGAGCAAGCATGAGCAGGGGGGGAGGGGCAGAGGGAGAAGGAGAAGCAGACTTCCCACTGAGCAGAGAGCCCCATGCAGGACTCGATCCCAGAACCCCGGGATCATGACCTAAGCTGAAGGCAGATGCTTAACCAACTGAGCCACCCAGGCCACCTGTTTCTTCATTTTCCTTAAGTCTCTGTCACCTCTCCCAGTCTTGAGGGAATAGTCTTGTATAGGAGGTGAACTTTATCGTTCCCTGCCCTGGCTCTTGATCGTCTTTCAAGTTTTTGTGATTGTCCAAATGGGAGCCAAATGTTAGAGTCAGGGAAATGTGAAACCAGAATGTTAGGTTAGTTAGACATGGACACTGGATTTATCCCTGATGACAGTAGGACTGGAGTAGAGAAGGAAACTGTGCTAGAAACAAGAGCCAGGTGTTAGTGATACAGTTTTTGAATATAGGTGAACTTTGGTGGGGTCTGGAGCTGATGGCCAAGAAAGACTGAGATGTCTTCGGTGCATCTTAAATTAACATAGGGAAGTGAGAAAACATCTTGGCTAGAGATAAAAATATATGGAGAAAATAAGATGACTTTTTGTTGGAGTTGATGCTAGGTAGTTGAAAGAAGATGAAAGGTAAACTTTTGAGTCAGCAGAGCTAGCTTCTAATACTTAGCAGCTATGAAAATAGTGATATATTCTTTAAAGAGTTAACTGAGATAATCTGCACGAGTGTACCTACAACACAACACAGTGCCTACTTGGTATTTCCTAGATGGGAGGGATTTGGAAAGCCTCAGGTCCTCAAAGGAGACAACAACCCAGTACAGTGTTGGTATTAATCTCAGACCAATGCAATTCAAATCCCACCCAGCGTGCATGGTAGGTAGAACTGAAATGACTAGGGCTAGAGGGACTCAGAACTGGTGAAGTTGAGGGTGAACTGTCATCTCCAGCCCTCAGAGCCAAGGACAGACTTTTGAATGAGTCTGAGATGAGTTGAGCATGAAATAAGAGCCAGGTGTTAGTGATGTCGTTTTTGAATATAGGTGAGGTTTGGTGGGGTCTGGGAGCAGACGGCCAAGAAAGAATTCTTGAGACGTCTTTGGTGCAAAATGGTGGTTTTTTGTTTGCTTTGTTTTTAAAGATTTTACTTATTTGACAGAGAGACACAAAGCGAGAGAAGGAACACAGCAGGGGCAGTGGGAGAGGGAGAAGCAGGCTTCCCGCCGAGCAGGGAGCCCGACTCGGGGCTCGATCCCAGGACCCTGGGACCATGACCTGAGCCGAAATCAGATGCTTAATGACTGAGCCACCCAGGTGCCCCCAAAATGGTGGTTTCATTAAAGCACGGGGACAGGGCCCGTGGGCAGAATGAGCTGCTGCTGCCACCCCTGCTCCTGGCTGCCCCAGGATTGTGGGGAGCAACTGATTATTATACTTTGGGTGGGGAGGAAGTAAAGATGGGGGAAGTACCAAAAGGATTTTCATATGCTAAAAGAAGGCTCCTAAAGCCTGAGGCCTTGCTATTATTGTCAAGCCAAGGTTGTTTTTCCCTCTAGCAAAGCATTAACATTAAGACAGTTGGGAGCTTCTTGGAGGAACATTATATTCTGCCTGCCTCAAGTATTTGTCCATGGGCTGCAGGTTATAAGAACATTTAGTTTTAGGGCACCTGGGTGGCTCAGTTGTTAAGTGTCTGCCTTCGGCTCAGGTCATGGTCCCAGGGTCCTAGGATCGAGCCCCGCATCGGACTCCATACTCCGCGGGAAGCCTGCTTCTCCCTCTCCCACTCCCCCTGCTTGTGTTCCTTCTCTCGCTGTGTCTCTTTCTGTCAAATAAGTAAAATCTTAAAAAAAAGAAAATTTAATTTTATCTACATTTCCTTCTGCCTTTGTTTCCCACATCATTAGGAGGGAGCCAGGCAGATGAAGTAAGAGGAAGGAGATGAAGTCCTAGAAAGGGGATTGACTTAATTTTGGTGGACAGTTTCCCCAGCTCAGGATTACTTCCCTCCAACTGGGAGTACTTTATGTAACCACCTCGATGCGGCATTTCTTACTGTGGTATCTTGGTAGCTCTCCGCAGCCAGCCCTCAGTTTTATCTTAATTTCTCAACTTCAGTTTTCTACCACCAGCACCACTACTGTTACCATCACCCTAATTTTGATTTACTTTTATTAATTTTATTTTATTTTATTTTATTTATTTATTTTTTTTAAAGATTTTATTTTTTATTTATTTATCTGAGAGAGAGAATGGGAGACAGAGAGCATGAGAGGGGGAGGATCAGAGGGAGAAGCAGACTCCCCGCTGAGCAGGGAGCCTGATGTGGGACTCGATCCCGGGACTCAGGATCATGACCTGAGCTGAAGGCAGTTGCTTAACCAACTGAGCCACCCAGGCGCCCCTACTTTTATTAATTTTAACATCATGTACCAACCTGGCTTCTTTGTGGATGAGAAATATCAGTGTACACACTGAATGAAAATAGTATGAAGTTTAAGACTGTGAAGAAAAATTTGGGTGGGGGTTGCTGTCAGTACAGTTGGTCTCAGCTATTGTTTGGAAGAAAGTAATCCGATTGAAAAAATGAGATTAACATCCAAATTGACTGACAGACCTTTAATTCTCTCAGGGCTACTTTTTTTCTATTTTTATTATAGAAATTTTAAAAAATACAGAAAAATGGAAAGAACTGTACAAAAATCACCTTTATACCTATACCAATTAGATTCAACAATTGATGACCATTTGCCATATATTTTTTGTTTCTGTATGGAAATACATTGCAAACATCATGACACATTTCCCTAATACTTTAGCCTGCATAACCCCAAAAATAAGGACATTCTCTTCTATAATCACATTGCCATGGGTTTTTTATTTATTAAATATTTTATAATCAGTTGTAGTCATTATTCCTTTTGATATGTAAATTGCCTCAAATTTGGCTTCTGTGTCCTTTATGTCATGCCCCCATGTCTTTTTTTTTCTTTTAAGATTTTTTATTTTTAAGTAATCTCCACATTCAACATGGGGCTCGAACTCACAACTCCAAGATCAGGAGTCACATGCTCTACCAACTGAGCCAGCGAGGCATCCCATGCCCCCATGAGCCTTAAAGAGTTTGCTTGAATTCTCTCTCAGGTGCATTTGAATTTTATTAATCAAAACAAACTGTAGATGGTGAAATTTTAAGCAATATGTAGAAAGATTGGGAGATGAGGAAAGGGAGAAAGTGGCCTATAGACATATATCTAAAACTAATGATGTAATGTATGGGGATTAACATAACAATAAAAAAATTAAAAAAAAAAAAGTGGCCTATAGACATGTAAGCCAGCAAGATTGTCCTAAAGTCAGCCATCCTAGGCTCATCTTGACCTGGGGAATCTTCCCTTCCTTCACATTCACACATTTTCACCAAAAGTGCCATTGTTTTTCAGAATTTATTGGCAACGGGAGGCTGAAATTACTACGTGAATGTTTCACTTGTTTGTAAATTAAGAACTTCCTATATATCTGTGTAGGAAGAGTCAAGATAACATGACCCACTAAAAGAGGGAGGTTCCTGATTGGCTTAGTCAGTAGAACATGCAACTCTTGATCTCGTTGGGGTGCTGCATTTGAGCCCCACATTGGATGTAGAGATTACTTAAATAAATAAATAAACACTAATTTAAAAAAATTTAAAGGGAAATACTCACCAGTAGCAATATGGGACCTTAAATGAGGAAAGCACATAGTTAAAAATAAGACAATAGGTCCAAAATGGATTCATTTAGGCTAAATCCTACATCACTAATCCAAGACTTAATCACAGTTTCACTCATTCAGAAATGGACTCCTAAACCAGTCAGTCAGGAATCACCAGATCAGCACTATTTATAGGTCCTATGCCTGAGAGGCCCCAGCCATCCACTAAAGGAAAGTAATCTTGTGATAACCAACCGGCTCTTTTGCCCAGCATAACTTCCTCCTGTCTGCTCCCTCCTGTCTATAGAAGTCTTTGATTTTGTACAGCTCCTTGAAATGCTGTTCTGTCTGCTAGATCAGATGCTGCCCAATTTGAATCTATTTTGCTCAAATAAACTCAAAATTTTTAATATGCCTGTATATCTTTTAACACATGTTAATGTATATAGTGATGAGAGACTTCTGACGGAGAGAGCACACCTTTGGGGCCGTCCACACACAGACACCTGGTTGCCCCACACCTTGTTCCTTCATGGCCTTCTGAGCTCACATGGACAACAAATCCCATAGCTTTGCATTATCTTAGCTATCCCAAGGGAGAGCCGTGCCTTAAGAAATTTTCTTGTGGGGCGCCTGGGTGGCTCAGTTGTTGGGCATCTGCCTTAGGCTCAGGTCATGATCCCAGGGTCCTGGGATCGAGCTCCGCATTGGGCTCCCTGCTCCGCAGGAAGCCTGCTTCTCCCTCTCCCACTCCCCCCGCTCGTGTTCCCTCTCTCTCTCTCTGTCAAGTAAATAAATAAAATCTTTAAAAGAAAGAAAGAAAGAAAGAAAAAATTTCTTGTGACTGTAATACCTTAACCCAAAGCAAACATTTTCAAAGGGTGGGAATGGAGTCACTGAGACAAGTGAGTGGAAGAATTTGATTTTGGACAGAGGCTCTTTTCATAAGTCACACCATCATAGCTACTTCCTATTCTGCTACCTATCTTTGGCCCTGCCTACAATCTTATCACTATATGGCTGTGAACAGGCAGAAGGTAGAGAAGATTAAATTACCCTGAGTTATGCAGTCTCCTTTCTTATAGAAGGAAGGACAAATGCTTTCACGTTGCTGCGAATATAGTAATGCTCGAGACATATTTGATGTAGGAAACTTAAATAACTTTCTGTGAAGACTGGAAGAGACACTTAAGACTGCCAGTCTTTTCAATAATCCCCCAACCTCTTTTCATTCTATTTACTTAGATCCCCACGTAGATTTTAAATACTTTTGCTTTATGTGCTGATTTTCATTTCCCTGTGTTTCCCTTCCTTCTGGTTCATCTGATCCTTTTACTGTCATTGCCTTAGTTAATATCCTGGGATCTAGTGTCATGTGCTTCCCATCAAGAATGTTTTTATACTTCAGTTTTCCTAACAAGGAGCTTTGGGGTTTCTTGATTTAGTTAAATATTTCCTGGAAACAATATGAAGGGGATTCTGCTAATCCTACACACTATATAAAATTATGCACAATCTTAGAGGACAAGTAATTTGTAAGTTAAACAAGGATGTAGATTTGATAGGCTTACATGTAATTCAGGTGTCCCCTCTCTGCTTTGCTACATGGAGTAGCTAAACCATCTCAGGTTCTCTTTCACCCTAGAGCTCTGCTCAAAGTTTCTCTCTCAAAGGAATCCTGGTATGGGCTGCTAAGAAGTTACTTCTCCTGCCTCCATATCATTAAATATATAAACCATGTACTAAGAAAAGTACTTTTATTTACAATTATTCACCTAAGCAAACAAAATATGCTGGTTACCATGGCAGCATATCTTATACACATTCCTTAGCCTCCAGAAGTGTACATAAAAATTAGAAAATAGAGGGGCGCCTGGGTGGTTGAGGGCCCAACTTTTGGTTTCGGCTCAGGTCCTGATCTCAGGGTGGTGAGATCAAGCCCCGTGTCGGGCTCCAAGCTCAGCGTGAAGTCTGCTTGAGATTCTCTCTCCTTCTCCCTCTGCCTCTCCCACTTGTGCTCTCTCTCTCAAATAAATAAATGAATCTTTAAAAAAAATCAGAAAATAGAATAAAAAGAAGTAGGTGTAAGAAGAGGCAGATTATTATAAGGCTTGAAGGGTGGGCATCATTCTCTTTATTCCCTTAATAGACATTTTTCTCTGGCATTTTATTTATTTTCACTGTGGTAAAATATATATAACATAAAATATATCATTTTAGCCAATTTTAAGTGTACAATTCAGTGACATTACATTCACAATATTGTGTAACCATCACTGCTGTTTACAAAATTTGTCTATTACTGCAACCAGACACTCTGTACCCAGTAAGTCAAAACTTCCCATTCTCCCTTCCTCCCATCCCTGGTAACCTCAAATTTACTTTCTGTCTCTATGAACTTGTCTGTCATTTTTAAGGTTTGTTTTTTTTTTAAGATTTTATTTATATGAGAGAGAGAGGAATAGCCTGGGAAGGTGCAGAGGGAGAAGCAGACTCCCCGCTGAGCAGGGAGCCCTACCTGGGGCTTGATCCCAGGACCCTGGGATCACGACCTGAACTGAAAACAGATGCTTTTTTTTTTTTTTGACAGAGAGAGACACAGCGAGAGAGGGAACACAAGCAGGGGGAGTGGGAGAGGGAGAAGCAGGCTTCCCACAGATCAGGGAGCCCAACGAGGGGTTCGATCCCAGGACCCTGGGACCATGACCTGAGCCAAAGGCAGACGCTTAACGACTGAGCCACCCAGGCGCCCTGGGAAAGCAGATGCTTAACAAACTGAGCCACTCAGGCACTCCTTATCTGTCATTTTTAAAAGGTGAACTTTGGTGGCTATGTGGATAGGAAATGGCTTAAAGAATGCAGAGAAACAAGACTTAACTCTTTTCCTTCTGGTAACTCAAAGGGATTAACTTGGAAAACCATTATAGTGTCCTTCTCTTTTGTTTTTCTCAAAATGCAGTATTTGCTCTCATTAGCAGAGGTGTTGATCTAGCTGGCCGAACTGGGAAATTAGGATTTGAGATGGAAAGGACACAAAAAGAAAAATCTACATGATATTCAGCTTTGGAAAGCAAAATAATATTATGCATGTCAATAGGCTTGCAGGCTGAATTTTTATCTTAAGAGAGGATTTTTTCTAAATCCTTTTGTTATTCACTGGTTGAAGCAGGAGGGACCAGCTCATAAAATTCTGTGGTATAAAGAGAGGATACTCGTCTGTTTATATTAATAAAACCACAAGTCTTGCTGCCCAATAGCATAAAGGGGGAGTACTTAGGTTAAGGTTGCCTGCAAGTAACAAAAATACTCCAGGTAAGAGTAAACAAGGTAGAAGTTTGTTTCTCCATCATATTCCAGAAGTCTTTTTTTTAGTTCACGAGGTTGTACAAATCTGGCATGGCATTCAATAAAACTTGGAGACTTAGACTCCTTCAGTCTTCCTATCTGCTATATTTCACACTAGAAATTTAATCTACATTGCAGCCAGTAAGCAGAATGAAACAGGGAATGAAGGGTACATCACCTTCCTTTAAGGACGTTTGCTGCAAACTGCATATACAATGTGTGTTCTTATCCCATTGGACAAAACTTTGTCACATGGCCATAACTGACTGCAAGGGAGCCAGGAAATAGGAGCTGTCATTATGGGAGAAGGGACGTACAGTTATTGGGGAATAACTAGCACTTTCTGCAACAAAAGAGAGGTAGTTTGAAGAATGAGACTTCCAAGGTAGAGGGCAGTACTGAGTGGAAGGCCATGAGCAGGGCTCTGGGCAGCCCAAAGGCAACCCTGTAGGAGGGAATTGAGTGTCAGGAGTAGGTTAGTTCTCAATATGTCAAGAGGCTGGGAAGTGGGTTTTGTTAGCTGAGAAAGTAGCAAATGTTCTTTATCTTACCATTTTGGCTACGACTAGTCCTGTCCTGTCTTTACTACAAATTGTATGTGAAAAGACTGCTTAGAAAATGAGTCCCAGGAGGGAAGGGAGCCTGATGGGTATCTCTCTTAATCAGCTGGGCCTAAAGAGCCTGAAGGTAGGGTTAAGGCTAGTAGGAAAGACCTTAACCAGAACCTCGAAGCCCGGGCCTGGATCTCTGGCCTGCTGCGGGAGCTGGCTCTGGTGAGCAGCAGCAGGTGAAGGTGTATACTTTGGGATGCACACAGCTTGGATGCCTTCAGTTTGAGAGGGGACTGCTTTGCTCTGGCATTTACTTTATGCCACATGGGCACAGAGGCCACATATACAGTGATTTACAGCAAGGATTTGGGAGCCAGACTGTGTAGTTTTGAACCCCAGCACTCCCCCTTGCTATCTGTAAGTTCCCTACATGAAAGGAGGTACTAAATACAAACACCTTCCTCGTACTATATGATTACAGGATGTAAACAAGACCAAAGATATATTATCATTGTAAAGTTCCATATGGTTGGCCCTGCCAAATTGAGATTATTTGCCTGTATCGTAAACAACATCATTTGAGATTCTACTTTGTTCTACAGCTCTGTTAGTGTCTCTCCTATTATGTGAGAGTTCTTACAAGTGGTACTGTTTGGGTTTTTTACAAGGTTTTTGTAAGTTTCTTGTAAGGATTAATTTAATTAAAATATGATATATGGGGGGGGGCGCCTGGATGGCTCAGTCGTTAAGCATCTGCCTTCAGCTCAGGTCATGATCCCAGGGTCCTGGGATCGAGCCCCGCATCGGGCTCCCTGCTCTGCAGGAAGCCTGCATTTCCCTCTCCCACTCCCCCTGCTTGTGTTCCCTCTCTCGCTGTGTCTCTCTGTGCCAAATAAATAAATAAAATCTTAAAAAAAACCCCAAAACATGATATATAGAAAAACTCAAAATAAAGTTAGCTATTATGTATTAATATTATTATGTCTCAGAACAAAATGGAGAAAAATGGCTGAAAAAAATGGAAGTTTTTAATTTATTTTTTAAGATTTTATTTATTTATTTGTCAGAGAGAGAGAGAGAGAGAGAGAGAGCACAAGCAGGGGGAGTGGCAGAGGGAGAGGGAGAAGTAGGCTCCCCGCTGAGCAGAGAGCCTGATGCAGGACTCCATCCCAGGACCCTGAGATCATGACCCGAGCCCAAGGCAGAGGCTTAACCAACTGAGCCTCCAGGCATCCCCAAAATGGAATTTTTTTAAAAAGGAGTTTACTTAGGCTCCGGATATAGGTATTTATTGATTTTCATCATATTGATGTAGGGTGATGTAGACGGTGATAACCTATAATCCTTGCAAAAGTTAGTAGATGAATAAATATGCTTTCAGTTGCATCATCAATTCATGCAACAGAAATTACCTTAAATCCATAAGATATGATAAACACAAGTGGGGTGAAGACTGCGTTAATGAATTATTTTTACAGTTGAGCAACATAAAATCAAACAATGTTATTCTGCTGTGTATATCACAGATGTGTGCTTTCAGTTGGTCCCTTGTAGCAATTATGACAATCACAAAATTGCAAGTAGAAAACAAAGTGCAGGGGCCCCTGGGTGGCTCAGTCATTAAGCGTCTGCCTTCGGCTCGGGTCAGGATCCTGGGGTCCTGGGATTGAGCCCTGCATTGGGCTTCCTCCTCGGCGGGAAGCCTGCTCTCCCTCTCCCACTCCCCCTGCTTGTGTTCCTGCTCTCGCTGTCTCTGTCAGATACATAAATAAATTCCTTTATAAAAAAAAAAAAATAAGCGACTACCTTCGGCTCTGGTCATGATCGTAGAGTCCTGGGATCGAGTCCCACGTCGGGCTCCCTGCTCAGCAAGGAGTCTGCTTCTCCCTCTGACTCTCCCCCCTCTCATGCTCTCTCTCTATCATTCTCTCTCTCAATAAATTAAAAAAAATCCAAAAACAACAAAACAAAAAAACATCTAAGCAGTGACCCAAACAGCTTAATAAATCATTTAGTATGAAGCACCTCAAAATGTGCTAACATGTTCAGAACACTTAATTCCGTGTATCTGAGGGGGAATTTCACATATTTTGATGCCCCGATTTGAAATGATTCTGAGTTTTTTCTCTTTTTGGCTAAAAAAATGACCTTGATTTCTCAATTTTGGAATTACACATTCCTTAGTCTAGACCTTATAATAAGTAATGTAGACAAACTAGTCACATATTGGTGTAACTGCTAAAGTTAAAACTGTCAATAATCAGAGTTAAATCTCTAAGAAGTAGAAAATTGACTCTCCTTCAGTGAATACTGCTATTTGCTGAAAGGTAGAATATTGTAACATGGTGTAGCTGATGGAGGTGGGTAAGCTCGCCTCCAGCTGGTTGGTGCTCCTTGCTTCCCCAGTCTCCCTGGGTCTCCCAGTCTGCCTTCAGGAAGCGCTTCGGGTAGGTTAATTCCAGGCCAGGCACTCATATCATTGTTCCCAGTAAACTAGCAGTATAAAACATTGTAAACCAAGACCTCAGATGGTCCATGAAGTCCTTTCAAGTGCTGCTTCCTGTTTAACTCTCTACCACAGGTCAAGCCAGCCCTACAGGCAGTCATTGGGGGTATATCCCCAGTTGTCTTAGCTTCTTCTCTTTTTGGAAGTAAGGAACAGAAATCTAATTAATTCAGATAAAAGGGGTGGGGACATGTGATAGCAAAGATCTCACAAAATCAAACATAGTCAGACTTCATGGGAAATAAGGCTGTAAACTGAAGCTATCAGGAACCAAGGAATCTATATTCTTCCTTTTTCTGTCTCACTGGGACCAACTGGTGTCTCCTCTTCCTTTCTCTTAGCACATCTCTTCCACTTTCCTCTTTCATGTAGCTGACACATTAACGCACCTGTTCCCGAAATGGCAGGCAGTCTCCAAGTCTGACCTATCAGTATAGCTACCTTCAGGCTTTCCGTGTCTGTTCAAAATAGGAAGAGGGCTGCCATCCGCAAACCAGGAAGAGGGCTCTCACCAGACACCAGATCTGCTGTACCTGGATCTTGGACTTCCTAGCCTCCAGAACCATAAGAAATGAATGTCTGTTGTTTAAGTCACCTACTCTGTAGTATTTGTTGTAGTAGCCCAAACTAAGATAGGCAAATAAGATCTAATAAAGTTATTTAAAGGTTTTTCTCTTGATACTTGATAATTTTAACAAACGTGCACTGGATTGACACGTAACTGTGAGTGTGTTGCTTACGCTCTAGGGACTTCAGTTCTTTGGAGTTACTATAATTCACTTCATAATAATGAAGTTCCAGATATATTCAACACATCAAGAAAGCATTGCCTGATTGGATTTCAGAAAGGATTCTACACCTCAGGTATTTCAGTTCATTGTTTCTATGATGATATTATTCACCTCTAACTTTCTTTATATTTATGAAATTTGATTATAATAAATCTTAGAATATTAGACCTGGAAGAAATATTAGAAATTATGGAGTCCAATTCCCTCATTAATTAATACTATATTTTATCCTTCCAATTATTGGTATACCATATTGAGGTAGCAAAAAGGAATAAGAAAAATCTGGAATTACATCAGATGAAGTGCTTTTTGGAAAGGAAACAAAACTCAAATGAGGCCTTATCTTTATCAATAAAGCTTTACTCATTTACCCCATAATTATTACCTGATAGATTTTTTTTTATTTTTTTATTTTATTTTTTTTTAAAGATTATTTATTTATTTATTTATTTATTAGAGAGTGAGCAGGAGAGAAACAACATGAGAGGGGAGAGGGTCAGAGGGAGAAGCAGGCTCCCCGCTGAGCCGGGAGCCCGATGTGGGACTCGATCCCAGGACCCTGGGATCATGACCTGAGCTGAAGGCAGTCGCTTAACCAACTGAGCCACCCAGGCACCCAGATTTTTTTTTTAAAGATTTTATTTATTTATTCGACAGAGAGAGAGAGAACACAAGTAGGCAGAGTGGCAGGCAGAGGGAGAGGGAGAAGCAGGCTCTCCACTGAGCAGGGAGCCCGATGTGGGACTCGATTCCAGGACCCTGGGATCATGACCTGAGCTGAAGGCAGACGCTTAATGACTGAGCCACCCAGGCGCCCCGACCTGATAGATTTTTAAAATTTGGAATAATCATAGTATTCACAGATATGAAATAAGGTGGCCATGTTTATGGTTTCTGTTACAGGAAAGAAAACCAAATTTTAGGTGATTCTCCTACATTCGTAATTAGTTGAGTCTCAAATATACACAGACGTTATATGGATCACTGATGTTGAGATTTTTCTATGTAGACAAATTTGAAAAACTTACTTTAGTCTTACAATAAGTTTTGAACAGTATGCTGTTTGATAAAGGAAAGCTTATTTCTATACTTATTAATATTTGTAGTGCCCTGATGGACAAGGCACCATCTCAGCTGTAAGAAGTATGTGTTCTGAAGTCCTCAAGCTAAAGTCGTCAGGCTCAAACATTTCAGTTTTGTTCGTGTTTTAGTGACCACACACCTTTGAGAACTGAAAGGAGTCTTTCAGCATAGCAATGGAAAGGACAGACAGCAGGCTATTTTTAGTTGCCAAGAACATCACATTCTAGCCAATACATTTTTTTACATGATAGTGTCAGCCAAGTCGAGGGTGTCATTAAAGTATCCCTTAAAGTGTGGAGCAAAGATTGTTTCTAAAAAGTGTTCATAAAGTCAAACTCCTAAGTAGTTAAAAAAAAATTAAAAAGAGATATCTAAAATTTAAAAAAAATCTTGCTTATTCCTTTGAGAACTTTGCTTCGCTAGATTTAAATAAGTCTCAGGTAAGAACAGTACAGTCATTTCCCCCATCCCTGGCTCTCTGTCAATTTCGACACTAGATTTTGTGCTATTTCCTGCACTGTGATCTTGAATTTCTAGGCAATAAAGATAACAAGGTAGGAACAGTGTGGCTCCTCCTTTCCACCTATATTTAAAAGATATGAAGTAGCTGGAAACTTACACGTAAAGGGCCCACTAGTGGGGCGCCTGGGTAGCTCAGTCAATTAAGTCTGCCTTCAGCTCAGGTCATGATCCTGGAATCCCAGGATCAGACCCCACATCAGGCTCCCCACTCAGTGGGGAGTCTGCTTCTCCCTCTTCCTCTGTCCCTCCCCCTGCTCCTCTCTCTTGCTCGTTTTCTCTCTCAAATAAATGAATAAAATCTTAAAAAAAAAAAAAAGCCCACTAATTGCCAAAAGTGTGTGCAAATTGTTTCAATGAATCCTTTTATTGGCCATAGGTAGGTCAATTATCTCCCTTTTAGAGAGTAGGACACTATAGGGCAGAGATACTAAGTAATTTGCCTAAGGTCATATGGTGAATAGAAGTGACTGGGAGAGAACACTGCCTGAGCAGAAACAGAGATAGCGTGAGATGAACTTCTCACTCGGTAAGCCACGCACCCTCATCTCTCTTCACCGCCCTTCCACACGGACAGTAGAAGCAGTAATAGCCTTGGCTGCCCTGGGCCTCTGAGCAGGATGAGGGCAACTGCCATCCCGTAGAAGCTTTAAGTTCTGAAATAAAGGCCATAACCTGCCAAGTATATTTGTAGTAAGATGCCATAAAAATGGAAGGTATAATATTGAATTGCTTCTTTTATTAACAGTTTTGTAGTGAAAATTCTCCATAAGGAGTCCGTATAGCTCACCATACAGGCTGATGTGGGACACCTGTACCAGAGCTTTCTCTTCTGACGACCTCAAATAAACTGTGCAGGCTTGTTTTTGTGCTTTCAAATCTTTCCTCCTTTGAGTCTTTCAAGTTATGGGCAATTCATTTCTTAAGACTCAGAATTGGCTTTCAGTAAAGGTCTTTTTTTCTTTCCAAAGTGGTGTGAGATATATATGCTAATTGTTCTGTTTGTTTAATTAGATGTGTGAGGGGCGCCTGGGTGGCTCAGTCGTTAAGCGTCTGCCTTCAGCTCAGGTCATGATTCCAGGGTCCTGGGATCAAGCCCCGCATCGGGCTCCCTGCTCGGCAGGAGGCCTGCTTCTCCCTCTCCCACTCTCACTGCTTGTATTCCCTCTCTCGCTGTGTCTCTCTCTGTCAAATAAATAAAATAAAAATAAAATCTTAAAAAAAAATTAGATTTGTGAGTTAAGGGGTATAAAATAAGCAACTAACTACCTTCTCACAAGATACAATAAATTGCTCAGATTAAAGAACAAAATGGCATAAATTGTAATCAAAATAGTGTATGGTATCGGGGCGCCTGGCTGCCTCAGTTGGTAGAGCATGAGACTCTTGATCTCAGGATGGTGAGTTTGAGCCCCATGTTGGGTGTAGAGTCACTTAAAAAATAATAGTGTATGATATCATTTCATGCAAGAAAAATGAGTGATTTCCAAGAACTGTCCCTGAGAAATTAGGTTGAGAGACTGGCTAAATCCTCAAATCCTCCCTACCTCCTCATCCACAAGAGAAACAAAGCAGGTATTTTGCAACACACAATTTAAAGTGAAGCTATAATTATCACCTAGTAATCTCTCATCATCTAGTTCCTAACATCTTCACACCATTCTGCTTTAGCAATTCTCTGCTAAAAATAAACCCTGCAGTATGAACTGTTGAATGTCAATAATCAATTCCTTGGCTAGATTTACATAATAGAATAACAAAACAAAAAAATTGCTGCATAACAAACAAAGCCTTTACTCTCTCCTAGCCACTCACACCAAAGGCCAGTATATCATCTGCAGATAACGAACAGTGCAGCCACCGCTGACACGAAGCACTTGGGAAGGCCTCCAGGCCTAAATCGAGCAGATCCAGTCTACTGCACTCAACTACCTACAAAAGACATGCTCTTTTGTGGTTTTCTTGGGACAGCCCCCCCTTCTGGAACATGCTTTGGCTTCCTGGGACCCCCAAATTCCTTGCCCAAACAGCCTGGAGCATGCATCAGAACCTGCAGTGTCCCCTCTAGGTTCTTTGGTTGGTCTAATAATTAAATTGAGGGGTGCCTGGGTGGCTCAGTCATTGGGCATCTGCCTTCGGCTCAGGTCATGATCCCAGGGTGCTGGGATCGAGCCCCGTGTCGGGCTCCCTGCTCCACGGGAAGCCTGCTTCTCCCTCTCCCACTCCCCCTGCTTGTGTTCCCTCTCTCTATGTCTCTCTCTGTCAAATAAATAAATAAAAAATCTTAAAAAAAAAAATTAAATTGACATAAGACAGATAAACAGAAAACAAATTTAATTTCAAACATAAGGGAGCTGATAAAAATATGAGCCTCCCTGAAGTGACCAAAGCAGGCAGCCTTTATACCTTTTAAACAAACAATTATTTGTGAAGAACTGACAAAAGGTTTTGGGTTTGGGGTAGCAAATAAATGAAGAAGTAACCAAGTTTGTTTATGTGGCCTTCTTGGCCCTGAATTCCCTATCCGTGGTGGTAAGGATGCTTTCTACCCTCCAGGTGCAGGGAAGGTAGCCTTCACATGGGGAATTTATTTCCTGCTTTCAGGGGGACAAAAGGGCCTTCTTGTACCAGCTGTTTCTTAGGTAACTTTAGTTCAAAATAATCAATATGTCAAAGTGGCATATTTTGGGGTGACCCGCCCTGAACCCCATTGTTCCCTTTCATTGGCTGACTACCTTGTGGCACAGCTTTCCCATACAGCCTACCTGTGCATTGCTTCCCATTCTTCTCTGCTTCTCCTCCCTCTCACTGCCCTGGGTTTACACCTACCACATAAAAGCAAGAACACTCAATCTCCCCTACACTTTGTTGTTTAGTAAATTGGGCTAAAACATAGGCCCACTATATGAATTAGAAAAAATAAAATTCTGAGAGTATGTGCAAGCAAGTGGTCTTTTTTTTAAGATATATTTTTAAAAAAATATATTTTATTTATTCATTTGAGGGGGAGAGAGAGAGAGCACAAGCAGGGGGAGAGGCAGAGGGAGAGGGAGAAGCAGACTCCCCGCTGAGCAGGGAGCCTGCGCCTGGGGCTCCATCCCAGGACCTGGAGATCATGACCTGAACCGAAGGCAGATGCTTAACTATCTGAGCCACCCAGGCGCCCCGAGGTACATTCTTTTTTTAAAATTTTAATTAATTAATTAATTAATTAATTATTTTTAAAAGGATTTTATTTATTTGACAGAGAGAGACAGCGAGAGAGGGAACACAAGCAGGGGGAGTGGGAGAGGGAGAAGCAGGCTTCCCGCCGAGCAGGGAGCCCAACACGGGGCTCGATCCCAGGACCCTGGGATCATGACCTGAGCAGAAGGCAGACGCTTAACTGACTGAGCCACCCAGGCGCCCCTGAATCTAAACTTCAGATCTGGGTCTTCAAACAAATTTTCAAAAGGGCCCTCTCAATTTTGTTAATAAAAATAAACACTTCTGATGAAAGGTCCCTTATTGATAACTTAGATGCTTAACAGTAGTGACAGATAGTAACTATACTTATTGTGGTGAGCATGAGTCTTATATATGTATATAAAGGTTGAATCACTGTGTTGCATACCTGAATCTAACATATAGTATGTCAACTATACTTCAATTAAAAATTTAAAAGGGACGCCTGGGTGGCTCAGTTGGTTAAGTGACTGCCTTCAGCTCAGGTCGTGATCCTGGAGTCCTGGGATTGAGTTCTGCATCGGGCTCCCTGGTCAGCGGGGAGTCTGCTTCGCCCTCTGACCCTGCCCCCTCTCATGTGCTCTCTCTCATTCTCTCTCTCTCAAATAAATAAATAAATAAAATCTTTTTAAAATTTTAAAAAAATTAATGCATATTAAATAGAATCGTCAGAATATAGGATTATTTACATAAGAGTGAAAACATAATAATTCACTTTAGAATAATACTGAATCATGGGATGTCCTGGAAATGAGTGAATTAATCTCATTGACAAATGATCATCTAGGCCCTTATTTAACATTCAAGTATGTGACCTGTAAATTTTTGTTGATCTGGGAGTAAAATTCAAGAATTTAATTTTACCTGAGGACAGTTTATTAGTTGAGAACTCACAATTCAGCATAGAAACTCCTACTTGAATTTAAATAATTGAATTCAATACAACTGTTAAAGAGCAATTTATGAAGGAAAGGAAGATAGAAAATTAGGAAAAATTCCTAAAGACTATGAAAAACTCTTGTTAAGGGGGCAGAGTATGTTCTCAGACTATCAGCTACAAATTTCTCCTCTTTCTTTTTTTTTTTTTCAAAGATTTTATTTATTTATTTGAGAGAGAGAATGAGATAGAGAAAGCATGAGAGGGGGGAGGGTCAGAGGGAGAAGCAGACTCCCTGCTGAGCAGGAAGCCCGATGCGGGACTCGATCCTGTGACTCCAGGATCATGACCTGAGCCGAAGGCAGTTGCTTAACCAACTGAGCCACCCAGGTGCCCTCTCCTCTTTCTTTGAGTGAAACTAAAATTTCAAAAATTCAGTACATGAAGTATATACCGGTGAGCCAATAAGATGAAAGAATTTGCTTCAAAATATTCCAGGAGGAACAAAGTTGGGAGAGGAGCAGATAGGAGGAGCAATGAGAGGTGATAGGTCATGAAGTTTCATTATTCCTTCTCTCTTGTATATATTTGAAGTTTTTGTTTTGTTTTATTTTTTTTCTTTCTTTTTTATTTTGTTGGTCTTTTTTCTTCTTTTTATATATATATTTGAAATTTTTATAATATGAATTTTTTATAAAATCCCATGTATTTTCAGTAGATGACAATTGATGAATCAAATCTAAATTTTCTTCATTCTCTTCAAGGGGTTTATAAATATACATTTGTCAAAAAGAAAACCACAAGCCCAAAATGGAGTCATTTATACTAGGCCACACCAACAAACTGGGGATTGATATTTATCCTAATTGCAACCTTCCTCAGAAATGTATTCTTAACCAGTCAGTCAGGAATTTTCTGATCCGCACCAATGAGGTAATCTGTCACATGGGCCCTCTCCATTCCCCCACCCCCAAAGGAAGGTGAGGTAATCTGTATAATAAGATACCCTGCCTTTCCCCCTCAGGAAAAGTGACCTTGCCTGAAACAATGTTTTCTTTTCTTTTGCTAATACTTCCTTGCCCCACCCTCCTTCCATTTTGTACAACTCTTCAGAGTTCCTTTCTTCTTTTTTTTTTTTAAGATTTTATTTATTTATTTGACAGAGAGAGACAGAGCGAGAGAGGGAACACAAGCAGGGGGAGTGGGAGAGGGAGAAGTGGGCATCCCGCGGAGCAGGGAGCCAGATGCGGGGCTCGATCCCAGGACCCTGGGATCATGACCTGAGCCAAAGGCAGACGCTTAACGACTGAGCCACCCAGGCGCCCCCAGAGTTCCTTTCTTCTTGCTAGATGGGATGCTGCCTGATTTATGAATCACTTAAGAAGGCCACTTAGATCTTCAAATTTACTCAGTTGAATTTTTGTTTTTAATACATCGATTATTTCATCTAACTGTATTGTTATTGGGGTGAATGAGGCAGAGGAGGGGACAGACTAGTCAGGGGTTATGGGCCTGAGTTATTGGATGTATATAAGGAAAACAAACAGGTTCTAAGGAAGTTTACAAGAGTTAGTAATTGCTTAAATAAAGTAGGAGTTGAAGTTTCTTCAACTGAGTGGATGATGGTCCAACTAACTCCTGAGACTTAAGGTAGGACTCAGGAGGGATGAAGAAAGACATAAAGAGCATGGTTTGGCTGGGCTGATTTTGAGGCACATAAAGGATATTCCCCATCTCCTTTCTTTCCTTCCTCCCTCCCTCCTTTCTTTCCTTCCTTCTTTTTTTCTTTCTCTTCTTTCTTTCTTTCTCTTCTTTCTTTCTTTTCTTCCTTCCTTCCTTCCTCTTTTTCTCTTTCTTTCTTTCTTTCTTTCTTTCTTTCTTTCTTTCTTTCTTTCTTTCTCTTTGTCTTTCTTTCTTTCCCTTTGTCTTTCTTTCTTTCCCTTTCCTTCCCTTCCCTTTCCTTTCCTTTCTTTTCTTGTCTTTCAGTTTTATTTATTTATTCCAGAGAAAGAGAGAAGAGGACAAGAGGAGGAGCAGAGGGAGAGGGACAAGCATGGGGCTCCATCTCAGGGGCTTGATCTCAGGACCCTGAGATCATGACCTGAGCCAAAACCAAAAGTCAGATGTTTAACCGACTGAACCATCCAGGCTCCCCACTTTTTTTTTTTTTTTTTTTTTTTAAGTAGGCCCCACACCCAAGGTAGAGTCCAACACGGGGCTTGAACTCACGACCCTGAGATCAAGAGTCAGACACTTAACTGACTGAGCCATTCAGGCACCCCACCAGCAACATGTTTCAATTTTTTACCTTGAAATAAAATACCACAATCCTTTTTATAGGAACTATACGTTGATATTTTCAGAGGTATTCTTCCTTTAAATGGGTTTGTCTGCATAGTCTCTGTGGGCAGCTTCAGGAAGGTTCTGGAACCTCTCTGGCTAGCATCATGTCGCTGAAAAAATGTTTTCAGGATTAAGAAATTAAAGTTAGTTTACATTTAATTGCAAAAACAAACATAAGAACTACCAAATCTTGATCACACTGGTATTTAGTAGTGGGGTACTTTACAATGATTTATTATATTTACTCCTGGCTCAGTCAAAATTGCTGTCTCCTCATTGTGAGTTGAGTGATTTGACCGAAGTCTAATTGCTAAACACAAGCAAAGTGCAAATAAAACTCCATGTTTTTATTCCTTGTTCTTTTGCTTTATCTTTAAAAAAAAATCTCCACAGCATTTATAAAATGGTAAAAACAGATTCATGAAAGAACCAGTAGCATGTTCTTGCAGGTAGTGTTTCTCAGCTGAGCTCCAACTAACAAACCTGAACCAGAGCGCCCTCCCTTTCCTATTGCACCTTCACCGGCTTCTTCCAGTAACAGAGTATCTTCTCAGTTTATTTCTGTTCAGTTCATTGGCCCATCGCTTCCAGGTTATACAGAAATTTCAGTAGATCCTTTTTATATTTGTATTTATGTATGGTAGCTTCCTCTTCACTGCATGCCAGGACAACTTTCCACCACTAACCAGCAGATTTTTCTGGCTTGTTATTATTAGATAAAACACAAAATGTGACTTCAGATTAATTTCCTTTTTTAGTCTTTATCCAGTTTTCCACAAACTACTTCACTCCTAACCTAAAGGGATCACTCCTGAAATAGTTTTCATTTTTTAATTTTTTTAACCTTTGCATTTGTTTTGCCTCAGGTACTTTTGAGAATGCTGGCTAAGAGTTCAATCAAATTTAAGGAAGATAAGATTCTTTTGAGGTTGGACAATTCTGTTCTCAAACTTGCTTTGAGATCTTATCATCTGATTGGCTACATGAAAGGATAGAATGAGAAAAGAGACAGCCAGGAATCTGAATCAGGCTACCAGTTGATCTAGTGTCACGGAAAGAGAGGTGAGCATGACCTTTAACACACGGTAAATCTGCCCAAGGGTCAACTTGGCCTAATTTGATGTGTTGGGCTAAGACCAATCAACATTTCCCTTTGGGGACTGGTTTAGGCAAAAGTGAGAAAGGAAATTAGAAGAAAGGAGCAGAGACCTCAGCTTTCATAAACCTAAGGAAACAAAATTCGTGTGTGACTCTTGATTTAGGGATTGTGAGTTCAAGCCCCATGTTGGGTATAGAGATCACTAAAAAACAGTGAATAGAAACTTAGTATTCACAATATGTGAAAGGACAGGTTTTGCATTATAGTTATCTGCGTAAATATTTTCACTTTCCAAATTGTGAAAGGAAGGAGTTTCTTGTTTGTTCCATAGCTTATATTTTGAGAACTGCCTCTCTCCTGCTCTGAGTGATTATGATTGGCCATCACAACAACCCACTTCTCCGGAAATAGAGGCTGGTCTAAGAATGAGCTTGTGACCTGTCTAAGCAGGACCAACCCTGTTTTGGGAGATTGATATGAATGCTCAGAGAGGGAGAGGTATCTGAACTACCAGGGCCCATATTCCGCAGCACATGCAGAAACCCTACCTGAGAATAAACCTAGTAAGGAAAGGGACAGAAAGAGAGACAGAGACAGAGGGACAGAGGGAGACAAACCAGAGAATACCGTTTGAGTATCTGGATGTACTGAAGCCAGCCAAGAACTGGAACTTTATATTTTTGTGAGCAAAAATATTCTCTTTATTTGTTTAAAATAAATGGAGTGGGGTTTCTATCACCATCAAAAAGTTCTGACAATATACATGTGAATACATAGTCTTAGCCGTCATCAAAAAATAACTGGTTTCAATGCAAAGACCTATTTACAGCAAGAGTAATAAATGTCAAAACAGAAGAGGTTCCGTACTAGGATTTGTGAAATGCTCTCCTATTTTACTTCCATATTTGCCTTTCCTCTCTCTCTCCCTTCCTTTTATTCTCTTTCCATGTTTATTCTCACTAAACAAACATTGATTGATCACCTACCATGTGCTCACCACAGAGCAAAGTGCTGAATATACGGTGGTGAATAAAACACACTGGGTCCCTGCCTTCTTGGAGCTGATACCACAGACTTCCTTTTTCTTGCATTGTGTAACATTGTATAGGACAGCGTTGGTGTTGTAGTGTTCTATGTTCTGTTTTCAGGCATATATGGAATTAATATGCAAATACTATTAAAAAATCTTGTATGATCCTGAGATATTACAAAAATGACTATGTAGATATTGAACAGTCTAAATCCAATAATTAGAAGCCTTTGAAAGTGACAAATGCTCTATGACACAATATAACCTGTTGACTTGTTTGCTTTTGAAATATACATCACTTAAGTTGTCCTTGTTTATTTGTTTTTTTAGGTTTTATTTATTTAAGTAATCTCTACACCCAACATGGGGCTTGAATTCACCACACTGAGATCAAGAGTAACATGCTCTGCTTATTGAGCCAGTTGGGTGCCCCAAGTTGTACTTGCTTTTTGACTAGACACCAAATATTTTCCATATATAAATCAGTACAATAGAAATACAATCAGTGCACAGGTACTGTATGTCTGGTAAGTGGAAATAAGTAAAATAAATTTATTTTAATTAATTAATTAATTTTAGAGGGGTGGGGAGGGGGAGAGGGAGAGAATCTTAAGCAGGCTCCACACCCAGCTCAGAGCCCAATATGGGGCTCAGTCTCACAACCCTGAGATGATGATCTGAGGTGAAATCAAGAGTCGGATGCTTAACCAGCTGAGCCACTCAGGCGCCCCTAAAATAAATGTATTTATGGAAGAAGATTCTCCCAAATTTTTTGTATTTGCCCCTAGCACAATGTAGAATTCTTTCAAAATGTTTTGACTAAAATAAAATAAAAGGTGTTAACCTCCCCTATTAAAACTTATGTAATATTTTTAGAATGAAATATAAAAGCATAGGAATAAAATGATGATAAGTATATTTGGAAGAAGCAAACTTTGGAACAAAATCCATCACAGAAAAGTTGTTTTCTCATGGGACGCCTGGGTGGCTCAGTCGTTAAGCGTCTGCCTTCGGCTCAGGTCATGATCCCAGGGTCTTAGGATTGAGTCCCGCATCGGGTTCCTTGCTCAGTGAGGAGCCTGCTTCTCTCTCTCCCTCTGCTGCTCCCCCAGCTTGTGCTCTCTCTCTCTCTCTCTCTCTGACAAATAAATAAATAAAAATCTTTAAAAAAAAAGAAAAGAAAAGTTTTCTCAGAAGTAAAGGTAGACCACTTCTCCTATACAAGAGTGCGGCAGCATTTAGAGCAAGTTTGGCTTTCCTGCCAGGAATTTGGCCTTCCAAAAGTGCTAAGGGTTACAGCTTCTCAGCTTTTTCCAGGCAGGATCCATGTACAGTGATAGCAGAGACGCATGGGGAGGAGGGTTTGGGGGGTGGTTCTGCCTTCCTAGAAACTGACTTTCCTCATCATGTCAGGAGAAGAATGGTGGTTCTTACACCTGGGCTTAGCAGGGCAACGGAAGTGCATCGCTCTGCTGTGTGCCCTGTTGCCATGTTCCCTCTGGAAGAGATGGCCATAAAAGCTGTCCTCTAAAGGGTCGATGGGGTATAGTCTAGATTCTTACCCATGGGTGGCCAGGAATTCGGGGGCTGTCCTGTCTAGACACAACACACTATTTTTATTTTTTAATTATTTTTTAATTTTTAATTTTTTTTAAAGGTTTTATTTATCTATTTGACGGAGAGAGATAGTGAGAGCAGGAACACAAGCAGGGGAAGTAGGAGAGGGAGAAGCAGGCTTCCCTTGGAGCAGGGAGCCTGATTGCGGGGCTTGATCCCAGAACCCTGAGATCACGACCTGAGCCGAAGGCAGACGCTTAACGACTGAGCCACCCAGGTGCCACACTAATTATTTTTAAATAGTTAGATGAAAGCCAGTCACACCTTATGTTTCAAACCTCACAGTGGTGATGATTTTCAACACTGACTGCACATTAGAATCAGATGGGAAACTTTGGAAAATTAAGTCTTGATGTCCAGGCTGTACTCCAGCCCAATTCTTTGGTGGTCGAACCTGGGCATCAAGAGTTTTAAAAATTCCCTAGATGATTCCAATCATCAAAGTGGTAACGGCTAACTCTTCTTTTTTAAGCCCATAGGCTTTGATTACTTTAGGAGATACTCTTGTGACTAATGAAATAAAGGCTGTTACAGAGTGGCACTTGCTTATAGGATCCCAGAGAGAAGGACAATCATGGGGATCCTCATGAAGATTTCATTATATCATTTTTATTCCTCTTTTCTTGTTACTACATTGGTCCTGTATTATTTTCCCTTTTCACTCTTAGGACATGCTTTCATAGGGCCGCCAGATCACTGTTTCTGTGTGTGTAAACAGAACAAATTAATTTTGAGGATGGTACTACCTTTACTTACTTACCTTGGGTTGCTTTGTATTTCTACCAAAACAGGAATAAATGGGGGGGGTCCAAAATTGAACTGGGACCACAGCTGTTTTCAATGAGTCAAGCTTTTCCACCACCCCCTGAGGGAAGAGAGTGTTTAGATCACCTTGCCACTAGGAGCTTTCTAACAGAAATGCAGAGTAGTTTAAGTCACTAAAGGGACTTTATTCTACCCCCTACGCTAGGAATTAGGTGAAGTTTCTCACCACATCTTAAGGCTGCCCTGAAAATGCCATTATCCTCAAACACCCTCAAAAGAGGAGCTAATTAAAGGCTAAGTATTTATCATCATTAAACTAAAGGTATTTCCTATAAAATTTCTACTTCAGAACAAGCAGGCCTTTAATCCAACATTCCCTTGCTTTCAAATCCACTCCCTGTCCAATACACACACGGGTTTTACAAAAAATCCACGTATTCAAACTAAACATTTGTGATTATGGTTTAGAAAGTCCACAGAGGTTCAGTTAACTATCACGGATTTTCATTCTTTTTTTTTTTTTTTAAGATTTTATTTATTTATTTGACAGAGGGAGAGGGAGGTAGGGAGGGGGAGAGAGAGAGAGCACAAGCAGGGGGAGCAGCAGGCAGAGGGAGAAGCAGGCTCCCTGCTGAGCAGAGAGCCTGATGGGGACGTGGGGCTCAATGCCAGGACCCTGGGATCATGACCTGAGCCGAAGGCAGATGCTTAACCGACTCAGCCACCCAGGCGCCCCACTAACTTTCATTCTTTTCATGGGACTTTTTTTTTTAAGTTTATTTATTTATTTTTAGTAATCACAAACTCACGATCCCAGGGTCAAGAGACTGAGCCAGCCAGGCGTCCCTTCATGGGACTTCTTTATTTCAGTGTAGAGTCAAAGAGGGAACCTAGATTTTCGTATCAGAGAAGTTTAGATTTGAATCTCTGCCTCTTATTCTGTGACTATGGCCAATTTATTTAACTTTTCAGTGCCTCAGTTTCTTTGTATGATAGGTAGAGTTAATGTGGGAATAGAGCAATTATGTGTGAAGTTTTTGGTACATGATATGGAATCAGTATTTAATATTAAAGTTTTAATTATTATTATTTTTTTAAGATTTAATTTATTTACTTGACAGAGAGAGACACAGCGAGAGAGCGAACACAAGCAGGGGGAGTGGGAGAGGGAGAAGCAGGCTTCCCGCCGAGCAGGGAGCCCGATGCGGGGCTCGAACCCAGGACCCTGGGGTCATGACCTGAGCGGAAGGCAGATGCTTAACGACTGAGCCACCCAGGCACCCCTAAAGTTTTAATTATTTTTTAAGTGATCTCTGCACCCACTGTGGGGCTCAAACTCACCACCCTGAGATCAAGAGTCAGTTGCTCTACTTACTGAGCCAGCCAGGCACCCCCAATTCTTTTTTTTTAAAACCTTTTTCTCTATCTTGCTTTCTCCAGTAATAACCTATAACCACTGAGTTCCCACACTTGGCTGTAAACGCCACCAAAGCAGGAACTCCTATGATTTAGTCTATTGCCTGGGATAGAGGGGTGATCAGTAAATATTTGCTGAATGCATGTCTCTTGTACAATGTGCTCAGAACATCATGTGGACAAATACCTTTACTATGACATAAAAGAATTTTGGGACACAGTCTAGTGATGAATGAAGTTCTAAAAACCCAATTTCAAGGTTACTCATTTGAAAACATGAATTTGTTGTTCCCAGTTTTGTTCTGTTGCTCTTTTTTAGTGCTCTAGCATAGGATTGAGGGTGCGGGTTCTGCAACCACAGAACAACGCTACCTGGTTTTGAATCCAGACTATATTACTTATTAGCTGTGCAGAAATAAACATTCTATTTCTCAATTTTCTCAGGTGTAGAATGGTTATAATAATAACACCGATCTCACAGAACTATTGTTGTTGGTTAAATGAGCTAAAATATATGTAAGTGCTTAGAATGGTGCTTAGCACACACTATGAATGTTAGTTTGTCTAGCTCCTTCCCTGGGCCAGCCTATGCTGGTTATCCTATCATTCTTTTATTCCCGGGTTTAGGATGAATTGTCTCTTTCAGCCTTCTGGTTTCTGAAGAAGTGGGCTAAGTCCTGACTTTGCTCTCGTTCACCAGATTTGCCCTCCAGTTTTGACTCTGTTCTTTCCGTAGCCATGTGACTGGCGCGTGGGCTGCACATCCTGAACTCTGGGTGCTGGAATCTCTCCGGTATTTCCTGGTTATGAGGGTTTCCCCTCTGAGCAGTTTCCCCATGGTGAGCTTCCCATCAGGAGGTATTCTCTCTGTCTTCTCCTGCCTTGCTCCTTCCTGGAGCTCTTCTCTCCTAAATTCGTATATTCTAGATCCTCTCCTGTGATTTCTCTTGAAAGTTTTTCGCCTTTCACAAACCCTCTCCCCAAGTCCTCAAGCTGCCTAGCCTGATCCAGAGGACCTTCACTTTCCTTTCCCCAGTTACTGCCCCTCCCTCCCTGGCTTGGCCGCAGAAGTTCCTCTGGGAGCTGTTTGCTTAGAGTCTCAGATAAGTCTGTGGGTGTATGCAAGGCATTTAAATATCGCCTAGAATGAGAATAGATCACTCAGCTCCCTGACTCCACCAAAAAACAACAATAATAATAACATGAGGGCAACCTGGGGCTCTTGAATAGCAGAACTGATTTCCAGAGCTCCACACCTAGTAAGTGCCTAGCACATAGTAGGAGCTTCATAAACGTGTGTGGAATACTGAACTGGCCCCCCCTTCCAGCCAAGCTATAGTCTGGGAAGGACAGTCTTCGAGGGCTCCTGACTTTACTTAATTCTGGGAATCAGGCTCTGCCCCTTATTTTGTTTGGTTAACTTGACCTGCCCATGAAAAACTGCAAAGATTTCACTGTAGCTTCCTACCATATCTGAGGAAATGTTTATTTCTTGTCGGCTGATAGCATAATACAACAGTATTTAAAAAAATAAGGTGGCCAGAGAGAGCCATGAAAAGAAGAAAAAATGGAGTTGGTTATTTGCTAACAAGAGAGCAAACACATCAAAAGAGGGGAGAAAAATGTAGGTATTGCTAAGAAGTGACACAAGCAGGGATCCCTAACCAGTTCCTCCGTTCATGCTTCTGTCCATAGGCCACTGTCTCTCCTGACATTCCCTAACTGGGCGTCTCTCTCATGTGACAATGGCTGATGGTTGTGACTCCCTGGGCTCTCAGAGACAGAATCACCAGGAGGGTAATTTGCTTCTGGCCTTCTCTCTAGACTCCCCCAAATCAAAAGACCCGCATTCTTCAGGGCTAAGGCTGGGAGGGTAGGGGATTGAAATGTGCTCTGCTTCTGTACGAATTCCTCATTCAACCAGGCCGACCAGCTCCACATGTACTACAACTTTTGGAAAGAGATAGTGAAGGAGAGGGAGGAGGGGGGCGGCTTGAGAGGCTTTGAGAGAAAAAGATAAGGAAAAGGAGAGGGAGGGAAAGTGGGAGGCAGATAACATCTGTCCCTCTGACTTTTAGAATTTTAAGAGCAAATTTTTGTGTGTCCTCTTTGAGACAAAACGCATATAAAGTGTATACTGGGAATATCCTACAATGAAGGTTAAAGGTTATTAAAATGAGGGAGGGAGTTGTCTTTTGGGGGTTAGTAAATCTCTACTGTGTATTTTTAGAGCTCTCATTGAATTGTAAGATAAGGTGAGGAAAACAGGATTTCTAAGTATTGCTAAGCAGCAATTTAGCAATCTTTGGGATAACCATCAAAAAGTTTTCTTTTTTTTTTTTTAAAGATTTTATTTATTTATTTGAAAGAGAGAGAGAGGGAGAGAGAGCACAGAGGGAGAGGGAGGAGCAGACTCCCTGCTGAGCAGGGAGCCCGATGTGGGGCTCGATCCCAGGAGCCTGAGATGATGACCTGAGCTGAAGGCAGACGCTTAACCGACTGAGCCACCCAGGCGCCCCAAAAAGTTTCCTTGTACAAAGTTATCTCACTAAGAGTTTTCAAACTGTGCCCTTGGGTGTTAAGCGAGAGGGGACTGAGTGGTGGGGGTGGGGGGCTGGCTCAGGGGTGTCTGAGGCGCCTAGGTGCAGATTCTGTGTATCTCTTCCAAGTCTTCATTCGGTGATCGCCAAGGTGGGAGCATTTATACCACAGAAAGCAGCGAACCTCCAAATCAGGGTTTCTTAGAGAGCTCCTTGTTAAACATTACCAGCACACCCCTGGAGCAGATCTGCTTTTATCTGTATTTATGTAGGTAATGTCTGTGTAAAATACAGCTTTTGAAAAAGTTTTGTGGCCACGAGGAACTTTGAACACCATGCCTCAGTTGGATTTTTTTTCTTCCTTTCTGAGTAAAATGCATAGTGAATATTATCCAGATCTTCCTCAACTTATGATGGGGTTAAGTCCTGATAAACCCATCAGAAGTGAAGAATGCATTTAATGCACTTTTATCTACTGGGCATCACAGCTTAACCTCGCCTACCTTAAACCTGCTCAGAGCACTTAGACTGGCCTACAGTTGGGCAACATCCTCTAACACGAAGCCTATTTCATAACAGAGTGTTGAATGTCTCATGTGATTTATTGAATACTGTGCTGAAAGTGAAAAACAGAATGGTTGTATGGGTACAGAAAGGTTTTATAAGGGTGTTTTCACCCCCCCAACCCCCCACCGTGATGGCTGGCCTGACTAGGGGCTGCTGCTGACTGGGAGCCGGGGCTGCCTGGGGGCTGGGGCTGCCCAGCATCACAAGGGAGTATAGTACTGCATGTTACTAGCCCCAGAAAAGATCAAAATCAAAATTGGAAGTTTGGTTTCTACTGAACGTTATCACTTTTGCACCATTGTAAAGTAAAAAAAAAATAGTAAGTCAAACCACCGTAAGTCGAGGGCCATCTGTAATTTGAAGAACTATGAATCATTTTAATTTTATTATTTACTAAAACTATAGCGGTTACATTACGTTTCATAAGCTTTGTAATAAATCTACATAAAATGCCTGCATCAAGTACTTTAAAATGCTTTAAAATACATCAAAAGGAAAAAAAAAAACCCTTAGTTGTAGGCTTGGAGTTTAGTAAATGTAGACTTTATTGGATTAGTCACCTAAGTAATTACAGAAATGGATGTGTTCCAGGAAATTGCCACTCCTCTATGTTTTAATACTGCCAGGGAGCAGAATTAATATTTCTTTAAGTTCTGGTTAACATTTTTGTTCTTTTTTGGATTATGGTATTGAAATACTGTATTGATTTTTTCCCTCATTACTTTTGGCTTCCCAATTGTTTTCCTCACATTTTTTGTAGCAGCTCCTTAAACTTGCCCTTTGAGACCTATGATGGTCAAGCCCATGACCAGGAAGCATTGGTGATTTAAAGCCTAGATCACTCTCCCCAGCTCTCCCCAGCCTCTCCTCTGACTGCTCCTTTCTCAGGCTTTGTTAGGTCAGATTTCAGGTCACCATTTGGGCTATTTTTTACTTTGGTCTCTTATCCCACGAGGCTAGCTGGCTTGAGGGATGGAAGATGCCAAGATGTAAGATGGGCTTGAGGGAAAGGAGAGAACTCATTTTGAGTTAAGCCTAAACCATGTGCTTGGCCTAGCATCAGAGAGCTCTGCATTGGGGTTTTAGGTGTATGGTTCTTTGATTTCCATTTCTCATTGCTTCTAAGTATCTTTCCCGGGGCCTATGCGGAGGAGAGGAGGAGAGCTGGGTACTTTGGAGTCCTTTGGCTTAATAGCATGCTCATCGTTCCCATCAGGGCCTCCATGTGTGGTTGTGGGGTTTTGAACTGCAGGTACCAGCCCCAGCCTCTCCCTTGGCCAGGTTCTGAGGCAGGGCATCTTTTTCTTTTCTTTTTTTTTTTTTTTAAATCTTTTTTTTTTTTTTTAAAGATTTTATTTATTTACTTGAGAGAGAGAGAATGAGAGACAGAGAGCATGAGAGGGAGGAGGGTCAGAGGGAGAAGCAGACTCCCTGCCGAGCAGGGAGCCCGATGCAGGACTCGATCCTGGGACTCCAGGATCATGACCTGAGCCGAAGGCAGTCGCTTAACCAACTGAGCCACCCAGGCGCCCAGGGCATCTTTTTCTGATGAATACGAAGGCACCCATAAGGCTTGTTTTCTGATCTGATAGCAAATCCTGCTGAAGCCTGCAACAGTGATATTCCCATTGGGTATACAAGATTCTGACCCTGTGTCCCAATTTCCTAGGACTCAAAAACAATCATCAGAGTTATTTTGAGGGCTCGTTTTGGCAGCACGTACACTAAAATTGGACTGATACAGAGAAAGTTAGCATGATTGGTGCCTGCCAGTGGCCAGGGTGGGGGGGGGGGTTTAATGGGTAAAGGGAGTCAAAAAGTATAAACTTCCAGTTATAAAATAAAAGTCATGGGGATATAATGTATAGCATGGTGACTGTAGTTAATAATACTGTATTGCATATTTGAAAGTTGTTAACAGTAAACCTTAAAAAATTCTCATCATAAGAAAAAAAATCTATAAATCTATAACTATGTATGGTGATGGATGTCAACCAGACTTATTATGTGATCATTTTGCAGTATATACAAATATCCAATCATTATGTTGTACACTGGAAACTAATATAATGTTGAATGTCAATTATACCTTAATCATCATAAAAAAAAAAAGAATTATTTTGAGAGGGGAAGATTAAGTCAGCCCTTGCTCATGCAAATAAGATTCGCTCTACCCTGAAAATGGAGTTCTTCTGTTGGGAAACTTGTGCATCTCACACAGACGCCCTTCTCCTACCCCTACTCATTTGCCAGACTTGTCTGGATGTGTTTGAATTTAAGTAGCAGACCCAGTTTGAGTTCATTGCCAGAGGCCCCTCAGGCTTCTCCAAGGCCTGCCCCACCAGTTTGACAAACATGCTCAGGCATACTGGAACTCCACCAGTTAACAGTAGATTTCCCACTGTACAAAGAAGGCCAGGAAGCAGGAAGAGAAGTGGAGGTCAAGAAAGGAGAGTGAAAAGAAGGTGTGACTTGCCACACTTGGTGCTGTTGCCTGCCCCAGGCCCGCTGTGGATTTGCATTTGGGTGACTAATTCAGCAGTACTCACCTGTCTGCCTTGCTTCTCTCCACATCTTAGACCATAAATCCTTTGGGGGTCAGGCTCCCCCCTGGCTGAGCTGTAGTGTTGACCAAAAATGCTTTGGAAACATTTTGGACAATTAAAAAAAATTTTTTGCCCGAGGGGGGGCGCCTGGGTGGCTCAGTCGTTAGGCGTCTGCCTTTGGCTCAGGTCGTTATTCCAGGGTCCTGGGATCGAGCCCTGCATCGGGCTCCCTGCTCAGCGGGAAGCCTGCTTCTCCCTCTCCCACTCCCCCTGCTTGTGTTCCCTCTCTATGTCTCTATCAAATAGATAAATAAAATCTTTGAAAATAAATAAATAAATAAATAATTTTTTTTCTACACAAGGAGGGGTGACCAAAAATGAACTTAGATGTGAAACTAAAGCTGACAAAAAGGCTTTTCACTTTGCTTTGAACTGAATACTTTGTTAAAAGAACAAGGCTTTTTCTGCGTTGTGATATAGGTCCAATGTGGCCAGTTTCACCCGATTTGTCCAACGGGGGTTTTGGGGACTGGGTCAGTTGTGGTGTGCATATAAGATAGCATCACTAATTCCTGCTGCCAGCTTCAGCTCAGACACAATAGGGAAACAACTCCCTGACGTTGGAATTGATCACATTGATTTTTCTTTAGTTCTGGTCTTTGCAAAAAACAATGAAGGTACAGCCAAACTCACTGTCCCTGTTTCTTGTATTTCTGGGACTGGTAGTGAGATATCATAGCAGATAATATAAACTTGATTTTTGTGATTTTGTTTTTTAAGATTTTATTTTTAAGTAAACTCTACACTCAATGCGGGGCCTGAACTGGTACTGAGATTAAGAGTCGCATTCTCCACTGACTGAGCCAGCTAGGCACCCCTGGTGTTCTCTAAGTACATAAGTGAAATTTTTTTTTTTTTTTTAAGATTTTATTTATTTATTTGACAGAGAGAGACACAGTGAGAGAGGGAACACAAGCAGGGGGAGTGGGAGAGGGAGAAGCAGGCTTCCCGCGGAGCAGGGAGCCCGATGCGGGGCACGATCCCAGGACGCTGGAATCATGACCTGAGCCGAAGGCAGACGCTTAACGACTGAGCCACCCAGGCACCCCCATAAATGAAATCTTCTTAAAAAATATATAAAATAAAAGTAGCCAGATGAACAAATACATGGAATTAATACAAACAGTCTCATTTCAAATCCTGTTGAAGGTTATAAATGAGGATTATTGTCTCAGAATTTCTTACCAACACAGATGTTGGGGAAGAAAAGAACCTCTCCCCAGCAACAAAATAAATTCAGGTGGCCTCAATCTCTCATCATCCATATTGACCAATATTCTAATTACTTCTGCATTTTTATAAAAGATGGTTGTGATGGGGGCTGTGCAATCCTACCACCAGCGTCTATTTACAAAAGGACTTTTTTAGGGGCGCCTGAGTGGCTCAGTCATTAAGCGTCTGCCTTCGGTTCAGGTCATGATCCCAGGGTCCTGGGATCAAGCCCCGCATCGGGCTCCCTGCTTGGCGGGAAGCCTGCTTCTCCCTTTCCCACCCCCTCTGCTTGTGTTCCCTCTCTCCCTGTGTCTCTCTTTGTCAAATAAATAAATCAAATCTTAAAAAAAAAAAAGGACTTAAAAAAAGATTTTATTTATTTGTCAGAGAGAGAGAGCACAAGCAGGGGCAGCGGCAGAGGGAGAGGGAGAAGCAGACTCCCCGTTGAGCAGGGAACCCGATGCGGGACTGGATCCCAGGACCCTGGGATCATGACCTGAGCCCAAGGCAGACGCTCAACTGACAGAGCCACCCAGTGCCCAACAAAAGGACTTTTTGAGAGAGCAGAACGGCAGCACCCTGTCTCCTCTCACATAGTAAAACAGTCCACAAGTTTTGGCTGAGCGTCAGCTAGCTTTCATCTATCCCCCTTCCCTTGCAGCTCTAGAGGTAGCCATGCAACCAAGTCCTGGCCAGGGGGATCTGAGTGGAGCTTCCTGCTGCTTGGAATTTTAGAACAAGAGCACGTGGCTATGCTCCCCTGAACAGCCAGACAGAGGAGCTTGGGTTCCTAAAACCATGGATCACTATGTCAGTTCTGGCCCTTCCACCCCGACTGTTATGTGAGAATGAAATTTAATCTGTGGCTTAACACAACAAAAGTTTATTTCTTGATCCCACCATTTGTCCAGCGCTGGTCAGCAGGGGAATCTGCTCATCGAGGGCACTGAGAGACCTGGGCTGAAGCATTCTATCTCAATCAGTGCTCCCACTACTGTCCAGACAGGCAAAGGGAATGTAGTCAATCGTATACTCTTAAAGCTTCCGCCTGAAAGACCTGTGTTTTCACACATGTGAAAACACATGTGTCCCTTCATTGGCTAATGTAAGTCACATCAAAATGCCTAACCTCAAAGAGGGTAGGGAAGTACAATCCTTCCATGTGCCCCAATGGGAGAAGAACCAGAATATGTGAACTATCCTAATGAGTACGAGAATTTCTGTCTTGGTTAAGCCACTGTTATTTTGGGTTTTCCTCTACTTGAGCTTCACTGAATCCCAACCAATACAGGAATGATGGCATCAATGCTGTAATCCGTAGGAAGTGTTTGTCGAAATCTCTGGAATTCCCAGGATAACAATAGTAGATAAAAGCAAATCATAGGTTTAGAAAACACAGTAGAACCTTAGTATTTGAGTAGTTTAGGAATGTATTCTGATCTGCTATAGGTAAAATCAGGTCTGTCTGCCCCTGCCCCCCAACATAGAAACCATCTGTGTGGAAGGCTGACAGATATTTCTTTCTTTCAGCCAGACCTATTGTGCAACACATCCATTAAATCTGTAATCCAGAGCGTTTATTTACTGTGTGTAGGTGTCACCTAGAAGCAGGCACAGCTCATTAAAAAAACAAAGGAAAAAAAATCAGGTTAGTCTTATGGAAAAAATTCTGTAGACTATGGACAGAGGAGGTCTTTTCTGTTAGTGGAGAGCGAGCTCATGCACAGAACGGACCACTCTTGCTCTCTTGTAGTCTCATTCTTGAGCAGGAAAGCAGAGCTGTATCAGATATGAATCTGAAGGACAAAAGCAGCTCTGGAGACACCAAGCAATAGTCTATGTTACAGGTTTAGCACACTCCTTTAATTTCATTGGAAAAAATAATGAAACTGGAGAAAAGTATTTATGGAACTGGAGGAGAGCATATTTTGCTGGTTTTACTTTATGTTTGAAGTTTTGGGTATAGCTCTGCCCATAAATACTGAAATGCCTAGCATAAAGAACGCAGCCTGGGGCATACCCCATAAAACTTACAGTGCAATTAAATGAGCAATTTCCACTGGAAATAAAACGGGCATGTTGAGTGGAATATGAATTAAACTATGCATAAGACTCGGGCTTGCACTAGGAACCTGCTGGGTTCAGTAGCAACTGATGCAGTCCATCTATAGGTAAAGGCCAGTAAGTAACAAAAGACAACTGCAGTTAGCATGAAGATCAAGGCATTCCAAATTGTGGTTAATGTATTTCCCCCGTCATTATGTCTCCTGGAAAGGCCCAGCAAAATCAGGATTGATAACAAAAGAGTAAATCTGACCCTCCATGACACTGCAGACGCACTGAGCTGCTCCATTGTGTTTGCTCTGCAGAATTTTTTACAGTCTCAAAACTTTATTATCACCTTCTGAATATTCCCTCTTTCATCAAAGTCACCTAGGTGTCATTAGGTGTTTGTAAAGATTTCAAGGGGCATACTGAAAAGCCACCAAAACAAACATCAGTTGGTATGGCACCCCACACTCTGTCCCGGTTCATTTCTGGGACCTTATTTGGAGAGGAAAGGACATGACTCACTGATATGCCAAGGGAAAACTCAGCTCAGGAAAGGTTTAGAACTGCAAGTCTGAGGCACCACATGTATACTTTGGCTCAGAGAGGGACTGGCTTCTAAGTACAGAAAACACATTTATCTCATTTGTCCTGGAGGTGAAGCAAATCCGCCCAAGATAAAGCTTAGCATTCATTCTTTGAGGAATTAGCGTAAGGGTGAGTGAAGGAAAGCTTGATGTTTTTCTGTCCCCGAAAGCCAGGGGAAGGCTGGTTTCGAGAAACCAGTTCTTTCCTCCCCAGTCCCACGTGGTCCACCTCCACTGTCCTGGAGGACACGAGGGGGCAGAGTGGGTAATAGGTACGTGATTCGAATGGGTATTACCAGCCATTTAGACCATTCATAAGTTAAACTAAAAAGTATTGCTTCAGAAAATTATGATATTTCACTGTAGTTTTGTCTAAATTCTCCTCTTGCCAAAATAATCGGTGTCTGCCATTTTTCTAATTGTAAAAATGTATTACATATATATGAAGTTTGCTCAAATGAAAACCAGTATTTTTTTAATTTAATTTAATTTTATTATGTAATGTTAGTCACCATACATCATTAGTTTTTGATGTAGTGTTCCATGATTCATTGTTTGTATATAATATCCAGTGCTCCATTCAATACGTGCCCTCCTTAATACCCATCACTGGGCTAACCCATCCTGCACCTCCCTCCCCTCTAAAACCCTCAGTTTGTTTCTCAGAGTCCATAGTCTCTCATGGTTCATCTCCCCCTCCGATTCCTGGCTTCATTTTTCCCTTCCTACTATCTTTTTTTTTTTTTTAACATAAAATGTATTATTTGTTTCAGGGGTACAGGTCTGTGATTCATCAGTCTTACACAATTCACAGTGCTCTCCATAGCACATACCCTCCCCAGTGTCCATCACCCAGTCACCCCATCCCTCCCACCCCCCACCACTCCAGCAACCCTGTTTGTTTCCTGAGAATAAGAATTCCTCATATTAGTGAGATCATATGATACTTCTCTTTCTCTGATTGACTTATTTCGCTTAGCATAATATCCTCTAGTTCCATCCACGTCATTGCAAATGGCAAGATTTCGTTGTTTTTTTGATGGCTGCATAATATTCCATTGTATGTGTATACACACACACATATACATACGTATATATACACACATACACACATATATATATACACCACATCTTCTTTATCCATTCATCTGTTGATGGACATCTCTTGGCTCTTTCCATAGTTTGACTATTGTGAACATTGCTGCTATAAACATTGGGGGGCACGTACCCCTTTGGATCACTATATTTGTATCTTTGGGGTAAATACCCAGTAGTGCAATTGCTGGGTCGCACAGTAGCTCTATTTTCAACTTTTTGATGAACCTCCATACTGGAAAACCAGTATTTTCCATGGCAGCAAAGGCTTTGAATTTTTCACATATGATTTTGTTCTAGTCACACCTCTATCTCAGTGTATCTACTTGCATAACGATAATTTATGTCATGAACCAAAAGTGCTGTTTCCTCTCTTTTGTCCAGGACCCATCTTTCCCTAAAATGAGCAATTATGTGCATTTGGCTGCCATTCCTGGCCACAGAGTTGCAGCCATGGCAGTGTCTGGAAGGGCGGTGTTCTGCTTACATGAGAGGAGGCAAGGGCAGGATGAGAGAAAGCTGGTCTTGCAGAGCAGGCATGCTAGGAGTGCAAAGCTGAAGCTAGTTACAAGGAAGGAGGGTGTAACAGTGAATTAGGAGTTAAGTCAGTAAAGTTGCTTTTCATGTGTGACCCTCCTATGTTGGACATTTCTGTCTTAAGACTAAAGGCATAATAAAAAAAGGCACTTTATTATTTAGGTTAACAGAGCATTATATAACCAGAATTTTTACAGTTTTATATGTATAGTGAGTAGTTGGTGGAGGAAAAAAGGGCTTCTCCTAGGTTTATTAAATTTAGATAAGAAAAAAAAAACCCTTCAAATTCTTTAACGATGCTTCTTTTCTCTCCTTCCTTCCTTCCGTCCTTCCTTTCCTTTCTTCTTTCCTTCGACAAAAGCTTGGAGGCATAAAATGGAGTTATTTTAATCGAAATGGCAGCCTCTGTGGTGCTGCTTTACTACGTGTTCACAGTGAAAATCATTTCATGTTTTCCTCGGATAACTGCGGTCAGTTTGAAAACAGCCTTGTTAATTAGCAGGCTGTGACGCAATATATCACTGCATCTTTAGAGCTCTGGCGCCAGCTAGTGGTAGGAGAGGGAGCCGCGTGGTTGCTCTCAAATCAGGCGAGGCGGCTCTCATCATGTTGCTTCCCCTTAGCCCTCGTCCTTCCCCATTTTTTCCCCCATCAGTATCATGGGGGATCATTGCCGCGTGCCTAGAGAGGGGCAGGCGGAATTGCAGATCAAAGTAGAGAAAAATGGTGGGCAGGGGCGGAAAGAGGAAAGGCCAGACAAATGCATTCCATTCTTCCAATGGATTTGAGAAGAGATCATTTATTTGAAATATTCCTGCCATGTTGATGGAGCAGCTCAATCTTTTGCGAGTGAATGCTTAGCTTTTTGTTTTTCATTTGTAGAGATATTTGAATATATACTAGGACATGTAATAACTATGGAACTTCACCACAAACACAGCACTGAAGACAGACATGTTGTAAGTCTAAATTTGTGTTCATTTTTAAGTAGCAAATATTTCTGCTGTGAACAGGCTCTGCTACCTTCTCACTGGTACAACTCTAGATGAATAACTCTCAGATGGTTAATAAAACAGAAACCTCTTAAGATGATATTTGTAGCTGGTACGTTCTGAAAAAAAAATATAAAAATTTCGGGCAAAAGACACTTTGTTGGGGATGTATGAAGTAAATCTAGGCTTGGAGCCCAATTTGTCCTCAAGTTGAAATAGGTTATAAGGATTTGCAGGAAAACTTCAAACATACAGTATGTATTTAAGAACAAAGAATTTTTGGCAGGCCATTTTTCTCATTTAAGCTATAGCTGATCTTACTAGGGTTATGGAGGGACTTCAAATGCTAATAAATAAAACGTGAAGCTGAGACATTTCTTTCATTAAATAGCAGGAGTGTTTATAACTCTATTACTTATTGCTAAAATCAATTATTAGTACTAATATTCGATGTGGAATTTCTAATGAAAACAAGCTGAAGCTTGTAAAGAACTTTTTAAAAAAATGTCATTTGTTATTGAGCACTGGGTGTTATATGCAACTGACGAATCACTGAATTCTACACCTGAAACTAATAATACAGTATATGCTAACTAAATTGCATTTAAATAAAGAATTTATTATTAAAAGAAATGTCATTTGTATATCTCTATGTCAGTTCTAGAGAATAAGGATAATCTGAACTAAAATTCTTGTAATAATATTTTTAGAAGGCAGATCTAATTTAAGAGAAGGTTTCAGGCAGGAATTATTGTCACAGTCTTCCCGGGCAGCCTAAAGTGTTACTCTGCTGTTGGGGAAACACATTTAAAATCTTCTCTATGGGAGACGTCAGATGGGAAAATAGCCAGCAGCTCCCGGTGCCGCTGTGTGAGATTTACGTAAACTGGAACTTTGAACTTACTTTGCACTTTTGCTAAAAGCTGCATATTTCATATTAAAAATTCACCTAACCTCCTTGTCAACCAAGTTAAAGTATAGACATCGTCTCTTTGGTTTTAAGCATCTTGTAACTTTTGATCTATAATAAAGCCCTAGTTAAACATCTTGAAATCTTCAGTTTATCTGGTCTCCTCTGAGTCTCTTTTATCTCTCTTCGTGATGGAAGTTGAGCTTATCTAAATGAGTATGAGTTTTAAGGAGTATTTTTTTCTTTTTTGGAAAAAGAAAATTAATTTTAACAAGGCTCTTTCAATGACAGTAGATTAATTGAAACTGAAATGAATGATAGAGTGGAATTGTCATAAAATTTTGGGAATTACAGCAAGATAAAATAATTTATGCTCTTTTAAAACAGTTTTGTAGTATGTAACTACTTATTTTAAATGCTGAGTTTGTGATTAGGTCTATTTTTTTTTTAAAGATTTTATTTGACAGAGACACAGCGAGAGAGGGAATACAAGCAGGGGGAGTGGGAGAGGGGGAAGCAGGCTTCCTGCAGAGCAAGGAGCCCGATGTGGGGCTCGATGTGGGGCTCAATGTGGGGCTCGATCCCAGGACCCTGGGATCATGACATGTGAGCCGAAGGCAGACGCTTAACAACTGAGCCACCCAGGGGCCCCAATTAAGTCTATCTTTAAAACTGTTTAGTGGTTGCCTTAAAATATTTTGATGCCTACTATAATCCTTATGTAATTTCCCATATGCTGCCAGGTAAATGCTTTGAAATGTCATTCCGTCATAATTTGAAATTTACTCATAAAGATTTTAAGATTTATCATTTGGGTTTGATTTCTTATTACTTTTTGATATTATAAAGTTAGAAATTACCTCTACATTGCAAAATAAACACATTTGAAGGAAGGAAGGAAAATACACCTGAGTGTCTCTCTATATATTTTTCCTCTTTGGAGATTTCTCTGATGACTTTGAAATAGTGATAGCAAATAACCGGTTTACTCAATTTGGATTCTCCTTTTATTTGAAATAGTCTATAACATTTTTACAAAAGAAATAAACATAGGATATAATTTTTACTCGTGGGTGTCCCTGAATTTGGCAACATGAAAACAAACTTATAAATACAGTCACACATTACGATGTTCACACTGGAAAAGACAAGGCATACTAAAATGCATATGTACAAATAATCAAATACTGGTCTGGCCTCTAGATCACATGGTTCCTAAATAGCATAATCTTCCCTCTCAGAGTGATCCCGAAGCCCTCTACAGACCTCCTCATTAGGAGACTCTGGCACAGTATGAGGAGGGGACGCATCTGCCAGCAAAGTGCTACAGATGGTTTCCCTCATTAGCCTACAGAACTCCAAGCAACCATCACGGAGGAGGCCTGGGATCTCACTTGGATAAGATGTTAAGCTAGCCTCCTGTTCAATGTCATTAGGACTTCTCCAAAATAATCTCCTTAGTGTACCCTGTTGGGCTTGGGCTTGTCTCCATGTCCTGCTTGCAGAGAGCTGAGATGGCGGCACTGTGTCCAACTTGCCAAGGGGCATTAGATGATTTTCAGATTTGACAAAGTTCCCTAGCAAGTCAGACTTATAAACTTCTTTATCTAAATGCAGTGCCAGGACAGTCTTGATGCTCCCCAGAAGCTCATTAGCACAGCTTTTGGAATTCCAGGCAATGCTCACCTTCATGTACGTGCTTCCTTATTACGACAATCTCATTTCTCCTTTCCCTCTCGACCTACTGATTTATTGATATAATGGCATTTTAATATTGTTTTGTTTACCCTTTGTTTATGAATCAACCTTAAAATCAGGGCACCAAGCCCTGGCAACCGGAAATGTTAGTTAAGTTTAGCAGTAGAGACAGCAGGGGGAGCCCATACTGTTTTATGCTCTGCAGTTTCTCTGACTGGCTGATTATTATAATAATTATTATAGTTGTTGTTTTACAGTTATAACAGAGATGTTTACAATCTATGTACATTTATAACAGATGTTTAGAATTCAGATAATCCCCATGTGCTAGACTATTACAATTTTAAGTCACAGAGGGTCAATTTTTATTCTTTAATTATATGAAATTATTAGGATAGCACTAAGAATAATTGATAGGTAACAATTTGGCAGTAAGAATTTTCTTCCCTGTCTTTTAACCCAGGGAAAAACTTGTTCTGAATCTTATTTCTCAGAAAATGAAATCAGCTAAAATCCCTATATAATTTCTTGTGCCTGTTCTTTGGCATTTACACTTTATACCTTTTTTTCACCCCCTGAAATAAAGTGTAAAAGTTAAAATATACCAACTGACATATTTTTGAGACTGTGATAGTGAGGGGAGGTCCCACGGCAATTGCTTGGTGTTCTAATATGACCCAGACTTAATTTTCCATTTTGAAGTTAATAAAATGCAAAAGCCCAATGGCCTTTAATATTGTTTTCTTATTCTTGATGAGATCCTTGGGTCAGTAGGTTTTCACTACCATAAAATAATTCAGAATATCTGAATGACTTTTTGCTCTCTAAATAAGCCATTGTAATGTCTCTAGGCATACATTCTATATATTGGAGCCCATCCTAGATTATTCTGCTCTATTGGAGGGGAAGGAATTCTAGAGTGATACTCACATACCTGCATTGGTGATTTTGCCCATAATATCAGAAAAGCCACCTCACAGCGTGACGTTTCATTGTGATGTTAAAAAGGGGTTTGTAAATTGAAACAATTTCTATTGAATAATTTTTGAATTTCTTAAGAAATAGCTTAAAACAAAGCATCAACTGTATATTGACTGGGACACTGTTGGTACAACACATGCAATTTTAACAAAATAAAGAATTAATTTTTTTCTTTTTTGCTAAAAGACTGTAAGATTTAAAATTCTATGATGGATCCACAATTCTGTGGATCCGCTGGTTTCCTCCATGCTGAAATTAAAAAGAAAAAAATGCAATCTCAGAGTGATCAGAAAAGTTTAGGAGGAGTAGCATTTGAGCAGAGCTTTGAAGGTTGGGAAGAACTTTATGGGGATGATGGTGGGGCTGTAGTATGTAGTTGTGGTGAGAGGGAAAGACACTCCAGGCAAAAAGAAGGTCATAAACAAAGGGTCATAGTTGGAAAGGGTCACAGACCAGAGCGTAGGAACCTTGGCTACCTACAAGGAGTGGGGCATTATCATGAAGTTTTGATGTGCAGCTAAGCAGTTAGAACTTTATTCTGGAGGCAGAGGGAGCCAGGGAGGATTTTAGAGGGAGACATACTCATAGGAATAATATTCCAGGGAGATTGATCTGGTGACAGGGAACAGGATCCTTGAAGATTTAATCAAATTGATATAGCATCAGCATTAGAAAGCAAAAATAAGTTATAATTTAAAGTCGCTGTTTTGGGCACCTGGGTGGCTCAGTCGGTTAAGCACCTGCTTTTGGCTCAGGTCATGATCCCAGGGTCCTGGGATGGAGCCCCGAGTTGGGCTCCCTGCCCAGCGGGGAGCCTGCTTCTCCCTCTCCCTCTGCCCCTCTCCCTGCTTGTGCTTGCTCACTCTCAAGTAAATAAAATCTTAAAAAAAAAAATAAAGTCGCTGTTCACATAATTTTAGAATATGATTTAAAGTGTTTTTATAAAAAAAAATAAAGTGTTTTTATATCATCTTCCTTGATTATTATAGTCAATGCTAAAATCCAGGAGAACAAGTCTGAGTAGAGCTGTGTGTGGATATTTTCTTTCCATGAATATTAATAATAGTATCTTGCATTTGGGGAGCATGTTTTATTATTCCAAATATCAACATACTGTTTTATTCTTTTATCAATCTGGTAAGGTTAATGGATACTTATAAAAATAACAGGTATTACATGCCCAACCCTTCGCCCCCACATTATCTTTTGGTTGCATATGTAAATGTAGATCGAGAGATTAGAATGAAGCTTATGGTTGTGTCAGTTTCTTTGTGAAGAGTTGACAATATTATTCTATGGTTATTATTATTTTTTTAATATTTATTTTTTTGAGAGAGAGAGAGAATGAGCAGGGGGAGGGCAGAGGGAGAGGGAGAAGCAGACTCCCTCCTGTGAAGGGAGCCCTACACAGGCTTGATCCCAGCACCCCGAGATCATGACCTGAGCTGAAATCAAAAGTTGGATGCTTAACCGACACTGAGCCACCCAGGTGCCCCTCTATGGCTATTTGTTTCAAAGAAGCTTTGAATTTCATTTTGTAGGTGTCTTACACTGTGGTACTATCATTGCTTCAATTATATACTCAAAGCAAACACGTTTTGGAGGGAAATAGAGTGTCATCCAGTTATATATGTTGTTTGGTATATCTTTTTTTTCTCTGAAAAAATTTACAACTTATATATATATACTATATTGGTATTGATATTAACACTGTCTTTTACTTGATCCAGAAAGAAAGAGAAAGGTACGGTAACATGAAAAAAGCAAAAGGGAGTCCTAATTATAGACAGAGAAGAGATTTTTTAAGATTTTAAAAATTTTAATAAAATGTGATATTTTTTAAAAATTTGAAGCAAATACAGTTTATATAAAAATGTGAAGAAAGTACAGTTTACATCAATAAATTTAAAAGCCATTTACTATACTTTTAAAAAATACCAGAATATATTGGCCGGGGAAGCCCAGTAAGACAATCATGTTTTTCTAAACTACCTGACCCAAAGTGGGAACTTAGATGAGATTGGGTGTGTTCAGGGTGGTAAAAAAGTGGAAACTTAGAATAGTTAGCTGCTCAGTGTTCAAACTCTTTTAATGCAGTGCATATGTTTGTCTGTTGAACTAATAGTTCCAGATTCCTGCAACACATCATTTGTGGCTTATGTGGCCGTAATTATCAACTTTGACTTCTATGTCAATGCTTGGTTCCATCTAACTTTATAAAAATATATAGGGCTCTTTAGACCCTGTGTTTGGCATTATCACAATTTTTGCTTGGCTCAGACAGGGCAGGTTGATTATCATTAAAGTGTTATTTATTTCTATTTTATTAAGCCCCTTTTACATTCATGTTACAGGTTAATTTATACTTTTATTTCATGCACTACTTGGCTTTACTGATTAATATGCCCCATGGCATTCAATAAAGTCAGGCAGTGGAGGAAATAAGAGTGGTATTAATTTCTAACATTGCTATAAATTTGCCTTAATAAAACTAGCTCAGTACCATTGCAGAATTAATACAATGGATGCTTCCAAATTGTTAACAAAGATGCAACTAAACAATTTTCCTTCCTGAATTTAACCTCCCCCAATTGCCTTTTCTTTCAAGTATTGAAATGAAACCTGCCATATATTTTTTCCCTCTTTAAAAGGTAATCCGAGAGTTGGCATAATATGATAGTACACAGCCCTGCATTTGACTTATGCCAACACTTTACTCAGATTTAAGGTTATAAACTATGCAAATTAGCACAGGCCCTTGGGGTTGGGGGGGGATGACTTTGTTCATGTAAGAATTTTCATAAAGATTAAAATTATCTAAAAAAAAAAATGATGTCTCCAGCATCAGTTATTTGTCCTTCTTTAGTGTGTTAACGCTCAGTCCCAATAATAAATATTATTACTGTGAAATCTGATAACATGAAGAGGCCGGTGAAAAATCTATGTGCTGGAATAATTTTTTTTGTCAGTTAACCCACCACTCCCACCCCAACTGCTTAACCAAATAAGGTTAGAATTAGGATTCATGGGGGGGTGCCTGGGTGGCTCATCGTTAGGCGCCTGCCTTTGGCTCAGGTTATGGTTCTAGGGTCCTGGGATCCCCGAGCCCTGGATCGGGCTCCCTGCTCAACGGGAGGCCTGCTTCTCCCTCTCCCACTCCCCCTGCTTGTGTTCCCTCTCTTGCTGTGTCTCTCTCTGTCAAATAAATAAATAAAATCTTAAAAAAAAAATAATTAGGATTCATAGGAATTTATGAAGATAAGGACACACTACCACCCACTGATTTTTGGGTCACAAAATTTTGATGATAAGGAATGTACTCCATTGGTAAGCAACCAAATTCATGTATTAAAAGACAACACATTCTTTCCTTTTCATTTATTAGACTGTAGCTAGGCTGGCCAAAAAAAAATTGTTAAAATCAGAAATTTGCCCTCATTTCCATTATCCTGAAAGAATAATTATACTTTATTCACTCTGAAGTTCCCTCTTTTCTTGCCTTTCAACAATTTCTTTAAGTTCTAGCATTTATGGATTAGAAAGAAAATTGATTTAAAAAAAAACAGCAAACAACATTAAAAAATTCTCCTTTGCATAAAAGTGTCACGAAATGTGTTCATTCAACAGATAGATATTTATTGATTAGCCTCTCTGCCAGGCACTAATCTCATCCTGGGGACAGAACTGAGATTATAGTCTCTGTCTCCTTAGAATATACAGACTTGCTCTTTTATTTACTTTAATAAAATGGTGGTGAAATTTCACACATTAGTAAGGAAGATATTTTGGGACAGAAAAAAATTCTTATTTGGGGTCTGTTTGTCTTTTGAATGGATGAGGAACTTCTAGATTCCTTAAAGTCCCCTCAAATCACACCAAAGTAACAGGCATCTTTGCTCATAAAACAGTTCAAGAAACAGTGGAAGAGTGAGTCATCCTACATCCATGCTGTGCTCAGGAGCATATTTCTTGGCTTTTACTAAATCAACCTAATGGAGTGATTCCGCCACCCCCCCCACCGCCCCACCCCCCAGCTCAACTCCAGTGAATCCAAGTCTATTAGCAAGGCAGATTTGATCTTACTGTTTTCTCTTGCTCGTCTTTTGGTTAAAATCAACTTTCAGGTAATTCACATTTAAAAGATGTGTCTTTTCATATTCGTGTATTTATGCAACCTCCAACTTTATGCAAAAATAAAAATCTCCTCTTTGCTGTTTCTATTACCAAGCGCAAACTGATCCTCTTTGCTCATAAAAATGAGACTTTAAGAATAAGTATTTCTTTTTTCTTTTTATTTATTTTCTTTCATTATTTTTAAAAGATTTTATTTATCTATTTCAGAGAGAGAGAGATTGTGCGTGCGCCGGAAGGGGGGCGGTGGGGTGGGTTGGTGGGAGAGGGGGCAAAGGGATAGGGAGAAGCAGACTCCTGCTGAGCAGGGAGCCCGATGCGGGGCTCGATCCCAGGAGGGCTCGATCCCAGGGCCCTGGGAACATGACCTGAGCCGAAGGGAGATGCTTAACGACTGAACCACCCAGGCGCCCAAGAATAAGTATTTCTGGATCACTCCTCAAACCAGTTTTTAGTAAAAAGTTATTTTCAAGAGAATAATCTACATCTTGGATCCTGAGGAAGCTGATTCAAGAGCAAAGCAACAATTTTGGAGGCTCAGGAGTGTCCCATCTTAGAAAGTTAGTTTTAGCAAGTAAAGAACGGTTTGTTTCCAGAAACCAATGTATATCCAGACCCTGGAGAATAAGGGGCTTGCACTGGGTTAACAACCTTTCTGTAACCTTTACTCACAAACATGCTGACTCAATGAACTGCCTCAATCCACTGAGAGAGTCCCGTCCACTGGCTTCAGGAAATCTGGTTGTTAGCTACTTTGGAAAAACAGTTTAGAAAATTGACCCAAACTCATTAATTTTGATGTGTTTTGATGGATTTTATGAAGTGGACAGACACAGTCTAGTTTATTGTATTTCAGGATGGATTTAATAATGCCATTGATTGACCAGTAGCTGGTCAACACACAAAGGAACTTACACACACACACACACACACACACACACACACACACACACACACACACCTAGCTATTAGGCTAAACTAAGACTAAAGTCTAGTTTATTGTATTTCAGGATGGATTTAATAATGCCATTGATTGACCAGTAGCTGGTCAACACACAAAGGAACTTACACACACACACACACACACACCCCTAGCTATTAGGCTAAACTAAGACTAAAGTCTAGTTTATTGTATTTCAGGATGGATTTAATAATGCCATTGATTGACCAGTAGCTGGTCAACACACAAAGGAACTTACACATACACACACACACCCCTAGCTATTAGGCTAAACTAAGACTAAAGTTTTGCATTATAATCAAATGGAGAAATCTTACTTAGGTAAGAATAGGTAAATCGGACCTGTTGGTAAAATGAGTTAGGCAGAGGGGCTCAAGTCAGTTAAAGCGGCCGACTCTTGGTTTTGGCTCAGGTCATGATCTCGGGTTGTGGGATTGAGACCCACGTCGGGCTCCCCACTCAGTACAAGTCTGCTTGTCTCTCTCCCTCTGCTCCTCCCCACCACCCCCTCTAAAATAAATTTAAAATATCTTTCAAAAAAATGAGTTAGGCAGTGAATTGAAGCAGAATGTAAGGTTATGTTTTTAGCTAATAGGAAATTAAAATCTGTTTCCAACGCCTCAGGACTTTGAATCCATGTATAATTACATTTCTTGGAATTCCCCCCCCCCCAATACTATCTAATCCAAAGTAATAGTAAATAAAAACAAACAATGCCCCAAATGCTTTTTTTTTTTTTTTTTTAAGATTTTATTTATTTATTTGACAGATAGAGACACAGCGAGAGAGGGAACAGAAGCAGGGGGAGTGGGAGAGGGAGAAGCAGGCTTCCCGCCAAGCAGGGAGCCCGATGCGGGGCTCGATCCCAGGACCCTGGGATCATGACCTGAGCTGAAGGCAGACGCTTAACCAACTGAGCCACCCAGGCGCCCCGCCCCAAATGCTTTCATCTTAAATTCCTATTATATAAATTTAAAAGCTTTAGGAGTCTCTAAAAATGTATTTTAGTAAGTCATTCTTTGCAGAGCCTTCTGGGGTATAATGCTGAACAGAATGACCAATTGCAAAAATATGATCGTTTTGGAAATATTGGTGTAAAAATTGATGTATAAAGCAAAGAGAACTTATTTGGTGAGAACTAGAGAATATTGTTGCAACTTTAAATTTTAGATGGCCTCAACTGAAATCTTTAGTTAAGTCACATGATCAGAACTCAATAAAATATATGCGAATGTGAGGTGAGGGGTGTCAAGATTTCCCCCTCTGTATTTATTTTTTAAACAAATCTGTTCAAGAATTACTACCCTTTGAGGATAAGGATATTATTTTCTTTTTGAAGGGCAACATTGTACTCTATAGTGTGACTGGTACTGTCTTTTGTGCCATTATTAATACATTTCCTGTTTAAGGAAATGACTTTTTTTTTTTAACATGATAGTTTAAACTTCAAAATAAGTGCTATTGAGTTTTAAAATGTCTTATCTTACCAATGTCATTCTGGGCATGAAGAATAAAGTATGGGAAATGCTTGTCATAATAATCCTATTGTCATGAGATTCTTCTTTTTGAATAAAGTGGCTCACGTTTGGTTTTCCTTTTTTGGGGGCAATTGGGAGAGAGAAAGTAAGTTTCGTAGATAAAACAAACAGACCCTTCCCTGTTGGATGAGTGATTTTTAAAAATACAAATATATAATATCCCTCTAATATAAATAAAGATCAGGAATAAATTCCAAAGGTCTTGTCTTCATATTTCCAAAGGCCATGCAATCTCCTCATACGGTTCTAGCTAATGAATTTTGTTTCCCTTCATTTTTACTTTTCTGTTCTTACTGCATTCTTCAAAACCATCATTTAAAACATAACCAGATTTGAATTGCAATATTAAGCACAGAAAAATAGCAATAGCAAAGGTTAAGTTTGTGGTATTGCATTTTTCATTTTATGTACTTAAAGCATATTTCGCCATTGAATAACATATATGGTTAATGTGTATTTAATAAACGATGTTGATTCCACTGTGAAAATTCCAGCATTTACTGAATGGAATCTATTTATATTTTCATTGAACTTACCGTAGTTCAGATATTTTTTTCAGTTATAAAATAAGCAAGGTAGTAATATATATATATATCACATATATTAATTACTAATTATATATATATAATACAAGCATATGTTTTAGGGTTTTTTCATTTGATATGCATATATGTATATAACATCTTTCTTGTTATTAAGGCCTTCATCTTAAAACCAAGGTGACCCTCAGTTTTGAAAAGTACAGAGAGCACTATAATGAATGGTTAACAAATTATAGTTTGCAAAGCGCACAAGTGTCTTAATTGTGCATTAATAATAAAGATAATGCTTATTGCATACTTATTTGTTCTAAGCAATGTGCTAAGTGCTTTATGTACAATGTAGTTCATTAGCCTCACAAGCCGGCAGGGGTGGGGTGGGGTGGGGGGAGATATTTTTACCCTCATTTTAGAGTGAAAAACAAACTTGGGATTGGATGACTTATTCAAGGTCCCACAGCTAGTTATTGGTAGAGCTAGGATTTTAACCCATGGCTATCCATTTATACCCACTGTACATTGAACAAGATCAGATAGCTTTAATTTACTTGTAAATTTACTTGTAAAGTTTTTGTTAGTTAAATATCAGGTGGAAAAATATAATAATTATGACAAGGCCAAGAATGCTAGAAGGCAGGGTTTAAGGGCCAAGGATATGGAACATTACCCTCTTCCCTTGTAGAAAGAGTGAGAGAGAGATTACAGTAGGCGCGATGGCAGAGCAGTCCTGTAACACTGTGAGGTGAGCATTGATTATTTGCCCAGTTCATTAATTCACTGAAGCAGGATTTTGTTGGTCACTCTGATGGGTGGTGGTGTACAAAGCTAAGAAACAGTGTCCACCTTTGAGGAGTGTACAGCCTTATGAGGATATAGACCATCACACAAATAGTGCAGTAGCTTAAGAATGATCAGGAATTTGTACTGACGACAAAAGAAGGTATGTAATCTAGAAAAGGTGGGTGGTAGGTAGACTTGTCCTCAGTTTTGAAGATTTACAAGTGAGGCAGACAATATGGTGAAGGGTGAGGCAGGAGGGTGGGGCTTTCTAGGCGGAGAGAGCAGGTGGAATAAAGGCCAGAAGGTCCAAAGGAGTTTGGGTGGGTTAGCATAGCAATAGATGAGCCTGAAGATGGACAGACAGACAGACCAGGTTCTCCAGGGCTGAGGATCATAGAGGTTCATATGAAGGCTCTAGGGGAGAGGCATGATGAGATCTACTTGTTAGGATAAGCACTCTGGCTAAAGTGTGGGGAAAGGATTGGGGAGGGGTCACAATAGCGAGGACCATGTAGGCAGCTGGGGGAGGACAGGAGGGAAATGACAAGGGCCTGACAAGTGGCAGGGCTTCGGTGAGAAGAGGACAGCTCAGGGACAGTCCAACGATGTCAAGAAAATATGTTTGTTGGGTTCCAAGAAGGTCCCTGGCGACTCTTCCTAGAGCCGTCTCAGGTGAGCGGTTCTTGAAGCTGGTGGGGTTGAGGAGTCACCCAGGGATGAGTGGAAAGGAAATATAGTGAGTGCAGTCTCTGAGTTTTCTCCTTTTCTACTCCCTGTGGAGATTTCCTCTATCCCCAATCTCAGAGAAAGAAAGAAAAAAACAAAACAGAACCACTTACCGGGCAATTACTGAAAACCAGTGCATTGTAGGAGCCTCATAATGACCCTGTGATAGAGGCCCTACTGTGATTTTCATTTCATAGGTGAAGAGAGTGAAGAGTTCTGAGAGGCTTATCCACCAGCCCAAGGCCCAGAGTTGGCAAGTAGCAGCCCTCTAGTTCAAATCCAAGTGTGTCTGCGTCTTGAGCTCACAATCCAACCACTGCTTCTTCTAGAATTTAAAGTCTTCATGCCTGCTCCTTTTCCCTCTCCTTGCAAATCTGCATAAATGATGGATAAAGCTTAGTGTGTTCTTTTTCCTGATGCATTTTTGGACTGATCATTAGATGTGCTTATTCTACATTTTTTATTGTGAAATATAACTTTCAAATAGAAAAGTGAACATAACATGAGCGGACAGTTTGAGGAAGCATCACCAGACCTCCAGAAATTGCCTGTGTCTCCCTTCCTGTTTTTCCTTCTTCCCTGAGGCAGCCACTAGCCCAGCTTTGGTGGCATTATTACCTTACGTTTCTCTGTGGTTTCCCAATCTGAGTGATGCATTCCTAAACAATAGTTCAGTTTTGCCTGTTTGGGCACTTCATGTAGGTGGAATTGTGTGTGTTTTTCTGTGTCTTGCTTCTTTTGCTCAAAATTATCTTTTGTGTGGGGCGCCTGACTGCCTCAGTTCGTAGAGCATGTGACTCTTGATCTTGGGGTCGTGAGTTCAAGCCCCATGTTGGGGGTAGAGTTTACTTAAAAAGAAAACCCAGACTTTAAAAAATATAATTTTTTTTTTATTTTTTAAAAAGATTGTATTTATTTATTTGACAGAGAAAGACACAGCGAGAGAGGGAACACAAGCAGGGGGTGTGGGAGAGGGAGAAGCAGGCTTCCCGCTGAGTAGGGAGCCCGATGCCGGGCTCGATCCCAGGACCCTGGGATCACGACCTGAGCTGAAGGCAGACGCTTAACGACTGAGCCACCCAGGTGCCCCCAAAAATATAATGTTTATAAAAAATTATATTTTGTTTGTGTGTGGCATCAGTGCATTCATTTTCAATGCTGAATAATGTTTCATTGTATGAATTTACCATATTATCTGTTTTATTGTCTAGGGACATGTGGATTATTTCCAGTTTTGAGCAATAATGACCAATGTTGTCCCTTTTTCGGTTAAGTCAAAGGCAGGATGCTCTAAGAATGCGATTTTAAATATCTTTAAACATTTTAGGGGGTGGGAGCTCTTTCTAATTTTCTTGAAATGAAAACCCACAGGTGGCTCCTGTCGGGTTCCTGATTTGCTTACTCATGAGGCCAAGCCTGAGGACTGTGAAGAGCATTTCTAAATTAAAATGTTTAAAGAGGTCAGGTGAACTGAAAAAACAAAGAGTTATTACCAGATCCCCCATTTCCCCTAGCTTTTCCACTTCATTGTTGCAATCTTAGCTAAATGCAGTCAGCTTGCATATTTTCCTACATCAGTCCTTTGATCAGCAAAGTAATTTCTTTTCCTTCCTCTGTACAAGTCTTTTAATTATAGTAGGCTCATTCTTTGAAGAACAAACATGGTAAAAAATATGAACAACTTGAATAATTTTAGCAGCTATCTAAAATAACTGGTTTTACATGGGATAAAATAATAACTATTTAGTTTGTGTAACATGAATCATTGAAATATAATACAACCAGTAATAAGATCAGAGTGTATCATATATTTAATAACAACATAGAAGGCAGACAAAGTGTAGCACGGTGGTTCTGAGTCCAGGCTCTGGAGACAGGCTGAAATCAGGTTCCTGCTCTACCTCTTACTACCCATGTCAGCTGGATGAATTTCTTAACCTTTCAGACTCGGCTCTCCTGAACTATACGATAAGGATGGTAGTAGTACTTATTTCATAAGGTTGTTGTGAGCACCCAATAAGAAAATTATGAGTACTTACAAGGCCTGCTTTAATAAGGCTCAATAAAGTTAGTTATTATTGATATATTTAGCCCAACAGAAAGGGTAGAATAACGAGAGTATTTATTAACAGATCTGAACAGAGACAGTCATCTACTTAATGTCACGGCTATGTATTCAACATTTAATAGGCTCCTGGACTGTGGTAGAGTCTGTGGGTCGTACAAAAGTACTGTTTGTGGAGATAAGCAATTAGGAAATCACAGACAAGTGGCAACGGTTAAATAAGACGTGTTGGGATGTCGTACACCTGAAACTAATGTAACATTGTATGTTAATTATGTTTCAATAAAAAAATTTAAAAAAGAACAGCGTAGGGAATGCAGTCAATAATACTGTAATCACATATGGGGACAGATGGTGAGTACACTTACCGTGGTGAGCACCGCGTGATGTATAGAATTGTCGAATCACTATGTTGTACACCTAAAGCTAATATAACATTGTATGGCAATTATACTTCGATAAAAAAATAAAGACATGATTGGTAACATAAAGTAAAAAGTAATCGTGGATTAGCCAGGGGTACAGCTTTCCAGGAGTTGTATTTTGAATTTGATCTTGTACTGAGTAATTGACATAATGTGGCCAAGAAGAAAGTTGAAGTTCTTTCATCCAGAAGGTATGTGTATGCAAAGAACATCTTTTGGGAGATGCTAGGAATAGATGGTATTTGGGTAAAGAAGGGAGAAATAGTTGGTGGAATATTTTTTTTTTTTTTTAAATTTTAAAGATTTTATTTATTTGAGAGAGAGAGAATGAGAGAGAGCGAGTACATGAGAGGGGGGAGGGTCAGAGGGAGAAGCAGACTCCCTGCCCAGCAGGGAGCCCGATGCGGGACTCGATCCAGGGACTCCAGGATCATGACCTGAGCCGAAGGCAGTCGCTTAACCAACTGAGCCACCCAGGCGCCCTGGTGGAATATTTTATAAGCAGCATCTTTAAGCATATATTTATTAGATGTTAGGAAAAATAAGGGTTCAGTTCCATTTGGATTGCCTTACTGAATCATAAACCCTTAAAGTTAACATGTAATCGTACAGTATCCATTTTGGCAGATTATAGGAAAGAGAAAATGGTAATATTTTGGCAAAATAAGCTTTTCATATTTTCCTTCTCATAATAAATATATAAATAATGAAGCACATTTGACATTTCAGAGACTTAAAAATTCATATTGAAAAACCAGTGGTGAAATTCCTTTAAGAGTCATTTGAGTTATATATATTCTTCTTTTCCTTTGTTTTTATTTATTTTTTTAAAAGATTTTATTTATTTATTTATTTGACAGAGAGAGACACAGCGAGAGAGGGAACACAAACAGGGGGAGAGGGAGAGGGAGAAGCAGGCTTCCCGCGGAGCAGGGAGCCCAATGCGGGGCTCGATCCCAGGACCCTGAGATCATGACCTGAGCCGAAGGCAGACGCTTAACCGACTGAGCCACCCAGGCGCCCCTGTTTTTATTTTTTCAAAGATTTTATTTATTTGACAGAGAGAGTGAGAGAAAGCACAAGAGCAGAGGGAGAAGGAGAAGCAGGCTCCCCACTGAGCAGGGAGCCCGATGTGGGGCTCTATCCCAGGACCCTGGGATCATGACCTGAACCCAAGGCAGACCTCAACCGACTGAGCCACCCAAGTGCCCCTCCTTTGTTTTTAGATAAGCCTCCTTCCCCACTGCTTCGATTGTCGTTTGAGGCAAAACATTTTTTTACAAGTACGCTGTAGGGATTATTCCCAGAATCTTAACACAACTCCCCAATCTCTTGCCGACTCCCCCAGATCCATGGTGTCCACTAGATGGCGCCCAGATCTACCGCGGCGTCTTGCCTCCGCGGGGCGCAGGTCCTGGAAACAGCGGTGGATTTTCTAAGAATGGCTGGAGAGATCAATAAGATCCGTGTGCAGCAGCTTCCTAAAGATCTGCTCCAAATGCTGTAAGCCAAAACGCTGTAAGCTCCTTCACACTGTTACTGTAATGGAATCACCAAATATGGGCAGCGATGTTGTGGTTTGAATCCGAGAATGCCTGCAATTTCGCCTCGAGACTTAGCCACAGGCAGCGGGCAGACAGGCATTTACTTAGCTGCAGTTCACAGCCTGTTCGCGGGCAAATTGCATGCTGGCGACTTAGAAGCTACATAGAAGCTACTCCTTAATGCCAAAATATTGATTTAGGCAACGACCCTGCTATTTGTGGAGAAGGGATAAAGGGACAAGAAGATGGACAAGAAAGAGGAAGAGATCTTAATATTAGCTTTTCATGTATGCATAATCCTCTCTCATTCTGTCAGACAATTGAACACTCTGCTTGAGATGCAAAATCGAGGATATATTCTGATGTAGATTTCAGATAGTAGGGGATGAAGTGTTTTTTCTTTTGAATGGCACTGGGGAATTGCCTTTATTTCACAAATGAAACGCTGAAGGCTTTGTAAAATTATTTTATACTTTATTAATATTCTTCTAGAAAGGGACACATCTCTTCTTTCTAATTCAGAGTAGTGGATAATGACTTTGGCAGCATTTCCCTGCCTCTTTCAAGTTTATGGGAGCCCATTTCTCTTCATTAGGCTTAAGATGCAGATCAGAAAGAATGAACCTCATTCTGGAGCTTGTCACGTTAGTGTTGCTTCTTAGGTGATTAAAAAGAAGCAGTGGAATCTTGGAGAAAACATCTGACAAAAGGTAATGGAGGGCGCCTGGGTGGCTCAGTCGTTAAGCCTCTGCCTTCGGCTCAGGTCATGATCCTGGGGTCCTGGGATCGAGCCCCACATCGAGCCCCACATCGGGCTCCCTGCTCCGCAGGAGGCCTGCTTCTCCCTCTCCCGCTCCCCCTCCTTGTGTTCCCTCTCTCGCTGTGTCTCTCTCTGTCAAATAAATAGAAAATCTTTAAAAAAAAAAAAGGTAATGGAAACACAGTTCATAGATGAAAATCCGTAACCGGCTGGGAAAACCCTCTCTGCTACAGTACACGTGTGCATTTCAGCTCAAGAGCAGAAGTAAGACTCTTCTTCTGAGGCTCTTAAAAAACCTGACCTGCTCTGGTCCCACAAACTAAGGTTTATTTGAGCTCCTGAAGGTGATTATACTCAGAAGGAGGTGTTTTTTTTCCTGCAGTTAGTTTAGAAACTCAGCACCAGTCAAATGCTTCATGCAGCTGCTTGTTGGCAGGTTAAAAGTTTTGGAGCCTCTTTAATTAAAAAATTGCAGGTTCATATTAATTTTGGTCAAAATAGATTTTGTTATTTTTAAAGTTCCTGTGGAATGAAACAGTACTCTTATTTCCTTTGCTGTACTTGCCCATCTCTTATTCCGTCCCCACCTTCTGCTGTCATGATAATGGGAGGGTTCAGTAGAAAATTCTTAACATCTCCTCAGACTGATAATTTGGGTTCAGGGCTATACAATAGTTCAAATAAACGTTTTTAGAAAAAAGGTAATACGGGGTATATGGAAATTGTGTAGCAGTCAACAGAACTATTTCTGAAAAAATGTTTTTGCTAATAATGTTGGTTAGGCTAGAAGTAGACGAGTGGGCTTTATATTCCATTCTGGAAAGTATTTTGCCTGGTGTTCAGTTGGTTTGCTTATTGTTTTTTTGGGGGGGCGGAATTGATACGCAATGTAATCCAGAAGGAAAGTACTTTTTCAAAACGAAGACATTTATTTTTCTTCATTAAATGATGGTATTTCAATATGTAACTGAGAAAAAATTATTTCTGGTACATTACTAGTAAAAAAAACCTGGAGGTGACAAAAAGGATGTCTGAAAACCAGACGATGGTTAACCATGTAAATCTCTAGAAGTAATATACTTTTCACCTCTGGGTGCCACTGTTCAACTGCTTCTTGTTTTTTATGACTGTTTGAAAGGCGGATGCTTCCTGTAGATGTATTCTTAAAAGAATCTGTTAAAGAGACATTTCCCCTGTCTCTAGTTATCTGCTAAATAACTTTTCAGCACATGGATGTAAATTCAGCATGGTTGTGATTTGCCATTTTAATTACCAAATGATGACCAAATAACATTGAAGATTGTTTATATGGGCAATTGGCCAGGTTAAAAGCCTGATTTCATCTCCCGTGGAAATAAATCTTATACTTACCTTTTGGTAGGCATTTAACCAGAAAAAGCCATTTAGACAAAAGGGAGTTTTAGCTTAAATTTGTTGCCATCTGTAGACATGATTTTAATTCTGCGCAAATATTTCCATAGAAATCAATTTTATAAAGGGAAATAATTAGGTAGACATGAGGGGAATAATCAATTAAAATATAATTTTGAGAATCTAACATTGTTAACTGAGATATTATTTTTCCACTTACTTTTAAAGCTTAACTGCTTCAGTGTTTCCATTAAAAAAAAAAACCCTACAAAATATATTTCTGTATATTTTCAGAAGTCTTAATTCTCAGACACGATTATTTTAATAACTAAAAATAAGAACCATATTTGTCATTTTGCAAAATGTATGAGTAATCTTTTCTTTTAACAAACCAAGCAGTGAGTTAGTATTCTGTGCCAAGAGACGAATGCACGTTTGGTTGGTTTTTAAATCTCTAATTATTTATTTTAAACTTGGGGTTCATCTGAAATGCCAGAAGAAGGGGTTATAATGCCAAAGTTAATTTTGTTTTGTCATATACAAAGTAGTTAATCTAAAAATTATTGATTGATATTCTCCCTCTTTTAACTCTTTTAGGACTCAATATTTAAAGCAAAACTAATTTATCTAGGTGTTCTGCGGCACAAAATGAATTCTACTGGGACTGGGCCAGGCCAAGCCTCATTATGGAACCATTCCTCTTGCTGAACCAGCCTAAGCCTGGTTCTTACTAGAATACTTTCTCAAAATTATTCACAACACAGAACTTAACCCTTGAGATGCTATAGAATTGATCTTCAATATTACACTTATTAGGCCATTTGATGGCATCAGGGATCATTAAAATGAAAGTATGTTTTATCTCTGTTGGTGCTGAGACTGGGACTTTTAGATTAGGCAGCTGTATTTCAGTGTATTGGAGGGATTTTAGTTTTGTAATTCATATACCAGATTTGATGTATTCATTAAAAAATTTTACCCCTGCTCCTGTCTGTGTCCCCATGAACATATTGCTGACCCTCTCTTTTGTCATTTGTATGTAAAGTGGTGAGTTTCTCTCTTTGTCTGGGTGGCCAAATAGTTGTTTAGATCACCCAGATATTTGACTTTCTTTGCTCAAATGTCTGATCAAGTTGATTGGTTATTTTGGTGTTTTTGTACATACATTGAGCCCAAGAGTGTAAACTGTTAAGCATCCGTTATTTGTTGCAGGTACGAAAGGAGTTTTCAGCATCATATACGTTTTTCGTGTGTATGTGCGGTTTTCATTTAATGTCTGTGCAAATATTATTGGCAAGTGGATTTTTTTAAGTCAAAATTTTTATGTTGACTTTTTGCTTGTTGTGTAGTGGTTTGGGATGATTTTCCACTGGAGGATCTCTTGCATTTTAAGTTTCTCTGCTCAGTGTGGGCATCTCACCACGTTTTTTCATAAAGTAGTTTTCCTCATTCAAATTGCCTCATTTTCCAATAGAATGTTACTAATTTGGCACGGTATATATATATATGTGTATATATATATATACACATATATGTATATTTTTTATGTGTGTGTGTGTGTGTGTGGCTAGGAAGAAGTACTTATTTGGTGGTAGTGATTTTGTGCCCAATCTACGAGTGGGGTCTCCCACAGAGAATCATATGGTGGTAACCTTGAGTGTGGTTAGATGTCTTTATGAAGGAAAAGCTATAATTTAGTCTTTAGGTGGTTTGCTTGATCTTTATGCTAATACCCCCCCCCGCCCCGCCCCGCATGGATAGATTTCCATTAGATTAGTAAATTGACTTTGTGCTTCAGTGTCACATAGAGACACCAACAGAAGTTGTTGCAGTTATGTTGTGAGGCCTAATTCATCTGCTTAAACTCATTTTATCTGAAATGCAGTTAACAATTACTAAGTTTTCTAATGTAAAAATAGCCTAAGTCAATTATTCTAGGCTGTCATTAAACACTAAATAACAGGATTAATAAGTACACATTTAGGTAATTCAGTGGTGCTTGATAAGGAAACCCATTGGTTTACATAAAATTAAATTGTAAAAGTCCCCTATATAGGTCCTATTGTTTCAAATAAAGTAGGTTTTTTAAAAAAGCTTTGTAAAAACATAGACTGGCCAGTGAATTTAATTTCTCCATAAAATAGTAGTTTTAATAGAAACTGTTGCCTTGTGAAACTGAGTTCTCAATCTGTAACCCGCTTCTGTTATAAATCCATTATGAAAGGTATTTAAACTGCATAGATTCCCCCCTCCTCCCTTATATTCTTGTTAGCTTACATGCATTAAGGAAGAAAAAGGCTCTAAGCTTTGTGGAAATTTAATAAACATTAATTTTTTATTAACAATTTAAATATAATCTCCAAATAGATGCAGATCTATTTTAGTTCAAATCTGTTCACAATAAATAACAGGGTCCAGGAAACTTTGGTAAGGTTTATGATTCTCCATAAGAAAGTGTGCTTGGAGCTTGGCAGGGAATATTTTTCAATTTCTTTTTCCCCTGCACCTTCCCTCTGCGGAAATCAGTACTCCCAGTCAAAGGTGAAAGAAAAACTCCTCCCCAAAAAAGAACGCCCACTCCCCAGTTTCAATTTATTTTTTTATTTCAGTTGGAAAATCCCCACTGAATGAATTAAAAAAAAAAATTGAATGTATCCTGGGAACATGCTGTTCAGGATTTTGGAATGGGAACTTCAAACGAAGTTGGTAAAGGAGTCAAATGCGTAAGTGGAAACTTTGAGGAAACTGGCAATGGGAGACTGGAAATCAGGCAGTCATTTACGTTTCACTCCGCCACCCTCGGCATGTGAGTACAAAGCAGGGAGCTGGCAGGGCTGTGAGTCAGAATTCTCCTCTCAGGAACTGAGCAGAGAGAGATTCCCAGCATCTGTTTCCTCCACTATCACCCAGAGGATACTGGTGGTAAATCACGGGGAATAAAAATAGCTTTGGAAGTCTAGCTCCAAACAAATGTTACACATGGTTGGCTATGTGATCGTGGCGTGGAGTCTCTTCTCTCCAAATTCTTCCTTAGCTAATTAACAGATACATTATTATTTTTACCTTGAGGAGTTATATTGCTTAAGTTGTTCATCAGAATGTTGAGCAAAATCTTGACATTTTTATTGATCTGAATTGAACTATTACCTAAATGACATGGTGTTTGGTATAAAAATCCGAACCACATAGTTATATGGAGGTTGGTCTATAATCAATAATCACAGATGTTAAAGCTTTGCTTCAGACAGCAGAAACGTGTATTTCTGAAATAGAAACACTGCTGCACGCTTCTTACAATAGCGCCAATTGCCAGTAGACTCATAGGATCTCTCTGCATTTTGGTTGCAGGAAATTTTATGGCTAGAATCTTACAATTGAACACAACTTAAGATCCTTTACTGTTATATTTCACATATAAAGAAATATTTCTTAGGTCTGGCTGGAATTGTTGTAATTTGATATTAAGTTACAGCTTCAGATTTTCAACAAAAACAGCAGCTTTAACAAATGAGATTAGCAAGTGGTGAAAAGTTCAAAGCATTTAATGGAATTGATCTACTAAATTAGCATTGACAATTTTTAGTGGCTATCTTAAATATACATTATTATCATGAAAGAATTAGTCCAATTAAGCCTTTACATTTGGAAGATGCCCAATCTGACCTTGTTCTACTCAATGTGAAAAGTGAGAGTGTCTCTGGGCTTATTTAAATTTGGTGCTAAATCAGTAGGTTTGGGGAACCCTTTCATTGTTATTTGGACAGGAGAAGAAATCCAAAGGTTCTTTATGGTGGCAGTTCTTTATGGTGGATTATTAGAACAGTTATGTATTGCAAATAAAAACAATGGCCAAAGAATAGAACAATATAATAATAAATACATCAGATGAATCAACAAGAGTTAGGTTGTTTTCTCACAATTTCTCCCTACAACCATATATTACTGGGTATACTGAACACATTAGGTACAAAGGTCATGCATTTTTTTTTAAATTTTATTTATTTATTTATTTGAGAGAGAGAGAGAGAAACAGCATGAGAGGGGAGAGGGTCAGAGGGAGAAGCAGGCTCCCCGCCGAGCCGGGAGCCAGATGTGGGACTCGATCCCAGGACTCCGGGACCATGACCTGAGCCGAAGGCAGTCGCTTAACCAACTGAGCCACCCAGGCGCCCAGGTCATGCATTTTGAAACTGAAATAATTATATTCGATACCAGGTTTCATTTAGAGCATTCTGAACTACTAAATAACCAGCTAATTTTTAAAACATAGAAATATATGCAAATATACATGAAGAGATAAGTATGGGGACTTTCCAGAAATCTACTTCCTATCTACCCACAGTATATTTTATATTTTGTTGATATAGACCTCTATGATGCATTCAACATAAGTATCATAAAAATAAAATTGGGTTTCGCATTTTCATGCAAACCTTCTGATGATGTCTGATTATTCTTATTTATCATGAAATTGTGGGGCTCTGGCTCTGGAAGGGGCTTGCTTTTGAGAGGTTAGCTCCTTAATTGACAAGGGCTCACATACCACCCTCATCAGTGGAGCTGAGGAGCCGGCTCTTTTGTGAAAACATTTAGTAAAATGTATTTTAACTTTGTTGTTGTTGATGTTGTTAGTCTCCATTACAACATTTAATGGTCCATTTCTCTAATCTGGGCTTCTTACTCATCCATTTGGGGACATTTTTAGTAGAAAAAGATGTCTCCTTTGTCAGATTTCTTCAGAATTTGAGCATTGTAACTAATACACCCCGGATTCTCTTCCATAAATTGAAGAATCCAGTTCTATAAACTGATAATCCTGTTCTCATTTACTGACCTCTCAGCATTTCTAAGTTCTCCTCTGAATGGTCAGAAAATTATTCATATCCGTCTTTAAATATAGAGCCAAGAGCAAACTTAGTGCTTTATTGGGGTATCCTGAGGAAGATGGGAGGATGATCTCATTCATTCTTAAGGATTTATTGAAAGACTCCTCTTGCCAGGCTCTGCTAGGGACTGGGAATACAGCAAAGAAAAAAAAAAACAACTTGAGGGAGAGCAAGACTTGCCAACAAATAATGACAGCACCGTGTGGTCAATGCTAATGTGGGTGTGTACCATGTGCATTTGTATGTTACAGCCCTGATTCCATAGCCATGTCAGAGCCATGTCTAACGGCTATTGCAATGCCTATTGGTAAGTCAGATTTCTATCCAAATCATTTCTAATTCTTTATCTCCCACAATCAAGGTATGTTTGGAGCACATTTTTCTTACTAAGTTTAATTCTGAATTTTGTTTCTGGTGATTTATACTGTTTCATCTTAACTTGTCGTTTTCCCTTCTCAACACCCTTTTTGGCATATCTCTTTGTTGTTTGGTCTGATGTTACAAAACACTATTTGTGATCTCCTAAATTCGAGTGTTTTAGCTTACTGCTTCCCTATCAGGCTGTAGTTAGCTAGTGAAGAGTTGTCTGCTCCTGTTCATATTTTCCCAGCATGTCTTATAGGACAGGATCTAAAGCCCTCCTAAAGTCAGGCTAGGTTTTTATCAGCTTAAGTTCTGTGATCTACCAGGCCTGCTACTTTCCTGTGTCAGAAGCTGACTATATAGTCCCCAGACGCGACCAGTTCTTTGTGAAGTCCTACTGATGATTCATGGTCATATAATCGCGAACACACAAGTTCTGGTTATTTTGATCCTTTTTTCAGTTTGTAGACCTCTACTTAGTTCTCCGAATGTTACACCAAAGTAGAGATGATAATTTTGTACCACTCATTCAATGTTGTCAGATGGAGAAAGTCAGAGCCCGGTATGTCAGAAAAGGCGGCAAGTCCTGTATCCTGGTCACAATCTATCACATGCCAACATTAGTTCCTTCATAGTCTGCACTAATCATGGCATGATGCAAGCTTTTATTTGGTCACGATGGGCAGGTTTTCCCCATTTATTGATTGTAATACACCCTTTAGGTTTATTGTGGTAGGATAGGACATGATAGATAGCAAAATGATTGAAAAAAACAAACCTGTGATTTCCCTATCTAGAGATACCATTTTAACATTTTGGTGTATACGTTTCTAAGGTATATGTGTTTATTAAACACACATATTATTTTGAAACTTTTTTTTTTTTTTAAGATTTTGTTTGTTTATTTGACAGAGAAGGAGAGAGAGAGCACACGAGCAGAGGGAGAGGGAGAAGCAGACTCCCCACCGAGCAGGGAGCCCGATGCAGAACTTGATCCCAGGACTCTGGGATCATGACCTGAGCTGAAGGCAGACGCTTAACGACTGAGCCACCCAGGCGCACCAAAACTTGTTTTTTTTTCACCTAAAACTATACAGAGTTCATCTTCCTCAGGTAACACACATCATATAACCATACAAATTCAACTTTCCAATATCAAACCTCTGTTGTGTTTTTTTTGTTTGTTTGTTTAATGATACTTCCTTAACTCCCTGAGTAAAAAGAAAGCTTTCCTTCATACAAACCTTTCTGTGGCACTATCTCTTTTTTAATTCAAGTAGATTCTTTATTCTCTTAGTAACTGTGGTCTCGGAGAGTAGGATCTGTTTATGACTTATCCTTATGCTCCTTAAATTCTAGCTGCATAATAACTATTTATTGAATTAATGAACTTTAGTAATGGGAATTGAAATTCTGAACCTTTGTGTTTTGGTCTTAGTTCTTCTGATTTTATGTTTTAAAAAGATTTTATTTATTTATTTGTCAGAGAGAAAGAGAGAGAGCACAAGCAGGGGGAATGGGAGAGGGAGAAGCATGTTCCCTGCTGAGCCCAGAGCCCAGTGCAGGACTCAATCCCAGGACCCTGGGATCATGACCTGAGTCAAAGGCAGATGCTTAACCGACTGAGCCACCCAGGTGTCCCAAACTTTATTACTCTTTTTAGCAAGTGAAACATATGAAACAATTAGAAAATATAAAAAAGAAAATAATTCTACTACCCAGAAATAAACCGTATTTTTATTTTGATGTGTGTTTTTCCAACCTTTCCTTTTTATGTATTCCTATGCATATGATGTATGTTTTTCACTTAGATTTTTATCAAAATGGGACCATAACAAATACTATTTATAATTGCTTTTTTCTCATTAATATAACATTTTTACATGTTGGATATATGCCTTATCATCAGTGTTGATGGTTGTATAATATTCCATAATAGTGATATGCCATAATTTATTTACTGTCCTCCCCTTATGGGGTATTTAAATTATTGTCTACTTTATTTTTATTATTTTTTAATTATTTATTTGAGAGTGAGCGAGTGAGCGAGAGAGCGAGCATAAGTGGCAGGGAGGGGCAGGGGGAGAAGGAGAAACAGACTCTCCACTGAGCAGGGAGCCTTATGTGGGGCTCAATCCCAGGACCCCGGGATCATGACCTGAGCTGAAGGTAGATGCTTAAGGACTGAGTCACCCAGGCACCCCTGTGGTCTATTTTACACATTATACAAACAACATTGTAACAGATACCCTGGTATCTGGATACTTGCCTATGAAAGGTTTTAAAATCCTCTTTTAAACTATTAAAAGTTGGGTGAGCTTATAGTCCCTCTTCCTTTCATCCCCAAATTAAAACAAAATATAGCTTATTTGCATTTCTTTAGTGTATGAGATGGCCTAAGATTTAAAAAATTACTATTAAACCAGGGCATGTTATTCTGGTGGTGATAATGGAATTACTTTCTGTCTCAAATTTATTCTAGAAGACTTGTTTGGCTTCATTTGATCTTTTGTGACATACAAATTGGATTTTTTTTTTCCCTTGGAGTTAGTCCTATATACAGAAGAAATAAAAATTTAGATGTTTACATTTCCTGGAAGAAGTTGATAAATCTAGCTAAATCTTTGTGTCATTTCATAAAAGTGCAGGCTTATAGGGAGATTGGTTTCTGTGATCAACTCTGTTCTCCAGCTTCCATTTTTGTAAGTAGGGATAGTACTAGTCCTGCTTCTCACAGGACAGGAAGAGTAGCAACTAATGGGAACAACAGCAAAGTCACCATAAATTACTATGAAAATGTGGGCAGTATTACAGAAGTGCCTTCAATTAGAAAACTCTCTGCAAGTTGCATCCGTACCTGTGGAAGTCTCTTTTTTCTTTTTTTTTAAAGATTTTATTTATTTATTTGACAGAGAGAGAGACAGCGAGAGAGGGAACACAAGCAGGGGGAGCGGGAGAGGGAGAAGCAGGCTTCCTGTGGAGCAGGGAGCCCTATGTGGGGCTCGATCCCAGGACCCTGGGATCATGACCTGAGCCAAAGGCAGACGCTTAACTGACTGAGCCACTCAGGTGCCCCCTGGAAGTCTCTTTTTTTATTCTTGAGGAAAACACTTGCATTTGCCTCAGCTGTTGCTTTAATGCTAGGCAATGTTTATAGCAGATCAAAACATTTACTGGATCAAAACATTTGTAAGAAAGAAAATGGCAAAGTCAACTCACTGGTGTAGAGTAGGAAGACCAGGAATTCCAGCGCTCCCTGTGTTGTCATACCGGTAAGTCACATAATCTCCCTGGCCTTAACTTCTTAATCCATATTTTTAAAAATCTAGTATTTGTCAAGCATTTACTAAAACATAGGTTCTTCCTGAGTGTTCCTCCCAAATATATATCTATATAATTTTGTTTATTCTTCACAAAATGCATGAGGTAAATTTCATTATTACCCTGTTTTATAGAAGATAGAGTTATATAGAAGACAGTCTACTTGATCGACTTCATAGAATGGAAGATGACGGAGTCAAGATTTGAGCCCTGGCCATCAAAGTCCAAAACTAAGGTGCTTATCTTTTTTTCTTTTTTTTTTTAAAGAAGGGTAGGACTATGTGATCTTCATGGTCCGTTCTATCTGTAACTCATATAAAACTCTAACTTCAAATATCTCTGTGAAAAATAAAAAACAAACCCATCTCTTGATGACTTATATATGCTCCCAGACATCGAGATATCTGATCTCTGCCGTTTTTTTTAATTTTGTTTTTTAAAGATTTATTTATTTATTTATTTATCTGACAGAGAGAGACACAGCGAGAGAGGGAACACAAGCAGGGGGAGTGGGAGAGGGAGAAGCAGGCTTCCCGCTGAGCAGGGAGCCCGATGTGGGGCTTGATCCCAGGACCCTGGGATCATGACCTGAGCCGAAGGCAGACGCCCAGTGACTGAGGCACCCAGGTGCCCCTTTTTAAAAATCTTTTAAAGTAAGCTCTGTACCCAGTGTGGAGCCCAACCTGGGGCTTGAACTCATGACCCTGAGATCAAGATCTGAGCTGAGATCAAGAGGTGGACGCTTAACCGATTGAGCCACCCAGGTGCCCCAAGATGTCTGCCTTTTTACTTTTTAATCCTGATGCTTTACATTCTGTGTCCCCAGCCTTTGAGGTCGGACTACCATGATTTTGTGTTTTAACACAAGTTAGGTCTAGGTGAAAAAATCAGAAACTGCAGGAGCTGACCACTTGGAAGTATCACAGTTCAAGCTCTAGAAAGAAAATTAGTCATTACTAGAAAAGAACTTCGAAAATCAGGATTGCAGTGTTTACCCATTTTGATGGTATCTATCATGCTAGATTTTTAAAGAGCTTCAGCTATCTGATTTGGGGTAGCAGAAGCACTAAAGTAACATTTACATTTTGGGAATGGGTGAGAAAATAAAAAGTTGCTACAATTTTGCTTAAAATGAATCAGTGTTAATTGGAGATAGTGAGATTTTATAATTGGGAACTAGAGAATAAAGAGAGATTGCTATTTTTATTTTTAAATAAATCAATGCTATAAATTGAGATCTGGTCTTATTCAAAAACAGAGGGAAATAAGAGATTACTATTTAGTTTTGTCAAGTAACACCAAATAATATTAAATTTGGTTGATTAGAGATTTTTTCTCCCCTAAATAACCGACTAAGAGGAAGTGGCCCAGGTTGTAATGTCTTAGAATTAAAAAAAAAAAAAAAGAATTAAAAAACTTTACAAATCAGCAAAATTTCATCATGGTTTTAGTTAGTAAAATCGTTGTGTTAACAGAAATAAATCTACAAACACATCATGGACTTTCACACAGAAATTTGTAATATTCAGGTGGAAGTGGTGGGTCTGGCTGCCCAGCACTGCTCTCCAGCAGTTGAGCAGTTGTGTGCTTGTTGGCGTTAACCATCCCCGCATACCACAGAAGAATGATTTGCAAAGCCGATGCCGGAGAAGGGAAGAAAAGAACCATGGTTAACCATGGTTAACCAATGCAGCCTGAAGGGAAAGGTGAAAGACATCTGAGCCTTAGGCCAAAGAGTCAAGGTAAACTCAGCTCTTACAAAAAGGCATTGTGGGATCTTTAGGGCCCACAGAACTGACAGGACACTGTTTTATAGGTCTCACTGGGAGACGTTCATGCAGTAAGTGGTATGGGACTCGAATTTGAATTTACTTAGTTTTTTTTTTTTTTAAAGATTTTATTTATTCATTTGACAGAGAGCGCACAAGTGCGGGGAGCAGCAGAGGGAGAGGGAGAAGCTGAGCAGGGAGCCTGATTTGGGGGCTTGATTCCAAGCCACATGTGGGGCTCCATCCCAGGACTCCGGAATCATGACCTGAGCTGAAGGCAGACGCTTAATTGAGCCACCCAGGTGCCCCTATTTTTTTTTTTCGTAAGTAGGCTCCATGTCCAGCATGGAGCCCAACATGGGGCCTGAACTCAGGACCCTGAGATCAAGACCTGAGCTGAGATCAAGAGTTGGGCACTTAACCGACTGAACCACCCAGGTGCCTCATGAATTTATCTGTCTTAGAAGGAAGCTACTTGAGCCTTGCTTGCAAACCGATAGCTCTGGAGAGCCAGTGCCTAGGCGGATGAATTGTGGTGTACAGGGAGAAGCACAGGGTGGGGAATGGGTCGGCTGGATTCTGATGCTGGCTGTTTCGCCGGACAAGTCTCTTACCCAGTCTGTGCTCAGTTTACTCTTATATACAGCAAGACTTTGATATTGGATCCTGGTACGATCATCACTCAGATCATTCCCAAGTTTTGGGCATTCTGGTCTCAGGGAGCCTGGGTCCTCAGGACTGGGAGTTTTGTGCTTTGGACGATTACAGTCACAGTGGCTAAAAGACAAACTTTGTCCTTTATGTCACCGTGATGCTCAAGGGGGATGCCTATTGACGTGAAGGTTGAGGTTTTTTTTAAGCTTATTTTGATAAGTTGGTATATTCTTTCTTAAAGTCTTAAACTGGTCTCATGTAGGTACAAGCAGCGCATATTCCCTGTTTTGAAACTTCAGTAGAAAGAAATGCTGTCAGTCAATGTTAGGTCAATAAGGCATTTTGATAAAAAAGAGTTACCTTTGTTCTTGATCTGACTCTAGAATTATCAAGAAACAAAGAAGGCTATGCCAACAGAATTGTCAGAAAACTACTTATAAATAAACTTCTTGAGAGAGAATTTCATGAAATATGATTCCTAGCCACTTACCTTTATCCTCTACCTTTTCACCATTAGAATCCTCAAAAAATAGTATCCTTTCTATAATAAAATGATTAGTTATTTAAAATTTATTTAAATTTATTTATTTATTTATTTATCAGAGAGAGAGCACAAGCAGGGGGAGCAACAGGCAGAGGGAGAAGCAGGATCTCCGCTGAGCAGGGAGCCCGATGTGAGACTCGATCCCAGGACCCCGAGATCATGACCTGAGCTGAAGGCAGACACTTAACGACTGAGCCATCTAGGCGCCCCCTATTCTTCCACTTTTGATTTCTTTTTCAAACATTAAACAAATGGAAAACTCATTCTTATCTTGTGAACCATGCAAAAACAGGCAGTGAGGTGGACTTGGCCTTCATGTGGTAATTTGCTGAACCTTGGTATAGAAAATTATTTGTGAGGAAATATTGGAAAGACACAACTGATAATTTGTGGCTGAGAGTGTTCTAAGTTCTAGCCAGTGGAATGTGAGCAGAAGTGATGTGTTGTTGCTTCCGGGCCTCGCCCATAAAAACCTCCCATGCATGCTCCTCTTTGTTCTTTTCCCATATGTTGAATATGGTGGGGACTCAAGATGGAAGGAGCCTGGTTCTCATTTTGGCTTTACATGAATAAGAAACAAATTTCTAGGGGCTCCTGGCTGGCTCAGTCAGTAGAGCATGTGACTCTTGATCTCAGGGTTGAGTTCAAGCCCCACTTTGGGCTTGGAGCCTGCTTAAGAAGAAAATGAAAGGAAGGAAGGAAGGAAAAAAGAAAGAAAGAAAGGAAGAAAGAAACTTCTATTCCCAAATTACCCCAATTCAGTTTTATTTTTTTTTAAAGATTTTATTTATTTATTTGAGAGAGAGAATGAGATAGAGAGAGACAGCGTGAGAGGGGGGAGGGTCAGAGGGAGAAGCAGGGAGCCCGATGCGGGACTCGATCCCAGGACTCCAGGATCATGACCTGAGCCGAAGGCAGTCACTTAACCAACTGAGCCACCCAGGCGCCCCTACCCCAATTCAGTGTTAAGCCACTGAGATTTTCAGGGGTTTCTATGTCAGCAACTAGTGTTATCTTAACTAATATGTCGTTAATTCTTCCAGATGTTTTTGGTTTGACTCTTAAACTAAATTGAAGTCTCGAACGCTTTGCCCTTGGAAGGACTTCTTTTTTTGTTGTTGTTGTTAAAGATTTTATTTATTTATTTGACAGAGAGAGACACAGCGAGAGAGGGAACACAAGCAGGGGGAGTGGGAGAGGGAGGAGCAGGCTTCCCGCGGAGCAGGGAGCCCTATGTAGGGCTCGATCCCAGGACCCTGGGATCATGACCTGAGCCGAAGGCAGACGCTTAACAACTAAGCCACCCAGGCACCCCTTGGATGGACTTTTCTTTGGTGTCTTCCTCTCTTCTTCATTTCCTCCTTGTCACATTTAACTGGCATATCAGAGACAGGGTTACTTTCCATGTTTAAGAATAGTTTGGTGGCCATTAGCGTTTACAGAAATGTTACAAGAAATGAGACACATTGCTTTGAACACAGAAATGTCAGTGAAGGAACTGTCCCCTGTATGAAGCCCACCTGAGAAATTATTTTAGAACTCGGGGCCAGGAAAAGCTTATCTTCCCCTGAGGAACTTGTATGTTTTCTTATCAACAAAGAATATCGTTGACTGTGCCTGATTGTATTCCCTTTTCCCTTTTCCCTTTTCCCTCTGGTTGCCAAGAAGCTCAGAGCCAAATTTTTGGCTCAACATTAATAATTTTATCGAACCCTGTGGCCTACATATCTGCATTCTTAGTTTCCTCCTGGTCTTGACCTTCTATTCTGCTGTGTGTTTTCCTTGTTCCTGATTTTTTGGTTATTTATATTTTTTGATTTTATTGCTTGTTTTCTTGTAAGCTTCCTCAGATCCTTTGTGAAACAAGGTGGGGTAAATAAAAAATGGCTTCAGCTTATTAATAGAATATACCAAAAGTGTTCCTTAATCACCAACTTAGTTGTTTGGGAATTAGAATTTCAAATTTATTTATTTTCAGGTTCTCTCCTTAGTTATTGTGTCTCATAGTTTGATGAAGGAATGATTTTGCAATTATGAAAGCTGACACCTTCACATTTCTCCATTCTACTTAAGAAAAAAAAAGAATGTTATTTTATCAAAAGTTCCTATTGTTTGCCATAGAAATTATAGAAAGCTCGTAGATACATTTGACTGACAGGTAATAGGCTGGGAAAAGATATTTTCTTTTTTTTTTTTTTTTTAAAGATTTTATTTATTTGACAGAGAGAGACACAGTGAGAGAGGGAACACAAGCAGGGGGAGTGGGAGAGGAGAAGCAGGCTTCCTGCCGAGCAGGGAGCCCGATGCGGGGCTCGATCCCAGGACCCTAGGATCATGACCTGAGCCGAAGGCAGACGCTTAACGACTGAGCCACCCAGGCGCCCCTGGGAAAAGATATTTTCAATGTTTAAAAGCAACAAAGAATTAATATAAAGAATATGCAATGACCTACTGCAAATCAACATGAGGAAAATAAGAAACCCAACAGAGAAATGGTCAAAAGTTATGAATAGATTATTTTCACAGGGGTATACTGGTAAATCTAGCAAAAATATATATGAACAGATGCTGAAACTTATCAGTAATCAGAGAACAGCAAATTTATACAAGTTATTGCTTCATACTCATCCAACTGGCAGAAATTAAAAGGTGGATAATAGCAAGTATTGGCAAGGATGTGGGTGGTGGGAGCCCTCAAGTAATGTTGATGGGAGTCTGGACTATATAGCCATTCTGGAAAGCAATGTGTCGGTATTTAGATTAAGTTTATACATATCTTATGACCCCTCCTACATATATATTCCAGATAAATTCTTCCATAAGTCCATTAGGGGCTGCACAAAAAGTTCATCACAGTCTTGTTTGTGGTAGCAGGGTGTTTGAAGCATCCTATGTGTCCACCACAAAGAGTGAATGAATAAAATGTGGTGGATGCATATCTTGCAGTAGTTAGTTGGGAACAATAGAGATTTACAGTAACATCTTATGATTTTAAAATATAGTGTTTAGTGAAGAGTGTATATATAGAGAGAGATTTAAAACAGCCACAAAGAAAATAACACAACACAATTTGAAAGGGCTCAGACAAACTAACGTATCAAGCCCATTAGAGTATGTATGCATATAGTGGAGAGGAGTAGAAAGGACAGATGACCATCTACCCTCTCTGCGACAGCTTTGAATTTACCAGTGTTTTGCAGCAGCTAAAACATGAAAACTTTGTAAAAGTCATCTGAAAGATGGGGATAATCATGGTTCTTACTGCATAAGGTTGTTGTGAGGATTAAACAAGTTAATATTTTAAAGGCCTTGGAATGGTACTTGGTACATAGTAAGCATTATACAAGTACTTATTAAATAAATAAAGCCATTTAACAAATACTGGAGCACATAACATAGGCAAGCGCTATGCTGGATTCTGGGAATACATCTCAGAAAAGAGGACCTTTATTGCTGCTCTCATTCTACCCTGGACCTGAATTCCTGGATCTTAGGACTTGCTTCATGGCTTGTCCCCAGGCTCCATCTATTGCTGTGCCTGCGTCTTTGTTTTCTTCTCCCATGCTTGAATCTGTCTTTGTTCTCTGACAAATATCCTAACTACTGAAGGTTTGGGTACCTGGGGAGGTGCACTGGTGTTTGAGGACCCACTCTAGGCACTAGACTCTTCCAGTGTTTAAATGCACACGTGATAACTACTCTTGCAGTTTCTACCTGGTGGTTCCACTTGCCTCTCCTCCTTTTGCTGAGTACTTGCCAGAACATCAGTAGGTCTGTCCAAAGAGTCTGTCTTTGTTGATCTTTCCATTAGAGTAAGAGTCCTTCCCAGAGGTTCCAGCCAGGAACCTAGGATTGATTCCTCCTTCTTTCCCTACCTAATCAAATCCATCAGCAAATCTTGTTAATTCTACCTCTAAAATATCTCTTGAATCTGCTGTCATCACCCAAGTTCAACTTGTGACCTTCTTTTTTTTTTTTTAAGATTTTATTTATTTGAGAGAGCGAGAATGAGAGAGAGCACATGATGGGGGGAGGGTCAGAGGGAGAAGCAGACTCCCCACCGAGCAGGGAGCCCGATGCGGGACTCGATCCCAGGACTCCAGGATCATGACCCGAGCCGAAGGCAGACGCCCAACCAACCGAGCCACCCAGGTGCCCCAACTTGTGACCTTCTTATGCTTGGACTCCTGGAGTAGCTTCTTAACTGATTTCTCTGCTTTCACTCCTTTTTTTTTTTTTTTAAGATTTTATTTATCTGTCAGAGAAAGAGAGAGAGACAGAGCACACAAGCAGGGGGAGAGGCAGGCAGAAGGAGAAGCAGGCTCCCTGCTGATATAAGTGATATCAAACAGTACTTGTCTTTCTCTGTCTATCTCAGTTAGCATAATGTACCCAAGGTCTATCCATGTTGTCACAAATGGGAGGGTATCTTCCTTTCTCATGGCTGAATAATATTCCATTGGGTATATATATCACATTTTTTTTTTTGGTAAGAGCAAGTTTTTTTATTAATTAAAAAATTTTTTAAAAGATTTTATTTATTTATTTGACAGAGAGAGACACAGAGAGAGAGGGAACACAAGCAGGGGGGGGGGTGGGGGAGGGAGAAGCAGGCTTCCCGTGGAGCAAGGAGCCTGATGCGGGGCTTGATCCCAGGACCCTGGGATCATGACCTGAGCTGAAGGCAGACACTTAAGACTGAGCCACCCAGGCGCCCAAAGAGCAAGTTTTAAATCAGTGTTTTCTAACTCTTGGGTCAACCCCAGAGCTTTTAGCTATAAATTTTCAAAAGTAAAAAAAAGCACAGTCGTAATATTTGTTTAATATTCTCTGTCATTAGGTATTTTGCTGACAGAATTAGTTGGCAAGGGAAGGGGGAGGCCTGAGGTATAGTTGCTGGCAGCCTCAGCTCCGAGAGGCTGGTTTCTACAATCTTTTTTTTTTTTTTTAAGACTTTATTTTTAAGCAATCTCTATACCCAACGTGGGGCTTGAACTCACAACCCCAAGATTAAAAGCCGCATGCTCCACAGACTGAGCCAGCCAACCACCCCTGGTTTCTGCAGTCTTTAAACAGGTGAGCATCCCTCTCTGGCTCCCCTAGTCTTCAGTTTTAGGGGGAAGGGTTTGTATTGTTTTTTCCTCAGAACCATGGCCCTGGGAAAGTCTCATCTAGTTCTGATCAGAATCGGGATCCAGGACCAGCCTGGGGTCAGAAGCAGGATGTGGGTGAACCAGTGGAAGGGCGCTGAGAAGTCAGGGCAGGGCAGGAGACAGAGCCTGAAGCAAGGATAGATGGCGCTGGAATGAAGCCGACCGAGAGGGAGTGAAGGTGAAGGTCCCAGGTGTAGGCCCTCCCGGCTGAGGGGCGAACAGTGCAAGACCTAAAAACCTGATCGGGCTTCCTGGAATCCTTTCCTCAAGTTGCAGAGTAACTTCTTTTTTACTGACCCTGTTTCTTTTCCCGGTGAGCTGGGTCACCACACAGACCTTGTCCGAATTTAATGCTCTCTTTAAGCAGGTGGGTCTCAATCTCATGAGAATTACCTGGGGAGATCTTGTAAAAAACTAGGATGCCAAGTTGTATCCACCTGAGACCAATAGAATAAGTCTCGGGGGGCGGGGCAGGGTGGCTTAGTGGGGGGCGGGCTGGGTTTAGGTGGGGTTGGGCCAGGCATGTGTGATTTTTTCTTAAAATTCTCCCTGGGATTCTGAGGCACAGTGAGGGTAGAGGACCACAGCTTTAAGCACTCTTGTTTTGAGCAAACAGGATCATTCACAACATTTGAAATAATTTTTTTTAAGTAATCTCTACACCCAACATGGGGCTCGAATCCACAACCCTAAGATCAGGTGGAGTGCTGAGTCTGTGCCAGGCCCGGCGCTTAGTGCTCTGTAGTCACTGGATTCTCACAAGCCTGTGCCAGAGGTCCTGTTTTACAGATGGGAAGACTGAGCCCTGGCTAAGTTCAGCAACTTGCCCAGAATCGTCATGCTGGTAAGTAGCAGAACTGGAATCTGAATCTAAGCCGACAGTTTCCGAGGTGGTGAGCTTAACCACGGTGTAACACAATTTCAGTGGCAGGATGGGTCATTCAGGGACTTGGCCCCAAAGCTGTGTTTATAGAACGTTATTTTTACAAGGTTGTGTATTTATTTGAGATGGTGCTGGAAGAGGGGGATAAAAATAGAGAGAGGCTAAAGACAGTATGACCAAACCTGTAAATACATCTATTCAATTCTCCACTCAAATGGTTAGTAGTTCTCTACTCTCAGATGATGTGCTGGGGAAATGGAGATGAGTCAACAGGATTCCTCCCTCCCAGGAATTCACTTTCTTGTATCTGGGTGATAATAGTGCAATGTGTTGTGCTGGAATAGAGGTCTGCACCAGGGAGCACAGGAGGGAAGAACTGTCAGGGAGGGCTTCACTAAGCCACACCCATTGTCATACAGAACAATGATGTCAGAGGGCAAGGGTAACATTTCAAACGGTACTGAAGGGACAGCTCTGGGCACATGAGGTATGATGTGTTTGTGTATGGTTAAATCCATGAAGCATCATCGTGGAGTTTCACTAGAGACCCACTCTCAGGAAATCCCTAAAAGAAATAGTAAGTGGTATTTCAGAGGGTGTCTAACTGACAAACACATGGAAAAATCTGGTTTCATAGCTCTAAGTAACAGAAACAGTTTGCTATGCCAGCAGAGAGACCATGTTGGTTCTGGTTTGGTGTACTAGTCAGAATAGGCTAGTTGTGCTTGCAATAAAAATAACCCCAAACATCAGTGGCTAAGACAAGAAAGGTTTATTTCTTGATCACCCTTGATGTCCAGTGTGGATTGGTACATAGATGGGTGGCAAATTCTGCTACATTCTACATGTCCTAGAGAGATGGCAATTTCACCTTAAGATGTGACCTGCCAGTACAATATTTCAGGGCTCCTCAAAGCAGGGAGGACAGGCATGGAGTCAAGAACTGCCAATTAACACTTTTTGCCTGGAAGTGATATATTCACTTCTGCCCTCATTTCATTGGTCACAAAGAATTACGTGGCCATGTCTAAGTTCAAAGGGATGAGAGAGTTAGAATCTTTGTGTTTTCTGGATATCGGGGACTGTAACGATGTCTGCTAAAGCCAGCCTCCTCAGCTCCACCCATGTGTGTTGGAAATAGAAGGGTTGTGTTTTTCCCACATGAAGCACAAAATGACTTCGTTACTATCAGTTATCATTCTTTTTATCTTTTAATATATGTGGGATTGTTGGCAATCAGATTTTTATTTAAAAGTAGTAGAAGATCAGTTTTCATCAATATTAAAACTGTTCTTTTAAATCTTTGAAATTAAACTACCACAGCTATTACTTGAGGCAGCATGAATATGAATTCCAAATTCCAACCAGTAGGAGGATTCTATGACAAAAATAATGCTAACATATAAAATATATTAATTTATATATAGAATAACATTAATAATATATAAAATAATAATAACTGAATAAATGTGCCCCTGCTGAACATCTAGGGGTTATAAGAGCAATGTCCATACGGAAGCTACCCCAGTGGGCTGCATACAAGAGGTATTCCCTCTTTCTGTTTTTTTTAAAAGTTGCCTTCAAAAATCTCTCACACATTGCCACCCCTATCCTCCCCTGGGCTGAGGAAATATGGGAAAGATTTGAGGAGGAGGAAGGGTGGCACCTATGGGGGAAAAAGGGGGGGCAATTTGGTGGGCCTAAACAAATGCTCTGAGAAATAGTGGATCGCCCTACGTCTTCCTTCTCTCCTTCTCGGTTGAAGGGAGCTGTTATTCCCCTCCTTAGCTCTGCCCTCTGGAGACTAGTGCTGTCCGACAGACCTTTCTATGTCTGTGCCGTCGAATGCAGTGGTCTCTAGGCCCTGGGGGCTGCAGAGCGCTCTGAAGTGTGCCTAGTGCAAACGAGGAATGGGATTTTAAATTTTATTGAATTTAACACATTTATTTATTTATTTTAAAGATTTTATTTATTTGTCAGAGAGTGAGAGAGAGCACGCATGGAACAGCAGGCTTCCCGCCGAGCAGGGAGCCCGATGCAGGGCTCGATCCCAGGACCCTGGGATCATGACCTGAGCCGAAGGCAGATGCTCACCCGACTGAACCACCGAGGCGTCTGAATTTAACACATTTAAATAGCCACAAGAACCTGGGTGATAGGAGAGAGGGAGGTTGCTTCTATTCTTGCTTTCTTGGCATAGGCTTTTCTGCACGTGACAACTATTGAATCTCCCACACAAGGGATTGGTAAAGATGAGTTTGGCCAGTTTGAGAAAGGGTTGCAGAGACATGAGCCTGCAGCAATGCCTCGCTCCTTTGGCCCAGGCGGTCCAGGCTCCCGTCATGAACAACAGGGGCCAGGGGACTACATGATGCCCAAAGACTTGCAGACATAAAAACGGGGACTACCACATGCATCTCAGACTTTGTCCTTTTTATTTATTTAATTTATTTATTTAAAAAAGATTTTATTTATTTATTTTAGGGGGTGGAGAGGGGCAGAGTAGGAGGGACAGGGACAAGCAGACTCCATGCTGAGCCCACGCTGGGCTCAATCTCACCACCCTGAGATCAGGACCCTGAGCCGAAACCAACAGTCAGGCCCTTAACCAGATGAGCCACCCAGGTGCCCCAGACCGTGTCCTTTTTAAAAGGAAGGCAATGGCTTTGGGCATGGGAAAAAGAGAAAGAGGCAAATGAAGTGATCGTTTACTGTAGCATTACATCTATTTCCTTGTAATATATTTGGGTATAAAATCTTTATTGTGCTCAAAATTCTTATTAAAAATGCGATGAACTTTAGTTTGCACATTGGCAGCCTTTCATTCCTCAAAGCGTTCTTTTGTAAGAAATGATTTTTTAAAAATTTTTTATTTGACAGAGACACAGCGAGAGAGGGAACACAAGCAGGGGGAGTGGGAGAGGGAGAAGCAGGCTTCCCACTGAGCAGGGAGCCTGATGCGGGGCTCGATCCCAGGACCCTGGGATCATGACCTGAGCCAAAGGCAGAGGCTTAACGACTGAGCCACCCAGGCGCCCCAAGAAATGATTTTTTTTTTGATGGTAGGTGTTTAACGAACGACATGGGCAGTTATTGAAAGAAAGCTAATGCCATCAAGCACTCACCAGGCGGCTCCTGTATGCTGATGCTTTGCTGAGAACGAATGGCACTTTGCAACACTATTTAATATGTTTTAGAAAAATGACTTCTTAGCTGTCAAGTCCCCATGAGTTGTTTTCTGGAATCCTATATACTTTTCTACTTTTGTCTACTGTCCATTCTGGAAAACATTTGCTTTTATTACACAATTGTAAAAGTTAGTGCTCATTCTAAACAATTTAATGAACCGAGGTGCTTCAGACCTCACGTAGCCTGACTGGCCTCCCTTAGATCCTTGAGCAGAGGCCAATACAGAGTGTGTTGCCAAGATTTTATTCTTGGGACTTGATGTGAAGGCAAGAGAGTGAAGAGAGGTAGGAAAGCAAGTATGATTCTGAGACATTGTGATTTAAAGATAGAGGTGCCTGGCTGGCTCAGTCGGTAAAACGTACAGCTCTTGAACTCAGGATCCTGAGTTCGAGCCCCATGTTGGGCATGGAGCCTACTTAAAAAAAAAATAGAAATTCTTACTTTCTGAATTAAAACTATAATTCACCGTAAATAAACTTAGCGCAAAGGAAGTTCTTTTCAAAACATAATATCCAACTACATCAAATTTTTTTTTCCCACCAGAGCGTATGTATAAACAGGAAAATTTTTTTTAGTGGAAGGTTAATTGTTGACATCACCATATTTACACTCAAGTGTAAGACCATTCCTAGTTCCATCCCCTGTAACATTCCAGAGCCTACCTGTATTTTACCTGACATTGTCCCAGCATAAAATTCTGATATGCTAATTACTTCTCCAGATCATACCCATGGTTCTGATGCTATAAGACAAGTGTTCAAGGTTTAGTTTTTGAGTTCAGAATAATTGGGTAATTGGCATCATCCTGTGACAAGTTTCCCCTTTTCCTGAGGTCTTTTGACTAATGGCTCTATTGTTATTGTTGGAGTGGGTTGAGCTCCATAGAGCCATGACGCAAAACTTGATCTTTGGTAGAAATACCTTACACATTTATTCCTTCCAGGAAACCAAAGGGCAACAAAGCCACATTCCATGTTGAGAACCTGGCCTTTTGCACCATGACCTAACCTGTTCCAGGTGAAAAATATTAGGTCAAAAATAGTTTCATAGGAAAACTTTTACCTGGGTTCTTGCAGTGGTCCTCATTCCTAGCTGCACATTAAACTTGGCTGGGGACTAAAAACAGAAAAAAAGAAAAAAAATAGGCTGGGGAGATTAAAAAAACGACCATTTGGGCCGCATCGGAAACTTGTTAAAAAGACTGATTCAGGGGCCCCATCACATACCTACCTGAATTGAGACTCTCCGCAGGAGGGCCTTGGGTATCTGTATTATAAACAAGACTCCCAGGTGATCAGAGAAATTTGGCCGACCTGATTTAGGGTGTCAGTCTTGGGAAAGAGCACTTAATATCACATTTTTGAAATGAATTTAGTGGTCCTGAAGACAGTTCTCATGCCAGTGGCTTATTTGTCTTCTTTTACTTATTCACATATGAATACTATCAAAAAAGCGATATTTAACAGAAGAGAAGGTTTACCATTTTAATCTCCAGTCAAACCAAGTCTCTGATCCATTTTAAGAGGGAGCTTAATTTTTATTAATTTAAATTCAATTAATTAACATATAATGTATTATTAATTTCAAAGGTAGAGGTCAGTAATTCAGGGGTCCTATATAAACGCAGTGCTCATTACATCACGTGCCCTCCGTAATGTCCATCCCCTAGGTCTCCCTTCCCCCAACCCCCTCCCCTCCAGCAACCCTCAGTTTGTTTCGTATGATTAAGAGTCTCTTATGATGTGTCGAGGGAGCTTAATATTAATGGAGGAGTGTCTTGGGTTCTTCTTATACTGTGAGACGAATATGTCAATCTCCAAATGAAATAGCAAGGAATTCATCAGTTCACCCATTGCTTCCATTCAGTAGATACTGTTTGAATGTCTACCATATGTCAGACTCTGTGTTAGGTGCTAGGGATAACCGAATAAAAGAAATTGAGGTTCTTCTCGAGGAACTGGTAAACTAGAGTGGTGGTTCTCCAAGTGTGATCTTGGACCAGCAGCAGTAGCATTCCTGGGAACTTCTTAGAAAAGCAAATTCTCATGCCCCACCCCAGATGTACTAAATCAGAAAGTCTGGCGGTGGGGCTCAGCACGGTTTTAACAAGGCCTATGGTGACTTAGATAAAGTTTGATAACCACTGGTCTCTAGGAGGAACATCAGTTTAGCAGACTTTGGTAGGTACAGCAGGGATGGAGAGGGGGCTGGAGGCTTTAGGGCTGCTTCTAGGGGAAGGCAACTCTTAGAATAGTTGGTGCAGAGTGAGAGGAGGTGCTCCTGGAGAGGTCAGCAGGGACCACACAAACAAGTTGGCATTTTACTCTGAATGCAGCATGGACTCTTCCTATATCTGTGTCATTTGTACTCGGTATCATCTTTCGGCCGGTCTTTCAGCTGCGTGGTGCTGGGCTTGAGCCCTGTGCTTCACGTGCTCCCACAGAAATGAAAAGTTAGAGACATCTAGACATAAACAGTTCCTCTTGCATTAAAACATTGAACACAGTAAATGTTAAATAAACATTTGGTGAATGAA